>NC_072428.2:82983214-83297857 GCF_028878055.3 Symphalangus syndactylus | reverse complement strand
TATCTTACTGTGTTTTTCTTTTGAATTTTTCTGCAGATTAAAGATGTTAAACATTTCTTCATATACCTATTGGCCATTTGTATGTCCTCTTTTGAGAAATGTCTATTCATGTCCTTTGCCCACTTTCTTGATGGAATTGTTAATTTCCTGTTCAATTGTTTGTGTTCCTTGTATATTCTGGATATTTGTCCCCTGTTGGATGAATAGTTTGCAAGTATTTTCTCCTATTCAACAGGTTGTCTCTTCAGTCTTTTGTTTATTTCCTTGGCTGTGCAGAAGCCTTTTATTTTAGTTAAATCCCATTGGTTTATTTTTGCTTTTGTTGCTTGTGCTTTTGAGGTCTTAGTCATAAATTCTTTGTCTGGATCATATCTGGGGGAGTTTTCTTCAGAGTTTCTTCTAGTATTTTTATATCTTCAGGTGTTACATTTAAGTATTTAATCCATTTTAAGTTGATTTTTGTATATGGTGAGAGATAGGGGTCCAGTTTCACTCTTCTGCATATGGCTATACAATTTTCCACCACCATTTATGCAAGAGGGTGTCCTTTACCCAGTATAATTTCTTGTTGGTTTTGTCAAAGATCAGGTGACTGTAAATATGTGGCATTATTTCTGGGTTCTCTGTTCTGTTCCATTGGTCTCTATGTCTATTTTTATAACAATACAATTCTGTTTTAGATACAATAGCCTTAGAATATGTTTTGAAGTCAAATAATGTGATGCCTTCAGTTTTGTTCTTTTTGCTCAGGATTTCTTTGGTTACTATGGCTTTATTTGGTTTAACATAATTTTTAGGATTTTTTTTCTAATTGTGTGAAGAATCACATTTGTATTTTGATAGGAGTTGCACTGATTCTTCAGATTGCTTAGGACAATATGGTCATTTTAATGATAATAATTCTTCTAATTCATGAGAATGAAATGTTTTTCTATTTGAGTCATCTCCAGTTTTTTCAATGAATGTTTTGTAGTTTTCCTGTAGAAGTCTTTCACCTTCTTGAGTAAATTTATTCCTATGTATTTTATTTTTGTAGCTATTGTAAATGGCATGCAAGTTTTTTTGGCTAGATCATTACTGATGTATAGAAATGCTACTGAATTTTTGTACATTGATTTTGTATCATACAAACTTACTGAAGTCATGTGTCAAAACTAAGAGTCTCTTGGTGGAATCTTTAGATTTTTCTAGATATAAGATCATATCATCAGTAAAGAGGAAGAATTTGACTTCCTCTTTTCCTCTTTGGAAGTCTTTTCTTTCTTTCTTTTGACTTAATTCTCTGACTAGGAATTCCAGTACTATGTTGAAATAGGAGAGGTGAAAGTGAGCATATTTGTCTTGTTCTAGTTCTGAGAGAAAAGACTTTCAACTTTTCCCCATTCAGTATGAAATTAGCTGTGGGTTTGTCATATACGTTTGTTATGTTGAGGTATCCTCCTTCTAACCCTAGTTTATTATGAAAAAAGCAATTTTATCAAGCACTCTTTCTTCATCTATTGAGAAGATCATATGGCTTTTGTCCTTTATTCTGTTGATGTGATGCATCACATATATTTATTTATATATGGTAAACCATCTTATATCCCTTGTATAAATTCCACTTGATGGTAGTATACTATCTTTTTGATGTGAAGTTGGATTCAGTTTGCTATTATTTTCTTAAAGATTTTTGCATCTGTTTATCACGATATTGACCTACAGTTTTCTGGATTTTTTTGTTGTGTCCTTGTCTGGTTTTGGTATCAAGGTATCAGGGTGATACTAGCCTTGTTGAACGAGTTAGGAAAAATTTTCTCCTCCTTAATTTTTAAAAATAATTTCAGGAGAATTGATACTAGTTCTTCTTTGTACATTCGTTAGAATTCAGCTGGGAATACATCCTGTCTGGGGATTTTATTTGCTAGAAAGATTTTTATTACTGACTCAATCTTGCTACTCATTATGGGTGTGTTCAGGAGATCAATCTCTTCCAAATTGAATCTTGGGAGGTTGTGTTTTTCCAGGAATTTCCCCATTTCCTCTCGGTTTTCTGGTTTGTGAGTATATCATTGTTCATAATAATCTCTGTTAATCTTTTGTATTTCTGTAGTATTAGTTGTAATGACTCCTTTTGCATTTCTGATTGTATTTATTAGATCTCCTCTCTTCTTAGTTTAGCTAGTAGATTATTAATTTTATTTGTCTTTTTGAATAACCAACTTTTTATTTTGTTGATCTTTTATATTGTTTTTTGGCCACTCATTTAATTGTGCTCTGATCCGTGCTATTTCTTTTCTTCTGCTTATTTGGGGTTTGGTTTGTTCTTGTTTTTCTAATTCTTCAAGGTGCAAAATTCAGTTGTTAATTTGTGATCTTTCTACTTTTTTGATGTAGACATTTAATGCAGCAAACTTTCATTTTCACATTGCTTTTGCTCCATCCCAGAGGTTTTGGTATGTTGCCTCTTCATTTTCATTTGTTTCACGAAACTTTTTGATTTTCTTCTTAATTTCTTCATTGACCTTATGGTCGTTAAGAAGCATGTTGTTTCATTTTCATGTACTTGTATATTGTCCAATGTTCCTCTTAGTATTGATTTCTATCTTTATTTCCTTAGTCTGACAAGATACTTGATATTATTTCATTTTTTTTAAATTTTATGACACCTGATTTGCATGCAGCCTAATGTATGGTCTATCCTGGAGAATGATCCAAGAGCTTATGCAAAGTATGTATAGTCTACAGTTGTGAAATAGAATGTTCTGTTAAGGTCTATTAAGTCCACTTGGTCTAAAGTCCAGTTTAAATCCAATGTTTCTTTGGTGAATTTCTGTCTAGTTAATCTAATACTGAGAGCAGGAGTCCCCACTGTTATTGTATTCAATCTTTCACTCTCTCTTTATATCTAGTACTATTTTTTATGAATCTGGGTGTGTCCATGTTGGTTGCATATATATTTAGAATTGATTAATCCTATATCTGGATTTCTCTTTATAATTATATAATGGCCTTCTTTGTCTTTTATTTTTTACCATTTTTAAGTCTGTTTTATCTGATGCAAATTTAGCTACTACTACTTGATTTAGCTTTGCTTTTATGCAATTTTTTTCCTATCCCTTAATTTTCAGTCTATGTGTATATTTACTGATAATGTAATTTTGTTATAGGCAGCATATAATTGGATTTTTTTTATCCACTCAGTCAATTTATATCTTTTACATGGGGCATTAAGTATGTTTATGTTCAAGCTTATTAGTGATATGTGGGCTTTGCTCTGTCATATTGTTATTTTCTGTTGGTTTTGTATATTCTTCGTTCTTTTTCTCTTTTTTTTTGTCATTGTGGTTTGGTGGACTTCTATAGTGGTACCATTTGAGTCCCTTCTTTTCCTTTTCATGTGACTGCTTTACCAGTGAGTTTTATACTTTTGGGTGTTTTATACTTTTGCTTTTAAGTTTTGGGCTCTGTTGAGTTTCTTGTAGGGCCAGTCAAGTTGTAATAGATTTTGTCAGCATTTGCTTTTCTAGGGTAGACTTTATTTCTCCTTCATTTATGAAGGATAATTTTGTTTGATATAGTACTGTTTGCTGAGAAGTTTTCTTTTTCATTTTAGCACTTTGAATATACCACTTCTGACCTGTATGGTTTCTGCTGAGAAATCCACTATTAGTCTAATGCAATCTTCTTCATTGGTGAGCAGATGCTTTTCTCTTGCTGTGTTTAGCATTCATTCTTTAGGTTTGCCTTTAGGTAGTCTGACTACAACATGCCACAGAAAAACTCGTTTTGCATTGTATTTGTGATATGGTTTGGATGTTTTCTCCATTCCCTCCAAATCTCATGTTGAAACGTGACTTCCAATGCTGGTTGTGAGCCTAGTGGGAGATGTTCAGATCATAGAGGCATGTCCTTCATGAATGGCTTGGTGCTGACCTCATGGAGTAGTGAGTAATTCTTGCTCTGAATTCACACAAAATTTGGTTGTTTCAAAGAGTGTGGCACTAGCTCCCTTTATCTTTCTTTGTCCACCCTCACCACATGATACACTGGCTTCTCCAATGCCTTCTGCCATGATTGGAAGCTACCATCAAGAGCAGATGCTAGAGCCATGCATTCGGTACAGCCTGCAGAACTATGAGCCAAAATAAACATCTTTTCTTTATAAATTGCCCAGTCTCAGGCATTCCTTTATAGCAATGCAAATAAACTAACACAATCTTCCTGGGGATCCCTGAGACTCCTGTATCTGAATGTCTAGATTTTGTGGTAGACTTGGAGAGTTTTCATCTATTATTTCATTAAATAGATTTTTCAAATCCTCTTATTTTCTCTTCACTCTTGTGAGTACCAACAATTTGGATATTTGATCATGTTATGTAGTCCTAAATGTCACAAAGCCTTTGCTAATTCTCTTTTAGCCATTTTTTCTACATTTTTGTTTGGATTATTTCAAAAGGCCTGTCTTCAAATTCCGAGATTCTTTCTTCTGCTTCAAATTCTGAGATTCTTTCTTCTGCTAGTCTATTGTTGAAGCTCTCAAATATATTTTGTATTTCATTTAATAAATTGTTCTGTCCCATATTTTCTATGTAGTTCTTTCTTAAAAAAAAAAGTCTGTCTTTTTGGTAAATTTCTCATTAACATCCTGAATTGTTTTCTTATTTGTTTGTATTGTTTTCAGAATTCTATTTCACTGAGTTTCTTTAAAAATCAATATTTTGAATTACTTACCTGAGATTTCAAAAATTTCTATTTCATTAAGATCTATTACTGAAGAATTATTGTGTTCCTTTGGAGGTGTTGTTTCCTTATTTTATCATGTTTCCTGTTTCCTTATGTTGATATCTGCACGTCTTGTATAAACAATCTCTTCTTGCTATTTTTGAATGTATTTTCATAGCGAAGGACTTTTTCTGAAGATGTATCTATGGTTTTCACTGGGTGGGGCACTTTGGCTTTGATTCTAGATGCATGCAGTAGTGTAGTCTCTGTGTGGTTTATTTGGCTGTAAAATGCATTAATGCTTCTGTGACTTTTTGCAATGGTTTAGGGTACAGTTTTTATTGGGGGCTGTAGTGAAGTTGTGCTGGTGACTAGAGTGCCAGGTGTTCCAGTCTTCAGGCTCGAGTGGGGACAGTGGTGAGCTGAGAATGACTATTCTTGTGTCCCAGGGGGGATTTACACTGGCAGCAGTGTTGACAGTTACTGGTAGGCCAATTCTTCGACTTCCAGGTGGCTTGATCAGATACTGATAGTGGTAATAGTAGGCTGGGTGAGTATATGGGTTTTCAGGCCCCTGGGCAGCCAGCATGTTGTGGGTGATGGCAGTAGCAGTGGCAAGACAATTATCTGCATCTCAAGCAGTGTGCATTGATGTTGGTTGTGGCTACCATGGACTGGGCAGGGTGAGCCAGTCTCCAGGCCTGAAGGTAACTCTTGCAGGTTGGTGCCAGCTGAGGTAGTAGGGATTGGAGATATAGGCTCAACCTCAGCCTCCTGGGAGGAGTGCTCAAGTTCCCATTGTGGTAGATTGGATTGGGAAACCCTCAGTGCCCCAGACTATGTGCTCTGTCTTAGGGAGGGGCAAAGCTGGGCAGAGAGGTCTTGTGCTCATCCTTCCCAATGGTGAGAGCAGGCACCAGCTATAGTGGGTGGGAACAGGGCAATCCAAGCCACAGGCAGAGTGTTTGGGTGAGGGGCAGTTATAGCTGCACTGAGGCTTTGCCACTGGAAAGGGCTGGGCCTGCCTCAGTGGCCACAGACTGAGCCAAGAGGCAGAGAATAAGCCTGTCTCTCATTGCTCTGTGCTGGTGAGGCTCACTCCTCCAATCCTAGCTGTAGAAGTCCTTGCTCAGTTTGTGACTAAGTTCCCACTTCAACTTGCAGCCCACTCACATACTAGACTGAGTTCTGGCAGTGCTTGCTTTCCAGAACCAGCAGCTATATCCTTGCTCACTTCTCAGCCCCAGCTGTGGGAGCAATCCCAGCTTCTACCACAGTCCTAGCAGTGAGAGCCAGAGCATCCCTAATGCCTCAAACCCAATGCTGCTAGGCCCCATGACAGTGTGCAGTCTGTCAAAAGCTAGGTTTAAAAATGGCACCTTGCTGTAGCCACCAAAGTCTCAGAAAAGGTATGGGACCCAACACGATCTCCCTCTAGGAAACTCCCTGTGATAGTTTCAGGGCTTGAGAAGGTCAAGGGGCTTTCCCATGGCCTGGATTCCATAGTGGTGGTGTGGGCCACTGGAAGTCTCTCACTTACCCTTTCCCCACTTTGGGAAGTAATTCCTGGCTCCCAGCCAATCTCGGCCAAGCAGGCTGCTATTCTTTATTGTCCTTTTTTGAAATATTTTATACCTGTGCAGTCAAATATGGTAGCCAATAGTCACAGGCGGCTATTGAGAACTTGAAATGTGGCTAATTAAATGGAGAAGCTAAAGTTTTACTTATATAAATTTAATTAATTTAAATATAAGTGTAAGAACCATTATAATTATAATACACATGTTATATAAATATGTTTATAAAATAAATATAAACACAATAACCAGCTATATTTAGTTAGAATTTTAGTATTTTCTTTACTTTCAAATTTTCTGTCTCTTTATATTCATGGAATTACTAATGATAATTATTTAACACTATCATCAGCGATCTCTGTTATTCAGATCATTTATGTACCTATTCCTAAGATGTGTTTTTATGTTTCTTTTTACCATCCAGTCATATGATCTTTTCTATTGACATGTCTTATAATTTTTAAATTATTTTCTAGATAATGTATAAATCATTCAAAGGCTTGAGATTATGATATCATCTGTGAGAGAATATTTACCTTTTTTCCTATGCTTATACAGTAGGAAATTAATCATCTTAATCTGATTAGGAATACTGAGTCGAAATTCTAGGATGTTCACATCAAAGTGTATTACAAATTAATCTACCTCTGGTTTACCCCTGTTCCTAAAGGTAGCACTTCAGAATTTTTAACTGAGAAACTTGTCTCTTAACCATGGGCTCTTCCCCCAACATATATTTTTCTGAATTGGAAGATGCTCTACTCTTTAGGTTTTTCCCTTAGTTTCTAGCATCCCTCACACATACAGATTCCTAATTCAGCAAATGGCTTGAGCGAAATAGCTATGTGTATGAGGAAACACAAGCCTTCAATTTTTGTCACTCTAATATTGACTAACAAAAGTATGGCTGAAATGTTCTCCCAGCAGTGGGCCTCTCCCATGATACATCTATATTTTAAGCTTCTTAGTCATACCCCAAATTATAAAACGTTTCCAAATAAAAAGTTGATTGTGAATATTAGCTATCTACTCTGAGATACTCCTTTCTTGAAAGTCTAAGTATTTCTAATTTTGAATGATTTTCCAGCTCTCTGATTCCTTCCATTAGATGGTTTTTCCATTAATTCAGAGTCCTTAAATTGATCTCAGCAGGAATGCTGAATACCCAAAACTACTTCATTTTATTCAGAAATGAACACATAATTGGTATTTCTTTTCCTAAATCAGTATTTTTTACATACAATTTGAGAGGGGTGAAGTTAGGGAGTTTTTTTTGCCTTAACTTTATCCCAGAATATCTTTGTCCTACCTGATTACATCCAATACAACTTTCTATAAAATATTTTATTTCAGAGATAATAAAATAGAACATTAAGCTAGAACATAGAAACTCTTTAACCTGTAATAACTGATATTTTTTTTTCTAATTTTACATTTCATAGCCGCTAATCAAGATTTAATAGTACCTATAATAGGGATAAAATACATTAGGAATTGCTAGGTGCAAATAACAAGTCTCAATTATTCTCTCCAAAATCAATATTATCATGGAAAACTAATACTGGAAAAATAACACAGCTGACAAGTCCACCCATCATCTTCTAAAGACCTCTTAAAAGATATATTTTTTCTTGGCTATTTTTATTTCTCTACTTAATTATGATTAAATCAATTATTCTTTTTAAAATTAATTTGATTAGTCTCTATCTATATTGTACTTCTCAGAACATCTATACATTTCATTAATCATTATTTTTAATTACATGCCTTACTCCCAATAATTTAAAAAATTTTTTTATCTCCTGGTACCAGTACCTAGACATTGTCTGGTATGTAATAGGTTTTACATAAATGTTATTTTTTATTTGCTCCCCTCCCTGGTAATATGTGTTTCTTTGTGTCAAGATGATTTGGCATATTTTTTATTAGATGTTATATATTTATATTTCCTGATTAGCACCCAAGTAATGCTATTTTTTCCCGGGAAATGTCTTTTGATATATGCTACTCAGATGGACAGATGTACTAAGTCCTAGATTCACATCTGAGATTACTCCACAAGATTAATAATTCCTAATGCTGCCACAGCCTGCTAAACTGTGCTAATCTGATAAAGGCTGTTGGGAAAACAAGAGATTAGAGATTTGGAGTTAAGTAACTCTAATTTCAAGAACTTATTTTGCGCGAACTTCTTTATCTGTAATGATTATTCCCTGAAATGTATAAAATGAAGATTAAATAATATTCAAATGTCTTTACAGTCATAGCTTTATAGAAGCTGACTTCAACCTCCATCAATACTGTTATCTTTTACTACATATATTCTAAATTGCAATCAAAGAAAAAATAGTCATAATTACCTAAATCTAGTCCTACACTTTCCTGCCTCTGACTTTGCTTAGATCTTTGCATCACCAATAATAATCCCTACTGATATTTCTTCCTCTCAACATCCTAACTTTCTTCAACTTCAACTCAAACTTTTTCCATAAAGCCTTCCCTGATCTGCTATTGAGAATAAATTTCCTTTTTTTCTCTAAAGTTGTTGCCTTTTGTTTACACTTTGTGTTATATTTTAGTCATTTATGTTTATATACAATTGTTCCTACCAGCTTTTAAGTTCCTCTAAGTTGAAAACATTATTAGTTATTTATTGCTGTATAATAAATTACCCTAAAATTTAGTATCTTAAGGCAATAAACATCTATTGGTCAGGAATTAGGGAGTAGCTTAGCTATATGCTTTGACTTGGTTTTTTATGAATGTTTTAGTCAAAATTTGACCACAGCTGCAGTCATCAGGATCCATCTTCAGCTTGGCTCATGTACATGGCTATGGAAAGGAGGTTGCAGTTCCTCATAGGCTGTTAGGGATAATGCTCAGTTACTTGTTAAGCTGCTTGAGTGTTCTTCACTATAGCAGGTAGCTTCCCTCAGAATGAGTGATCCAAGAGGGAAAGAGCAAGAAGGAAGCTAAAATGCTTTTATTACCAAGTCCCAGAAGTCATACATCATCAATTCTGCCATATTTTCTTTGTTAGAAATGAGTTATCAAGTATAGCCCAAAGTCAAGCGGAGGAAGATTAGACTCTACCCATTGAAAAAAAAAGCAATGAATAATTTGTGAATACATTTTAAAACAACCACAAGAATAATATCTCATTAATATCCATATAATTGTATCATCATGCCTCGTGAATTTTGAATAAATGAATGGATTGATGAATTCATATTAATCTGTATAAAGTGCACTTGCGGATTTATTTTTTATATACTCCTTATAGTCACTAGAAGGCAAGAGAGAGGTGGTATTTATATTGATGTTTACATTTAGAGTGACCATACATCCTAATTTGCCAGGGACAGATTCAATTAATACCAGTTGTTCCAGCATTCCATGCCACTCAATAATTGTTCTTGAGTTTTCCTTTAAATGAATGATTGCCATCAAGCATTAACATAAATTGGGATTTGTTTGGTCTCTTTACTTTCAGAAACCTGTAATTAAGAAAATTATCTCTTCAACACGTTTGAAACATCACAGGTGCCTTAGACAACTGTAACAGATAAAACATAACCAATACTTCAATTGGAGGACAAATGGAGAGTCCTACTGAGTGAAGCAACATATCCTCAAGCAGGAATAACTAGGAATAGCTGACTCCACCTAGTTTCTGGCAGTAATGGAAAAAATATTCAATGCTGTTGCAGCTGCCAGTTACTTCATTAATAATCAGTTGTGCCATGTCCTGTGCAATATTGCAAAGCCACCAGATGGCTCTTTTAGTGAACACTGTAGTAAGTTGTCAGCTATTTATAAGTGAAATATGAGAAGGAAAAAGATATTCAGTATTTAGACTGTGTAGAAAGAGTAGTCTGAACATTTTGGCTATACGTGTTCTTGCCATATATTGTATTTTGCTTTAAATATTTAACGATATGTCTTAGTATTTTAAATACCTGTTTTTATTTTACAGGCAACTCTGAGGGCAGGAATGAACTAAATTTTTATTTGAATTAAAACTCCATTTAGAAATGAACTAAATTTCAATTTCTCAAGGAACCTGACAATAAAGGTATAAAATTCTAACACACTGAAATTTACTTCCCGCCATGGAGACTGCAGCAAAATCACTGGCATATGGCTATGAGAAGATATAATTCCGCTGAAAAAGCATCAGTATAAAGTTCAAAAGTTAGTATTACAAGAAGGATGTGAAAAAGATAAATCACATGGGCATGTGCAGAAGGTACATTTATATATTATTTGGTGAAGCATTTTTTATTTGATAGAAATTGACTTTACTGTTTTATTTATTCCAAGCATTTTTGTGTATGTTTGAAAAACAAAGTGATAGCTCTTAACACACTGGCTCCTTTAGCAGAAGGAGAATTTTCAAGATAGGTGGGTGATGCCAGTGTTAGTATTTTAGTGTTATCAGATGCTTGAAATGAGTGTATAAATTATGACAATAAATGTTCAATATTTTCATGCACATCAAAAAATCAAAATAAGGCTTTTGAAAGCTTATTCAAACTGATATTTTTTCTTCCAGCTTAAACAAATTTTGTAACTGACGTGTAATAATTGTACATACTTATGGGTTACAGAATGATGTTGCAATATACGTGATGTATAGTGATCATTTCAAGGTAATTGACATATTCATCATTTCAGAAATATTTATCATTTCTTTGTTATGGAACATTCAATAGCCTCCTTCTAGCTCTTAGAAAATATGTAATATATTACTGCTAACTCTAGTCATACTACAGTGCTATATAGAACAGTAGAACTTACTCCTCCCATGTAGCTTCAATTTTATCTCATTTAACAAATCTCTTTCTATCCCTCCTCCCCGCTAACATTTCCAGCCTCTAGTATCCTCCTTGTACTTCTGTCCATACTCTTTTTAGCTTTCACATATAAGTGAAAACATGTGGTGTTTAACTTTCTGTTCCTGCCTTGTTTCACTTAATATAACGTCCTCCAGTTCCATTAACATTGCTGTGAATGACAGGATTTTATTCCTTTGTGTGGCTGAATAGTATTCCATTGTATAAATACATTAAATTTTCTTTATCCATTCATCTGTTGTTAGAAACCTAGGTTGATTCCAGACCTTGGCTATTTGAATGGTGCTGCAGTAAACATGGGTGTGCAGATGTCTCTTCAATGTACTGATTTTCTGTCCTTTGGATATGTGTCCAGTAGCGGGATTGCTGGATAATATGGTAAATCTATTTGTAGATTTTTGAGAAACTTCCACAGTGTTCTTCATAATGGTTATACTATTTTATATTTCCACCAACAATGTATAAGAGTTCTCCTTTCTTTACGTCCTCTCCAGTATTTGTTATTTTTTTAAATAATAGCCATCCTAACTGGAATAAGATGACACCTCATTTTGTTTTTGATTTGCATTTTCCTGATGATTAGTGATGACAGCATTTTTTCATATATTTCTTGGCCACTTGCATGTATACTTTCGAGAAACGTCTGCTCAGATCATTGGTCAATTTTTTAATTTGACTCTCTTATTTTTTGCCATTGAGATGTTTGAATTCCCTGTATATTGTGGATATTAATCTCCCGTCAGATGAATCGTTTGCAAATATTTTCTTCCATTATGTAGGTTTTCGTTTCACTCTGTTATTCTTTCCTTTGCTCTGCAGAAGCTTTGTGTTTGATATAATCCCATTGCTTTATTTTTATTTTTGTTGCCTGTGCTTTTGAGGTCTTGTTCATAAAATTTCTTCAAGGTCCTAAGGAATTTCCCCTATGTTTTCTTCTAGGAGATTTATAGTTTTGGGTCTTACATTTAGACATTTCATCTATTTTCAACTGAGTTTTGTCTAAGGTAAGACGTTGGGATCTAGTTTCCTTCTTATACATGTGAATATACAGTCTTGCAAGTACCATTTTTTTTTAAAGAGACTGTCATTTCTCCAGTGTATGTTCTTGATGCTTTTGTCAAAAATAATTTGGCTATAGATACATGGATTATTAGTAGGTTCTCTATTCTGTTCCATTGGTCTATATTCCTGTTTTTATGCCAGTAAGTGCTATTGTAAATTAAGTTAAAATTATCAATATTGAAGATAAAAATACTTTAAATAGTATAATGCAAATATAAATATTGGTGGAATACAGCATCATGGTAAATCCAATGTTTTGTCTAAATTAACAAACCCATGTGACAGAAATACACTTCAAGGTCTTTGTAAAATATACCTAATTCAGTGTTACATCCAAACAAGCTCTGATAGCCTGTCCAACTAAATGGATGCTACAGTTGATAAATTTTACATATACCAAAACAACTACAAAATTTTGATGATCATCAAGAAATTGAATATAATTTTTAAAAAGTACTTTTAATTACTGTCCTTAATCAATAGGATTTTAGAAATGCTTAACCTTTAAATGATCACTTTGTAAATGAGTCTAGGTGTTCTACAATGGTATAGTATTGGGGTGAGTAATTAATTCAATATGTTAGTTTATTTTGTTAGAAATCAATGAGAAATCTATAAAATATTCAACAAATAGAATGTCACAAAAGTTCAACATTTGAAGCTCTTAGCCACTTCAAATTATTGATAACTATATTTGCAAATAGAAAAGCAATAAAATTTGTTCTTATAAAAGGAAAATTAAATAATGAGAGCTCAATTCTGTAAGTAGGCTTTGAGTACATCAACTTTTGGACAGACTCCTTTATATTCTACACAACTAGAATGAAACTGGGATCTATTATTTTAGAATATCTATACTTAGTAAAATATTCAAAAGAGTCATAAATAGAGACAACACATTTGACGTGTTTTCTCCTTTAAAAAAACTAATTAGGAAAGTTGCTCTGAAATAAGGCAAGAAAATACCTGTGAAAATATTTGAACCACTATATTTACACATTTCAATTTAAAACATTACGATTAAGAACTTTTTTATCTGGCAGAATTTGTTCTGAGCTTACTGAATACATTGTGTTTCCCCACTTTGAAGTATTAACATAGACAGACAGTGGTCAGTTGATGGTATCAACAATTTCAAATGTATTTATTAACTGCTTTTTGCATAAAAATAATGCAGGCAATTTTGTTAAATGTATTAGGTTGTTGCAAAAGTAATTGTGGTTTTTGCCACTAAAAGTAATGGCAAAAACAGCAATTACTTTTGCACCAACAGAATAAAATTAAAATATCAGACTGGTAAATATAGTCTTTAGAAAAAAACATGTAACATGGTATTAGAGACATTTCATAAGTTAATATACTTATAAAATATGTAACTATACATCAAAAATTAACTATACTGCTTCTGTTACTTTTAATGTTCAGATAATCAATAGAAAACCTTTTTACTCACTATAAAATGGTTGGATTTATGCTATTTTTATATTTTAGAAATAATTTTATTTTTGAAAGTACTTGTTGAATAGAATTATTTTATATGTCCATTGACATATAAATATGTTGGTCAATAAATATTTCAAAATATTAGAACTATATCAGTATCATTTTAAATATTCTATTAGTCCTCCTTTACTCTCAAAGCGATCATGGATGAACAATTAATCATATGGCCAATCTACTTTTATTATTTTTATGTTTCTATTATCATCACTAAGCCTCTGCTTCATCCCCTTCAAATTACCAATTTTTATAATCTTTGACATATTCAGAATGACTTCCTGTTTTTTCTTGGAAACTAGTGTCTTTATTTTTCAGTTGACATGAACTATTACCATGCAATTCTATGGTGACTAACACTTCTGTGAAATTGTGAGAAAGACTGAATCTCTAGTTTCCTTTCAATAAAGGCTTGGAAGACTCATGAAGGGCTAAATTTAATTTTTACAAGTTACTTACTATGGAGCCTTAGAACATTACATAATCTATTCGCACATTATGTAATATTATTCCTTATCTGTGTTACAAATATAATAACGCTTACATCACAAGTTTTCTGTAAATATAATATCATAACTCACCAAATTGGCAATGATTCAAAATCTTGATAGTACACTGTTGGTGCAAACAAAGGAAAACATGAACTCTCATACAGTGCTGGTGGGATTGCAAATTGATACAACCCATATGGAGAGGAGTTTGGCAATCTTTTACTAAACTGCATACACATTTATCTTTTGACTCAGAAATGTCAATTCTAAGAATATACTAGGAACGCCTCCAAAAATAGAAAAATACATATGCACAAAGTTAGTCATTCTGTATAATTGATCATTGCAAAATGTTGGAAAATAGCTAAATATTCCAGCACAGAAGATCCACTGAATGAACTATGGTACCTACAAGCAAAGTGATACCATAAAGCCTTTTAAAAAATAAAATGAGGAACAATTATATGAAAAACTCTGAAGGGATTTCCAAGAGATACTGTAAAATTTAAAAAGTAAAGTATGAAGTGATTTATATTAGTACACTAGCCTTACCAGGCATGGTGGCATGTGCTTGTAGTTCCAGCTGCTCAGGAGGCTGAGGCAGGAGGACTGCTTGAGCCTGGGAGGTCAGGGCTGCAGTGAGCTGTGATCACGTCACTGGACTCCAGCCTGGGCAACAGGGTGAGACCCTGGTTCAAGAAAAAAAAAAGAAAAAAGAGGAGGGTGAGCCATCAACGTCCAGTCATACCACGTGTTCTTTACCCATTCATTTGCTAATGACAAATGAATTTGTCATTAGGGTTGTTTCCATATCTTGGCTATCGTGAATAACGCTGCAGTGCACATGGGAATACAGATATCTCTTTGACATACTGATTTCATTTCCTTTGGACATACGTCCATTAGTGGGGTTGTTGAATCATATGGTAGTTTTATTTGTAGTTGTTTGAAGAACCTCTAGACTGTTTCCCATAGTAGTTGAACTATTTTACAGTCCCACTAACAGTGCACCAGGGTTCCAATTTCTTCATATCTTTATAACACTTGTTATATTCTGTTTATTATTTTTTAATAGCAGTCCTCCTAACATATGTAAGGTGATACCTCATTGTAGTTTTGATTTGCGTTTCTCTATTGGTTAGTGATATTGAGCATCTCTTCATATGCTTGATGGTCATTTATATATCATATTTTGAGAAATGTATATTCAAGTCTTTTGTCCATTTTTAAATTTCAGATTATTTGATTCCTTGCTGTGGACTTGTAGGACTTCTTTATACATTGTGGATAAATAGTGTTCTTTTAATTAATTATCATAATAACCCTTTTAGTTAGGGTCTTCTGTTTCCTCCCTTTCACAAGTGAAGACACTGAATTTAGGGAGATAGTGAGTTGAAAGTGACTGGAAAATATTAAAAACTAAATAGAATAGGTTAGCAGTCTTAACTTTACACACTATAAAATTATTTTTCTTAAAATTATACAACCCAACTGCTTTCAGCTGTTTGTTTCAGTAACACACACAGACACACACACACACACAACCTCTTGCGCACTCTTATTTAAATTCTGCCATGTGAAAAATTTGCAGCTCAAAATAAAAAGACCCTGACAGGACGAAGAGGCTACAGCTAGTCTGTCTTCTATTTATTGTCTTTTCCTTCGAATGCCTCACAATGAATTGTTTATTTCATTGCCACAGTGAGTAAGCCAAGGCTATTTCTTTTTCTAAATTTCATTTCACTGGTATTTCTGTAAATCTTTGTGAGCAAGCAGTCATGAAGAGAGCCCCCCAAAGACCTGAAAAAGTAAACTCTAAGCATAGACTTCAGATCATCCTTGTTGAGTTCAACAGTGTTCTCAGAAAGCTATTTGAGAATCAATGTAATTGAAAAGCATCAAGGTCTTTCTGCTTTGTATCTGCATTACTTTGATAGAAGTCAGTCTTTATATAAAAATAAAACATTTTTATGATAAAAGAAAGTGTGAGGTGATTTCATTTCTTTGAGATGCAAGGAAATATTTAGACATGTTTAAACCACAAGAAAAATATACTCTCCTCAGAATGTTATACTCTAAACAAGTAATATACCCTAAAAAACAATTATTTTCCATGCTTCCTCTAAATGCAGAAAATGGAGAATTACCTTGAAGAAAGTACTATTTGGATACATTGACTATCGTAACACAATGTTCTGGTATTAGTCACCTATATTACAGATAAACCTCCATACCCCAATAATAAATTCAAATTCATATCTCCCCATTTCATCCTTCTTGTATATGATTATAACATAATAATTTACCACTATTTTCTTCAAGTATAATGTGAAATAACAATGAAATAAATAAATCTAAATATGCATATAATTCTTGAAAATCAAGTTTAGAACATAGTCTCAATAACCAGGGATTTAGAAGCGAGGTATGCCCAACATGTTGGATTCTAATACTTGTTAACATGTTAATCCTTTTGGGCACAGATAAATATTTATTCTCCACCCTCTGCTTTTGTTTTCCAATTCCCCACCTAAACCAGAAAACTAGTTGTTTCTATAATGCCTGTGTTATTTTGGAATTTTGTGATTTCAACTTTTTCTTTTATTGACATATGCTTCATATTTTCTTGGTATTTCTTTTCACGTGCGTTTATTTTCCATTTTCTGTGTATTTTTCCTTTTTCTGTATCTCATATAAGTTGCTGGCTACTTAAGTATTCATAATGAGAGTCAATATCTTTTTCTTTTTTAAAAAAAACTTCTGATGTATAATTATTGCTATAATAGGATTTATTTTGCCATTTTTATTTCATATTATTCACTAATTGTAGTTTTGATTCTTTTTTTTACTCTCTGGACATTCACAATTCCATGACAGTTAAGTAAAAATAACCAAACTTCAAAACTGTGTATAAGTGAAGCCCCATTTTTGGTATCTTCACATTACCCATTCAAATAAACAGCAGTCTAACTCCAGAGGCCTTGAAACAATGTGGCTCTTTGCAGCATCATTGTATTATATTAGAAATACAAGCAAATAAGTAAAGTAACAGGAGAATACATAATTAATTCTGATGATGAAATTAGGAAAGCTGAATGGAAACAACTCCCCTGGACAACTTCATAAATTTCTCCGTGGACACCTCTCCCTTTCCTAAGTATGCCATACACAGAAACTGCTAAAAAGTCTCTCATTTTTTCTCTGTTTACCTCCACAGTCTCTATCTCACTCTCCCCATACATGAATACATCAATGCCACACAGCAAGCACCTTTGAAGCACATTGTTTCTCTGCTCACTTTCTCTTTCCTCTTCAGATTACTCAAACACACTGTGCTTCTAACATGTTCTCACAGACATTCATACTTTATACAGCATTCCAGAGAAGGCTAGTTCATTGTGGAAGGCTGAGTTATCTCTAAATATTCACTATTCTCTTGAATGATTATATTTCTTTGCCCTGCTGTGCACAGGCTTTGTCATGTGACTTTCTTTAGCCAATGAAGTATTTGCAAATGTGGTGTGGGTCATTTTAAGGCAGCAGTTTTAAGAGCCATCGTAAGGAGTGGTTTCTTGTGCTCACTGATTTTTTCTTTCACAGCTACAGGAAATATTTCTGGTGGACATTTTGCACGAGTGAGAAATAAACCTTGTTAGTTGTAAGCTACTAAGATCTGGGGGTCAGTAATTTACATAGTGTAAGCAAGCACTACTTGATCAATACATTCAGTCTTTCTGTCTCCATAGTGATGTTACAAGCATAAGCAGCTCTGGGATATTGGGAGAGTAATTGCCACAAAATGTAAGGCAGACTATGAAAAGTGCTATATTAGAAATACAACCAAATAAATAAAGTAACAGGAGAAGACATAATTAATTCTGATGATGAAATTAGGAAAGCTGAATGGAAAGAGAGCTTAAATTAATTATGTAAGCTAATCTATTAGAGGACTTTGAGAAGGATCTTGCACAAAGGAAGCTAGGAAGAACTATCTACATCTTGGCAAAATAGTAATAATTAGAATTTTAGGAATTTGACACATTTAAGAAAATCAGTAATTAACCTTACAACAATTGGTTATGTTGCTGAGACATTTTTGTTAGATTGGGTTTTGGAGAAATAAAATTCCAAAAAGACCCTGCAGCTAAAATGTAAGTGCATGACTCATATACCAAGTGGATTCATGTTAATTTCAGCTGAAAGGGATGATTTGGCCAAAGAGATAAAGTGGGGGTTGGAGGGTGTGTATTAGTTTTCCATCGCTGCTGTAAAAATTCATCACAAATGTATTGCCTTAAAACAATACAAATTTATTATTTTACAATTCTGTATGCAGAAATCTGAACAGGCTACAATCATTTGTCAGTAGGGCTGCAATCTTTTCTGGGAGCTTTAGAGAAGAATTCATGTTCTTGACTTCTGTAGCTTCTAAAGGTCCACTACTTCCCTTGACTCATGGCCCCTTACTCAATCTTCAAAACCAGCAACACCGACCCAAGTCCTCACTCTGCCATCTTACTGACCATCCCTTCAGGTCCCTCTTCCACTTTTAAGGACCTTTGTGATTACATGGTTCCCCATTTATAATCCAGAGTAGTCTCCCTATTTTAAGGCCAGCTGATTGGCAATCACAATTTCATATGCAAACTTCATTACATTCCCCTTTGCCATGTAAAGTAACAAATTATGGGGCTCCAAGAATAAGGATGTAACCGTGTTTGGGGTGACATTGGGCATTATTCAGTATACCATAAGAGGTAATTCTGCTTTCCAGGCAATATTGAGATGGGTGTACCATCCTCTAGGAGATAGAAGTATGAACAAATGTTCCAGGAAGCTTCAGCATGCTCTCCCTTGTTCTTCATGGTAAGCTTTTTAATCCCAGCTGAGGCTAAGCCATGGACTGTGCTTTATTGCCCTGTACCTATTAAGAATAAAGTGTTTCTGCCTAGGGCTTTGGCACATGCTTTGCTTATGCTATCCTGATTGACTCTCAAAGCTTGATTCCCAAGATTATTTGTGGAACCTTGCCTTCAAAAGTATCTACAAGAATAAATGCCACCACTCCACAAGACTGAGTACTTCATGACACAAGATAAAAATGGCCACTGCCACTCAGACTGCTACAGCAAGTTGGAAGTCAAAAGTTTCCTTTTCAACCTCTATCTTAGCTTTAAAAAAAAACAAACAAAATAACTGTAAGTCTATAAAATGAAGGATAATGAAAAGGATGAAGGAGGTCAAAAAATTCACCAAAGCCATTAAATGATATTAAAGAATTAGCCATTTCTGAAAATATTTGTAACACCAAAATATTATTGACCAGAGTTATTTGAAGTTATCCATAAGAAAGAATCCAGTAACAGGGAGAGGAATCAACATGTAAACTACTTTGTTGTATTTACATCAGGTAAAATGGCTTAACAAAATCAAGACAAATGTTTGGCCTTTAAATCTCAGATTTATTGCAGTGGGTTCTGTTTCATTATCAACTTATTTTATTATTTAATAGAGCTGTTCAGTATGAACACCCTTGCAACTCACTGAAAACATTTCTTTGTATGCTCATGAGGCCTTTTGGATTAGAGTTTGATTACAGTGGGCAGATTGTAGAAGGATATGCAAGATAATAGGATGATTCATAGAACAAGCTGGAGATAGACACAACCAAAAATCACCCAAAAGGGCTGAAAGGGTGATACAAAGGTAGGCGCTTCAAAAAAAAGAAGAACAAGAAAAAAAAAATTTTGGTGGGAGGTTCCAAATCAAACTTTTTTTTATTACTGACATAAAAATATAAAGATGAGGAAAGGGAAAAAAATTTCTCAAGTTTTTAGAAATTAGCTTCCATATCAAGATCAATGAAACATGGCTAGTTGGACTCAATTCAATTAATTCCTGAATAAAATTGAAATATGTCCTGTGTATCAGCACACTTTCTCCCCTGACCATTGTAAATATTCCCATGTTCCTCACAGAGCATCTTTAGGACCCTGCCATCTACCTTGTTTTATACCTTTACAGACAATTACACCTGTCTTCGGGCATCCTGTGAACTATATTTTACAGTACTTCAGGTAAAGTCTAACTATTTTATATACAATAAGACCATCTCTTTGATTTATACTATATTTCTCTAGAATCTTACTTGCCTCTTTCAATAAAGAATCATAGTGGATTTTAAGCCATGGGGAATAGTTTTATAATACCTCCCAACTTAATTTGGAATTCTTGATTTCCAAGCTAATATAGCTAATAGATTTCTGTAGCTTGCTACAGAATTTATTTTTTCTATTGGAGTTTTTCAGAATGTGTTACTTTATTTTTATTGGAATAAATTTTAGTTGTATCTCAGCAGGTGCATTAAAAAAGTTTCTTTTTCTCAGCCTTCTATTCTTTTTTGGCCATTAAATCTCCTATCTACAAGCATCTTCAAACCATAGTTGCACACATATATTGAGCAGAAATTAGTAAAAGATTCTCAGTATATTTTACTCCTTGATTTAAAGAAACATGAGACTTTTGCAAAAGCAACTGAAGAAGAACTTTTGATATAGGTAAAAATTAAAGAAAGTAAAAGCAAGTAGATAAACAATACCTGAAAGGACAATAGAGGAAAATGCACTTTTTAAATTTCTTCTTTCCCCACCGTCTCTAACTTGCAGAAGATATTGCTCCATTACTTTCACCTGATCACCCTTAATTTGTCTCCCAGTTCTCCCCTTTAGCTGGCTTCATAACCCCTTCAGGCCAGAAAAGAGAAAACCAATATACTTGAGTAATATAAGAAAAATATGTTTTTAACTGGATCTGTATTTATGTGGATAATAAACTAATTTAGCTCTTTTATAGTTTGAAGACCACAAAAAATAATCAGAAGGTAGAGAATTATGGACTTGTATATCTTCTAGAAAAAAAAAAGTAAACTGCTGGTCCTTCCCTTACCTATCTCAATGGTGCAATATTAACTATGTTAATAAAATTGCTGATTTTGATTTTGGAGTTTCTGCAGTCTAAGGAAGAGAGGTAACATCAGGCCTTAAAAAGAGAAAGGTCAGTGGAATGCAAACCTGAAAAGGTCAGGTTACAGGGGTGGAGGCAGCTTTGCTAGACTGTCCAATTCCACGTTAGTAAACACTATGCATCTCAATAGAGAGCTGCAGAGAGCCACACCGCACCTAGAGACCATTCAGGCACTCAAGCGAGGGCTGCATGCGAGCTGGAAGAGGTTTTTACTAACCATCTTTCTTGTTTCTGTCTGTGAATACTTCCTATGAAAATCAATGCATCACAGTTTTATTCGTCCAGAAGGACTAAAATCTATCTATGACCTGAAACTTTACTTGACCCTGAAAAATTATTCCCTTGGAAACAACTTTCTCCTTTATCAGTGATTAAGTTCTCTGTGACAAAGATTAGATCCATGAATAGTTAACCTTATACTTGTGCAGGACTGAATGGTATTAGTTTGGGATGTTCCCCTAAATTTGCACAGATGTGAGAACAAAACTTGAAACATGAATTAATACCTCTGAGCCATTAATGAAATGAAATATTAAACGTCTTATAGAGAAGGTGCCATTCTCTAGATAAGCAATCAGTTGCTAACAGAGACCTCAAACAGGAAGTCATTTATCCTAACAGAAGGGATTGACATGTTCTTTCTGTCACTTAAGGCACCACCATGACAAATGAACGAACAAGCAACAATTGCTCATATCAGGGAAATGCCTTATTTTTTTATATTATCATCAAACCTGTGTGTCAATTATAGTATCGATCATGCTCAAAAACCCTTTGCATTATAAAGTCCTAAGCTAACCCCTTTAAACATTGTTAGGCAAACATATTAAAGCTAGTTTCAGTTAGGATCTTGACCAATGCATTAAGATGTTAGAAACAAAAGGATGTTAATAGACGTATGTATGGTTGGCGGAAGGGTGGAATATTGCATGGTATTGAAAAACACAGGCTCTGAAATCAGACCAGATCCTGAACTCATGTTCTGAGTTAGAATTCCAGCTCTTCGTATACACTGTATGTTCATAAAAATAATAAAATTAATAACATTTCTAATATTACTATGCGCCAGACATTGCATTGGCTGCTTTGCAAATACTGTCTACAATCAATAAACATACTTTGCTCATGCAAAGTATGAGTAAATACTTTATTTACTCTTGCTGCCCCCTCGCTCTCTCATGCACATATACCACTATCTAAACTTTAAAGGCAAATCACACGTCACAACCTCGCAAGTTTTGTAATCCTGTATGTTGTGACACCTTCTTTCACCACTATACGCGGGCATAATTAATTAATCATTCCTCCTAATATTTTCCCATAATACACTTTAGATCAGGCTGTTGTTTCACTTCTTCATGTGCTTATACTTCTAAAAGATACATGAACTTTACCAAGTGCCTTGTACAAGTTTCTTTCCTATTGCTCCTATAATATTGTTCCAGACTTTCAGTATGCCCTGAAAAATATTATTTTATTGAAGATGAGGTACCTGACACTGAATTCCAGACTGTAAACACATGAGAAAAAGTGATTCTGGAACTGTAGAATATGGTTCATAAAGGTTCAAGGTTGAAAGGGAAGAAAGTAAAAAGATAGTTCAGTCAGTGCATTGGAGAGAACAATACTGTAGCAGGAAGAATCAGGAAATGTTTTTTGAATACAACAGAGATGCTTTTTCGTTAAAATAATTATTTAGCAAATGGAGGTTTGCAAATTCCTTGTAACTAAAATACAAAAACATGAGAACCAAGATTAAAAATAAAACACTAACCCAAACACCTGTGAACAAAAGAAGATCAGTGGGTCTCTGCTGCTAAGAGAAGGATCACAAGATAAAAATCAGAATGACACCTCTTCATGTAATGCCTGTTGATTCAAGTGCAAGAAAACAACTTTATTGTTTTATAGAGAGGTGTATTTTTGTTAAATCATGTATGCCTATAGATCCAATTGAATCAACACTCTAAATATTTACTATAATAGAGTAACAGAAGGAGATAATTCCATATGGTCATTCCATTTGGTTAGTGCTGGAGAAAACTAATTAATTTATTCATTTATTATTTTCAAAATTTGTTTGTCTACTATGAGTCAAGCACAATTTTAGGTACTAGAGATACAGCAATTATTAAAACAAAGTCTTTGCTCTTATGGACTGCATAGTGTATTGGAAGGAGATCGACTACGGTCAAATAAACATATAAAAATGAAGTATATTAAGGTGCTGTATATTAAAGTATATTAAGGTGCTATATATACAGGTGCTATGGATAAAAATAAAGCAGATGAGGAGAGTCTAAAGGGTGCTATTCTGTGCAGGGTAATCAAGGAAGCCCACACTGGTTTATGTTTGAGTGGTAATCTAAAGATGGGAGGGAGGAAGTCCTTTGGATGTTGGGAGAAGCAAATGAAGAACTGCAAAAATTTGAAACCATGCAGTCTCACTGCTCCCAATCAGTACTCTGCACTTCTTTGTAGAGCAGAGCTGTCATGAGGATTAAATGAGATAATATATACAAGGGATTTAACACGGTCTTTTCAAAACATCTAATTATCAGAATGGCTGTTACTAAAAAGTCAAAAAACAACAGATTCTGGAGATGTTGTGGAGAAAAAGGAACACTTTTACACTGTGGGTGGGAGTGTAAATTAGTTCAATCAATGTGGAAGACAGTGTGATGATTCCTCAAAGACCTAGAAGCAGAAATACCATGCAACTCAGTAATCTCATTACTGGGTATATACCCAAAGGAATATAAATTATTCTATTATAAAGTCACATGCACAGGTATGTTCATTGCAGCACTATTCGCAATAGCAAAAACATGAAATCAACCCAAATGCTCCTCAATGACAGACTGGATAAAGAAAATGTGGTACATATACACCATGGAATACTATGCAGCCATACAAACAAACAAGATCATGTCCTTTGCAGGGACATAAATGGAGCTGGAGGCCATTATGCTTAGCAAACTAATGCAGGGTCAGAAAACCTTAAAAGTAGGAGCTAAGGGCCAGGCGCGGTGGCTCACGCCTGTAATCCCCAGCACTTTGGGAGGCTGAAGCAGGTGGATCACCTGAGGTCGGGAGTTCCAGACCAGCCTGACCAATATGGAGAAACCCCGTCTCTACTAAAAATACAAAATTAGATGGGCATGGTGGCGCATGCCTGTAATCCCAGCTACTTGGGACGCTGAGGCAGTAGAATCGCTTAAACCTGGGAGGTGGAGGTTGCCATGAGCCAAGATCGTGCCATTGCACTCCAGCCTGGGCAACAAGGTGAAACTCCACCTAAAAAAAAAAAAAAAAGTAGGAGCCAAGTGATGAGAGCACATGGACACACAGCAGGGAACAACACACACTGGGGCCTGTGAGATGTGATACTGGGAGAGGGAGAGCTAATGGATTAATGGATCCTGGGCTTAATACATAGATGATGGGATGGTCTGTGCAGCAAACCACCATGGCACATGTTTACCTATGTAACAAACCTGCACATCCTGCATTTGTACCCATAAACTTAAAATAAAAGTTGGAAATGCATAAAAAGAGAAACAAATTACAAGTGCTAACGTAGACCAAAGCAGATATAGACTTTTCAGTCTACAGTAATCTAATAATGACACTCCTTATTGGCTATAAAAATATGACAGATATGCAAAATTGTTACTTACTAATAACCCTGCAGAATATTATGTTAAAAATACTTTTCAGCTGTGAAAATATTGGCACTATAAAAGGAATTTTCTTACCAAACTCTATAACTTAGGGGTAAAAATAAGAGTCAAAGAACAGAACAAGAACCAGTGGAGTCTCCTGAGCAGTCATTGGTGAAAATTTTTCTATGTTGAGTGCCAAAAGATTTTATCCAATTGTGTTTTACCATGAAACTTTCAATAAAATGTAAATAAAAACCCTATCCCAGAACATTTTCTCTTATTTGTAGAATCTACACAGTTTAGAACTGCACATGCCCCTCAACGTCCTCAACACATTCCAAGAGCCAAGTGGCAGATGTGCCATGCTGACTGAGAATGCCTCTCCTGCCCGTGTGGCTGCACATCATGACCATATATGTAGCACCCCATCAGTTACAAAATGCTCTTTTGGCACAGCCTCTTCTGGCAGTGGCCAAATGGTTGCTCCTGAATTCACACTTATAGAAAAGCCAGGCAGCCTTCCTGACTGTGATGGCATAACTCATAGGCAAGCTAAGATGAGCTCAGAGGTACTATATTTTCATGCACATCACAGACCAGTTCAATTAAGTGTCAATTTTGTTATTAAATGGAGGAGGTTACTAATTGTGATGGTCATTAGCCTCCATAAATTGACTGTTTCTGAGTCAACACTTTCAGGTAAATGGCCCTCATCAGCTTCTAACTATAGACTTCAATACAGCATCAATCATTGCACCGCTCTCTCATCAAGCACATCTCTGAGCAACGCCTTCTGTTTCCTTAGAGCCATTCCCCTCCTGAGCACCTCAAAGAGCTTTGTGGAGTGAGCAGATCAAGTTGACTTGCAGGATTTTCTTTTCCCATTATGTTCTTTTTAAAAGCCATGTCAACCTATTTTATTTCTCAAGGTTTTCCAGTCTCTGAAACTTACAGAAAGTTGCAAAGATTTCAGAAATTTTGCCAGGTTATTACAGTCTCTAGCCTTGTTGGTAAAGCCTATTATCCTGAAAGCCCAAGTACTCACTTTGCTCACATTATTCTTCTAGTGAATTATCTAGATAACAGTGTAGATATAATTTAATACAAACTGTCACATTTAATTCACACACACAACAACCCAGTATAACAGCTATTATTATCTCCTTTGAAATATAAGGGTGAGTTTCAAAAAAGTTTAGATAATTAACTGTTTTCAAAACTTTTGTTCACTCTACTGTGCCACATTTTTACTTATGATACGTGAGAATGCAAGAAAATGATTATAAACAAAAGCATTCAAGAAGTAACAGACAGATCTCCTCTAACGCTAGGGCTGTTCTGGTGCAAGTTAGAGGTGATTCCACGTTTTTCCCACATGGCCCAGCTTTGTGTTTTCTCATAATCTTCTTCAAAGTATCTACATGCCCTTTTATTTTTCTCTTCTGTTCATAGGCGTTTTTGTGATAGCTATAATTACCAACAATGAAAAATATCCCCTTTTCAGTTATATACATATGAAATGCCACATAAACTATTGCCACGATTTGATTCTGGGAGCTTGTTAATGGAGGGAGATTAAAACAATGTTGACTCCTGCTTTTTTATTGAATTAATATGTGGTCCAATTGCTCAATGAAGGTCAGCAGTACTATTCTGCATTTAATGACTCTGACCATTGCAAAGTACTATTGCTAGCAATTATATATTTTATATAGCAATAATATTTATATTTACTGAATATCAAAAATGTCCTGATTGATATGCTCTGAAGATAAAATACATCAAAATGAAAATGTAAACATATAAACTCACATTTATGTTTGTAACAAAGTGGCTCTCAGACCTTCAGATTAATGCTTTCTTTTAAGAAAATAAAAATATTTTAAAATATCTCCTTTTCTCCTTGAAATGAAATGTATAGCTGCTATAAAATGCAGATATACATAAAATAAATGTAATGCATTAACTTTAATAGAAGAGATAAATTAAAAATTTATGTCTTAGGTCAGGTTCCCTAGAAGCAGAGTCTGGCACAGGGACTTGGGCATATGTAATTTACTGAGGGAGTGCTTTCAGGAGAAAGGGAGAGAGGGATGCAGGAAAGGAGAGAAGTAGGAGCTGCATAAGGATGTGCACCTCTCAGCTGGAAAACAGCTTCAACCCCATACTACAAAGTGCTCCAGAACTGCATCATCCAATACAGTAGCCACTAGATGTCTGTGCCTGTTGTGCATTTGAATGTGGCTAAGGTGACTTAAGAATTGAACTATTTTATTTTAATTAAAGTAAAATTTAAAATTTACTTTATTCAATTATTGAAAAATGTTTATGTATGTTTGGAGAAACTTGAATACATGAACCTACTTTTTCAATTGTAAGTTTTATAAAATTGAAATCCAGATTAAATGTTTCCAGTGAAAATTTAGTTGTCAAATGGACAACTAAATTGCTGCAAGTATAAATATGTTCTAAATTTAAAGGCTCTTAAAATGTAATGTAAAATATATGGAGAATAATGTTAATATTGATTACATATTTTAAACCTACTACTTTGAATGCTTTGGAGTCATAAAATATATTATTAAAATCAATTTCTCTGCCTTTTTAATGTGGCTACATGAAAATTTAAAATTTCAGATATGACCTATATTTTTATTAGGGAGCAGTGTTCTGGAGTAATGCTATCCAGTAGAATTTCCGGTAATGTTGCAAATATGCTATACCTGCACTGTTGAATACTCTAACCTCTGCCACGCATGGCCCCTGGGCCCAGGTAATGCAGCTAGTGAGAACGAGAACTACAATTTTAATTTTAATTAGTTTAAATATAAATTTAATAACCACATGTGGTTAGTGACTACCATATTAGATATTGCTGTCAGACCATAACTGAAGGATTGGTCATACCTCAAGGCAAAGGGTTGGGTGTTTTAACTTTAATGGCAGCCAGTCATTGGCTGAGGACTTTCTCTGATGGGTTGAGGGAGGTCCCATTTCAGCCAAAGGCAATTCATTTAAGGGAATATATATTTTTTAAATTTTTGTGGGTACATACTAGGTGTATATATGAATGGAGTATATGAGATACTCTGATACAGGCATGCAAGTTGTAATATTCCACAATGGAAAATGGGGTGTCCATCCCCTAATCATTATCCTTCGTGTTGCAAACACTCCAATTATATCATTTATTTTAAAAAGCACAATTAAGTTATTACAAACTATAGTCACCCTGTTGTGCTATCAAATACTAGGTCTTATTCATTTCTTCTATTTTTATTTTTTACCCATTAACCATCACCACTTTCCCCCTACATGCCCTCCGCTACCCTTCTCAGCCTCTGGTAACCATCCTTCTACCCTATCTCTGAGAGTTTAATTGTTTTGACTTTTAGCTCCCACAAATAAGTGGGAATATGTGATATTTGTCTTTCTGTGCCTGATTTATTTCACTTAACATAATGACCTCCAGTTCCATCAATGTTGTCACAAATGACAGGATCACATTCTTTTTATGGCCACATAATACTCTGTTGTATGTATGTACCACATTTTCTTTATGCAGTCATCTGCTGAAGGACACTTAAGTTGTGTCCAAATCTTAGCAATTCTGAACAGTGCTGCAACAAACATGGGATTGCAGATATCTCTTTGATATACTGATTTTCTTTTCTTCGTTTCCCTTTCTTTTCTCTTTTCTTCTTATTTCTTTTTTCTTCTCCGTGTATATACCCAGAAGTGGGATAGCTGGTTCATATAGTAGCTCTATTTTCAGTTTTTTGAGGAAACCAAAGCATTCTCCAAAGTCATTGTACTAATTTACATTCCCACCAACAATGTACAGGGGTTCCCTTTTCTCCACATTCTCAGCAGCATTTCTTACTGCCTGCGTTTTGGATAAAAGCCATTTTATCTGAAGTGAGATGATATATCATTCTAGTTTTAATTTGCATTTCTCTGATGATCATTTATGATGAGTGCCTTTTCATATGCTTGTTTGCCATTTGTATATCTTCTGTTGAGAAAATGTCTATTCAAACATTTTGTCCATTTTTATTAGATTATTGGAATTTTTTCCCTATACAATTGTTTGAGTTCCTTATATACTCTGGTGATTAATCACTTTTCAGAAAAGTAGTTTGCAAATATTCTCTTCCATTCTGTGGGTTATCTCTTCACTTTGTTGGTTGTTTCTTTTGCTGTGCAGAAGCTTTTTAACTTAATGTGATCCCATTTGTCCATGTTTGCTTTGGTTGCCTGTGCTTGTGGGGTGTTACTCAAGAAATTTTTGCCCAGACCAATGTCCTGGAAAGTTTCCTCAATGTTTCCTTGTAGTAGTTTCATAGTTGGGGTAATAGATTTAAGTCTTTAATTCACTTTGTTTTGATTTTTTATATGGTGACACCTAGGGGTCTAGTTTCATTCTTGTACATATGGATATACAGTTTTCCCAGCTCCACTTATTGAGGCGACTGTTCTTTCCCCAATGTATGCTCTTGGTATCTTTGTCAAAAATTAGTTCACTATAGGTGTTTGAATTTTTTTCTGTGTTCTCTCTTCTGTTCCATTAGACTATGTGTGTTTTTATGCCAGTACCATGCTGTTTTGGTTACTATCACTCTGTAGTATAATTTGAAGGAAGGTAGAGTGATTCCTTCAGGCTTATTCTTTTTGCTCAGGATAGCTTTTCCTACTCTGGGTTTTTTGTGGTTCTGTATAAATTTTGCAACTGTTTTTTTCTATTTCTGTGAAGAATGTCATTGCTTTTTTGATAAGGATTGTACTGAATCTATAGATAGTTTTGGGTAGTATAGACGTTTTAACAATATTGATTCTTCCAACCCATGAACCTGAAATATCTTTCGTTTTTCGTATGTTCCTTTCCATTTCTTTCATCAGTGTTTTACAGTTTTCAGTGTAAAGATCTTTTACTTCTTTCGCTAATTTAATTCCAAGGTATTTAATTTTATTTTTGCCTGCTGTAAATGGGATTACTTGTTTGATTTCTTTTTCAGATTGTTCACTGTTGACACACAGAAATGCTATAGATTTTGTATGTTGATCTTGTACTCTGCAACTTTACTAAATTGTCTATCAGTTCTAATAGATTTTCAGTGGAGTCTTTAGGTTATAACAAATATAAGTTCAAGTCATCTACAAACAAGGATAATTTGACTTCTTCCTTTGTAGTTTGTATGCCCTTTATTTATTTCTCTTGTCTGATTGGTCTCACTAGGATTTCCAGTAATATGTTGAATAACAGTGTTGAAAGTGAGCATCCTTGTTACATTCCAGATTTTACAGGAAAGGCTTTCAGTTTTTCCCAATTCAGTATTATACTACCTGTGTGTCTGTCATATACAGCTTTTATTATGTTGAGGCACGTTCCTTCTATACCCAGTATTTTGAGGCTTTTTATCTATGAAAGGATGCAAATTTTTATCAAATCCTTTTTCAGCACCAAATAAAATGATCATATGGGGTTTTTTCTTTTATTCTCTTGATATGATGTATCACCTTGATTGATATGCAAATGTTGAACCATCCTTGCATCCCTGAGATACATCTGACTTGGTCATTATAAGTGATTTTTTAGATATATTGTTGAACTTGGGTTGCTAGTATTTGGCTGAGAATTTTTGCATCAATATGAATCAGAGATACTGGCCTGCAGTTTTCTTTTTTTGATGTGTCCTTTTCTGGTTTTGGTATCAAGGGTAATACTGGCTTCTAAGAATGAGTTTGGAAGTGTTACCTCTTCCTCTATTTTTTGGAATAGTTTGAGTAGGATTGGTAGTACTTCTTTAAATGTTTGGTAGAATTCATCAGTGGAGCCAATGGGCCCTGGGCTTTTCTTAACTGGGAGAGTTTTTATTAGAGCTTCAATCTCATTACTTGTTATTGATCTGTTTAGGTTCGGATTTCTTCCTTCAATCCTGGTAGACTGTATGTGTCTGGGAATTTATTCATTTTCACCAGATTTTCTCATTTGTCATTTGCTGGCATACAGTTAATCATAGTAGCCACTAATAATCATTTGAATTTCTGCAGTGTCAATTATAATGTCATTTTTAGTCTCCAATTTCTTTATTTGGGTCTTTTACTTTTTTTATTTGTCTGCCTAAAAGTTTGCTGATTTTTTTTTTCAAGAAACTAACTTTTCATTTTGTTGATTTTTTGTATTATTTTCTTCATTTCAGATTAATTTATTTCTGCTCTGATTATTTATTTATTTTGCTTCTCATAATTTGGGGTTTAGTTTTCTCTTGCTTTTCTATTTTTTTTAAATGATTAGTTATTTATTTGATGTTTTTCTTATTTTTTGATGTAGGCAGTTATAGCTATAAATGTCCCTCTTAGTATTGCTTTTGCAGTATCCCATAGGTTCTGGTATGTCGTATTTTCATTTTCTTTTGTTTCAATAATTTTTCAATTTCCTTTTTAATATCTTCATTGACAGTCATCATTCAGGACCATATGTTTAATTTCCATGTGTTTGTATAGTTTCCAAAATTCCTCTTGTTATTGATGTCTAGTTTTATTCCATTGTGGTCAGAGAAGATGCTTGATATTATTTCAATTGTTTAAATGTTCATAAAACCTGTTTTGTGACCTAACATATGGCATATCCTTGAGAATGATCCATGTGCTGAGGATAAAAATGTGTATTCTGCAGCTGTGGGATAAAATGTTCTGTAAATATTTATTAGGTTCATTTGTTCTATAGTGCCAAATTAGTCTAATGTTTCTGTGTAGATATTTTGTCTGGAAGATCTGTCCAGTGCTGAAAGTGGGGTGTTGAAGTCTCCAGCTATTATCATATTGAGGTCTATTTCTCGCTTTAGCCCTAATAATATTTACTTTATATATCTGGGTGCTCCAGTGTCATGTTCATGCATCTTCACAATTGTTATATGCTCTTGCTGAATTGATCCCTTTACCACTATATAATGCCCTCCTTTGTCTCTTCTTACAGTTTTAGATTTGAAATCTAGTTTGTATGATAGCTAGTGCTGCACTTTTTATGGTTTTCATTGGCATGGAATATCTTTTTTCATCCCTTTATTTTCAGTCTATGTGTGTCTTTATAATAGGTGAAATGTGTTTCTTGCAGGCAATAGATCATTGGGTCTTGCTTTTTTATTCATTCAGCCACTCTATGTCTTTTGATTTGAGAGTTTAGTCTATTTACATTCAATGTTGTTATTGATAAATAAGAACTTACTCTTGCTATTTTTAAATTTTGTATTGTATTGTGGTCTTCTCTTCCTTCTTTTCTTCCTTTCTGTCTTCTTTTTAGTGAAGGTGATTTTTTTATGGTGTTATAATTTAATTTCTTGTTTTTTGTTTTTTTGTGTATTTATTATGTTTTTCATTTTGCAGTTACCATGAGGCTTGCAAATACTGTCTTATAACCTATTATTTAAAACTGATGACATCTTAACACTGATTGCATAAACAAACATCAAAAAGAAAATAAAAACTCTACCCTTTAACTTCATCCCCTACTTTTTAACTTTTTGTTGTTTCTCTTTATGTCTTATTCTATTGTCTGTGTTTTGAAAAGTTATTGCAGTTATTACTTTTGATTAGATCATCATTTAATCTTTCTACTTAAAATAACAGTAGTTTATACACCACAGCTACAGTGTTATAATAGTCTGTGTTTTTCTATGTGGCATTACCAGTGAATTGTATACCTTCCGATGATCTCTTATTATTCATTAATGTCCTTTTCTTTAAGATTGAAGGACTCCCTTTATCATTTTTTTGTAGGAGAGGTCTGGTGTTATCCCTCAGCTTTTGTTTGTCTGGGAAAGTATTTCTCCTTCATACTTGAAGGATATTTTTGCCAAATATATTATTCTACTGTAAAAAGTAAAAACAGGTTTTTTTTTTATTTTTCCTTAAGCACTTTAAATATGTCATGCCACTCTCTCTTCAGTCTGCAATGTTTCCATTGAAAAGTCTGCTGCCAGATATATTGGAGCTCCATTGAATGTTATTTGTTTTTTTCCCTTGTTGCTTTTAGGATTCTTTATTTTTGACTTTTGGGAGTTCGATTATTAAATGCCTAAGGTAGTATTCTTTGGATTAAATCTGCTTGGTGTTCTGTAACCTACTTGTACTTGCATATTGATATCTTTCTCTAGGTTTGGAAAGTTCTCTGATATTATATCTGTGAATAAACTTTCTACCTCAGTGTCTCACTCTATTCCTCTTTAAGGCCAATAACTCCTAGCTTTGTCCTTTTCAGGCTATTTTCTAAATCTTGTATGCATGATTCATTCTTTTTATTCTTTTTTCCTTTGGTTCCTGTGACTGTGTATTTTCAAATAGCCTGTCTTGAAGCTCACTAATTCTTTCTTCTGCTTGATCAATTCTGCTATTAAGAGACTCATGCATTCTTTAATATATCAATTGCATTTTTCAACTCTAGAATTTCTGCTTGTTTCCAATAATGTCAATCTCTTTGTTAAATTTATCTGATAGACTTCTGAATTCTTTCTCTGTGTTATCTTTAATTTCTTTGAATTTCCTCAGCATGGCTAATTTGAATTATCTGCCTTAAAGGTCACATATTGCTGTTTCTCCAGGATTAGTCCCTGGAGACTTACTCAGTTCATTTGGTGAGGTTATGTTTCCCTGGACAGTGTTGATGCTTGTGGATGTTCATTAATGTCTGACCATTGAAGAGGTAGGCTTTATTGTGGTTTTTGCAGCCTGGGCTTGTTTGTGCCCATCCTTCTTGCGAAGGCTTCCCAAGGATTAACGGGGAATTGGGCCCCAAACTCAATGATGCTGTGATTCTCGCAGACTTGTAGAGGTACTGACTTGGTGGTCTTAGATAAGATCTGGAAGAATTTTCTAGACTGCCAGGCAGAGACTCTTGTTCTTATCTCTTACTTTCTCCCAAACAAACAGAATCTCTCTGTGCTGTGCTACCTGGACCTGGGAGTAAGGGGACACAATTATCCCTGTGGCCACTACCAGTGGGACTGCACTGAGTTACACCTGAAGCCAGCAGAGCACTGGGTCTCACCCAAGGCCCACTGTAACCAGTACCTGTCCACCACCTATGTTCACTCAAGGCTCTGGGGCTCTCTGATCAGCAGGTGAGGAAGCCAGCCAGGTGAGTTACCCCAGACCCCAGGCAGGTTCAGAGATGCTGTTCAGGAGCCAGGTATTACAGTCAAAACCCTTAGAAATTTACCTAATGTTCTATTCTACTGTGGCTAAGATGGGAATCAAACCACAAGACAAAGTCCTTCTCACTCTTCCCTCTCCTTTCTACCGGCAGAAGAGGCTACCCCCTTGGCCATCACCAACACCAGTCTATGAGGGGTTCTTCCAGGCCATCACCAATGTTGACTTAAAGTCCATGGGTCCTTCAGTCAGCTTGTGGTGAATGCTGCCAGGCCTGGGACTCACTCTGTTGGGAAGTGGGTTATCCTACGTCCCAGGGAATGTCCAGAAATCCTGATCAAGAGCCTATTCCTGGACTCAGAGACCCCAAGAGCCTCCTTGGTGCTGTACCTCACTGTGGCCCAGCTAGTACGTAAGGTGCAAGACAGTCCCCTTTACTTTTTCTCCCTGCTTTTCTCAAACAGAAGGAGTCTTTCACCATAGCCACCACATCTTGGAATATGCTGAGCCACATCTGAAGCCAGCATATCTCAAAGCCCAAGGCCCATGGCATATTATCTGGGTATTGTTGTTGGTTATTCAAAGCCCAAGGGCTCTTTAGTCAGCAGGTGATGAATCCTGCCAGGACTGGGTCCTTCCCTTTAAGGCAATGAGTTCCCTTTTGGACAAGGGTTTGTCTAGAAATGTCATCCATGAGCTAGCGCCTGGCATGGGAGGCTTTATGACTCTGCCTGGTACCCTAACATACTGTAGCTGAGCTTGTATCCAAAACACAAGATGGAGTCCTCTTTACTCTTCACTCCGCTCTCCTTAAGCAGAAGGAATGAGTCATTTTTGCTACTGCAAGCTGTACTGCCTGGGGCTGGAAAAGAGATGGCACAAACACTCCTTTATCCATGCCAGGTGATGTCTCTTTAGGTCACGTGCCACCATAGTCCATGATCTCTAAGTCCAGTCCACCACTAGGAGTTAACTAAAAATTGCAGTCCTTATGTTCTAGACTGCCTTTTGAGTTTACCTAGAACCCTAGAGCACTTTAGCTTATGTTGGTGAGGCCTGCCAACTGATTGCAACTCAAGTTCCAGCCATTGGGATGTGTGATGGGTGATTCTCCTCTGGATAGGTCTGGTGCAAATGTTCTCTCTGTGCGCACGTGCTGGCTGAGCCCAGCATGGCTTTGCTCTCCACTATAACAGGGCAGCATTGAGTTCAATTTAAAGTCTCACAATCTCTGTGCTCTCCCTCTCCCAAGCAGATTTCTCCATGCCATGTGGCCACTGCTGGGCTATGGGGGCAAAGTGACATAAGCACTTCTTTAGCTGCCTCATCTGGTATCTCAGTCTGTCATGTACCACCCCCAGTCCACTGGCTCTGAACCCAGTTCAGCACTAGGACCTGCCTAGGAATTGCATTCCTTGTGGCCTAGACTGTTACTCAAGTTCCTTAGGGCCTCAGAGTACATTAGCGTGTGGTTGCAAGACTTGCCAGAACTCAGGGTCTAACTGCTAGGATGGGCAATTCTCTTCTGGCTAGGGCAGGTTCAAATGCTCCCTCTATGGGTAGGCATCAGCTGGGTACAACTGGTTCTGCTGTCTGCTGTGACAGGGCAGCACTGAGTTAAATTCTGCTAGTTTCTGTGCCTTTCCTGTCCCATGTGCACAGATTCTCTGTGCCCAGTGGCTGCTTCTGAGGGATAGAGGAGGGTTGACTTTTGTAATTCAAGATTGTCTCGATCTACCCTTTTTCAGTGCCTCTTTTAGCAATATGAAGTTTAAGCAAGGTACTGTGAATGCTCACCTGATTTTTGGTTCTATTGATGATGCTTTCTGTGTGTAACTAGTTGTTAAAATATGGTATTTTTTGCACAGGATAGGCCACTTTGCTGTATCCCCTGAAATGATTTTTTAAATGGTTAGCAGTCAACTTCCATAGCAGCTAGGGTGTGGGGGTATAGGGGTATAGGCTATTAAGGGGAAGATGAGCAGTGCAGCATCCACTGTGGGAAAATATTTTTCATTAAATAATATATTCAATATATAAATCAACAAATAAAATACTCAGACATTTGAACCCATTCACAGAATTATTGTGAATGTGACAACATCCATAATTATGAATTATTATGAATGTTGGGGAACACAGGAGGATTATGTGGAGGTTCAAATCCCATAACCATTGCTCCTTTCATTAACATAATTTTTCTAAAACAGATATATCTTGTGAAAATTCTGAATTAAAAAAGGCACTCTTTCTTCAAATGACACAGTAACTACATTTTCAAAAATTCAGTCTACGTTAAAACTATGTTAAAAAAAGTGTTTGTGACTAAATCAGAGTCAGGTTCTAGAACTGAATGATAAACAAGGCTTTCACCTTTAGAATATCTAGAGGGATATTTGAAAGTTGTGAGCAACTTTATAATATTCTTAATTTTGTGATTCTGTCAACATTAATGATTCTCTCCTGACTCAAACACTAATGCCAGTTACAACCTCTCCCAATCATTAGGACACACAAAATTCTCTCATCAGAAATTTCCAACCTGCTTCCCTGAAATTTCCAAAATAACTCTAGGTTATGATACAACCCAACCAAGAACTATTAGTACAGGCAAATTAATCTTTAGTTAATGAATTGGGGACATGCTTATGTTTGATGATTAAATATCCCACATTTTCCAGTTACATTCCAAGGGCACCCTAGAAAGACTCAAACACACACACACATATTCCCATACAACATATACACATGTACACACTGGGGAGAAGGGTGTTGGGAAAAGTATGGGACTAGTATAATAATATAAGAGCTACCAAAATGCTATATTTCACTAAGTAGATGCATGTTACTTTGTAAATCTAAAATGGAATCTCAAGTTCTATTTACTGGTCTAATTATTATATTTTCATATATACTTAGAATTATGTAATTCATTTCTAAAAACTTCAGATAGCATCCAAGAAGACTGTCAATCAGAACATAATGACATTCTAACATTATGGACAAAGATGTAGAGAGTAAAATAATTAACAGAGAGGGAAAAGGTCAAAATAAATGTAGAGAATGAACAGCTTTTCTTATTACACCATATTTGCAAAGTGAGTTGCAATAGTTGACCTCCCTTGGGCTCAAAATTGTAGCCATTTGGATTAGTTCTTCTCTTAACAATTATAATAATTCAAAAACTTATTTGGGCAGTCATACTACATTGAAAAGTGTCCATAAACACTCTTGGGGTCTTCGAGTAAATAATAATCTGGCTTTCTCTTTTTGGTGCATCTATGTTATCAGGTGTATCTTAAAGAATATAATTCAAACAACTGTGAAATTCAAACTCAACCCTGAGTTTCTCCCAAAAGAAAATGGACAGCAAAAAGGAGAGGCACAGAAGGAAAACAAGATTGTCATCTCATTAGGCAGAGGACTGAAGAAAAATGTATTGGAATATGTTCATCATGCCTAACTGCCTTCACAGACTGTGTATACTTGCCTTATAACCTGGACATGCTGAAAAAGGCTTTTAGCTACTGCATAAATTATTTTTCCTTGATCAGAAGCAATAAAGAACCAGAGGAGTCTCAGCAGGCTGAAGTATCCAGACAAAGCTAGATTTATGGGGAAATAACTGCTACTAATAATTATAATAATTACTACTCAGAGAAAAAGATATCCGTCATTAAAATCATCTCCTTTTCTTATGCTCTGAACATCATTTCCTGTGTCTTCTTTGAATACATTTTCACAATTTTCATCAACCTCCCACAACCATTTAACTTGCTATACTGTCTTCCCTTCTAATTTTTCCTATATATTCTTTCCAGATTGATCTTAAATTGCTCTCTTTAGTTACTCCAGGGGAAAAAATATTTAAAATATGAATCATACCAATTTAAGTCATCTAGTTTGCTTTCAAAGTCCTTAACAGTTTGCTCCATCCAATATTTTCATCTGTATTTTTTAATAATCTCTGAAATGAGTTCTTCCCACTGTTCTACTCAAGCCTATGTGCTAAATGTAGTTACCAAATTCTAACGAGACAGCCTCAAGTATAGTGGGGGAATATTCTGGATCCTCTACTTAGGAATCTAACGTCAAATTAGTTCACTGTTGTGCTCTTAAGTTACAGTGTTATCATGTCATTTTACTATTTCTTATCTTTTGAATACAGTGACCAGGAATAACTAGATATGTCATTTGTCAAGAATCTTTACCTTACTTTTTGTCACTGCTGTGGAGAATTAATATAATTTACATATTCAACTGAAATATTGATGCTCTATGGTTGTATGGACAGGAAATTACTTGAGTGTCAAGAAGTTGAGCTAAATGTCACAAGGAGACAGGTGCTCAAAAGGACGGGGTGTTCCAGGACAAACGTTTGAAAGTTAAAGATAAAAATTTTAAAGGATAAGCCTAATTCTCCCATTTTTTCCAATAATTATTTCTATAATTGTGATCAGATAATGTAAGATGTTACCATGTTACAACGCAGTTAAGTTTAGGAAAATATTGTGAAAGCTTGCCTTAGAAGAACGCTTAACCTTCGGTCTTACTATCTTACTTTGGAGCTAGTATGGAGGCATCAACAGCTCCAGTTCCCATAGTATCCAAACGAGCTTCATGAAATCTCCTAAGTTTCCTGAGCCAGGCTAGCTCTTCTTATTATTATTTTTAAGTATCTACAGAACTCCGAAGAGATGCTATCACCATAAAAGTAATCATAGACACTTACACATTTCATGTATGCTGGATCTTACCATGTTTACTCATGCTTTTTTCTTCCATCTGGAATATTACTAGGACTCTTAAGTACCAATCAAAGCCCTATAAATTATTTGAGGATTAGCTCAGTCTTGCTTTTATGGTTTGTTTTCATGAGTTTCTATTAAATAAGAAGGATGATTTGATTAACAGAATGGAAATCAATGAAAGTAGAAGTTGTTTTTACCTCATGGATGTATAACGCCCCCAAATAAAGAAAACTTTATAAACCATTCACACCCAAGGTTAAGTATTCAGACTACCCCTTCCTTTCCTTGCTTTTCTTTGAAATCTTCTCTGCTTGTCTTTGAAAATCTATTCAGTCTCTTTATTGTATAATAAAGCATATGTCTGATATTTGTCCCTAGTTCCTGGGAGATAACCTCTAAATTCTTGGAATTTCCCAAATAATATGAGTATTTTTGTTGTTCACGGTTAGTCCTTAGATCACACCTGAGTCTGTGCTAAGGAGATGACTCAGGATAGGGCCAGAAACACAAATCATGTGATTAGAGGGTTACAGCTTCTAGCTACTTGGTATCAGCCTAACCTCTCAACTGCTTGGAGAATAGAAAAGCTAAAGGGTGAGTTGAATCACATGGTCAAGGATTCAATCAATAATGACTACATAATGAAGCCCCGACTAAAACTCTATAGACACTGAGGTCAGTAGAGCTTCCTGGTTAGGGAAGACATGATATGGTGGGAGAGTAATGAACCCTTATTCCACGGGGAAAAGACACAGAAGCTCTGTATTCTGAACCCTCTCAGACCTTGCCCTGTGTGTCTCTTCATTTGGCTGGTCCTGACTTGAATCGTTTATAATAAAAATGCCACCACAAATTTAGTGCTTTTCTGAGTCCTGTGAGTCATTCTGGTGAATTAATGAACATGAGGCAGTTGTTAATGGGAACCTCCAAATTTGTAGCCAGTTGCTCAGAAGTATTGGTTGTCTGAGGATACCTGAAGCGCAGCAGGTATCTGAAGAGAGAGTCATCCTGTGGAGAACTGAGCCCTTAACTCACGGGGTCTGCAGTAACTCCAGTAGGTTAGAGCCAGAACTGAATTGCAGTACACCAGTTGGTGTCAGAATACTCATACTTCTCTTTTCAGGTCTGATACTTCTGCCTGTATATTGCTACTTTACTCTCCCATAACTTTGGTTTACATGAGCCCTTAGCTTGATAGCCACCTTTGGAATATTTTAATCTCTTTTGTTGAGGCATAACGACTGCCAGAGCCTACTTCCTATCTTTTCAAATGCACAGGCAAACCTCATTGACCACTGAACAATATTTTGCTCAGTTTTGACGAATCAGTGGATTTAGACTAAGTAAAGAATTATTTTCTTGCTTAGAGGAACTTTTAAGTGGCAAGCAGTGTTTTCTGCATCCTCTTCTCAAAGGTTCAACATCTAATACAAAGATTTTCCCTGCATATCTTGTGCGTCCATTTTTATTCCTTAGTGTTCTGAAAATGAAAGCAACATTTTATTGCTTTCCAGATGAAAACGAGTTTATTCAGCCCATTAAAAACACACAATATAATCTAAAATCAATACTTTCTTGTGACAGTATGAAGCATTTTTATATTAATAAATGTATTAACAGTATTGATTCTAAATCTGAACCTTCTTACCATGGGATATAAAGTCCTGCTCCCCCACAAACCTGTTTATGTACAAACTATGTACTTCCAAGTGCTCAATTGAGCAAAGTGTAATAATTTTCTCATCAATCAAATAGTGAACAAACCAAAACTTTTGGTTTAATGAATCACAAAGGAAAAGGCTCCTTAGTCCAGTTCATATGTCACAAATTTTAAATCAAAGGGTATTATAGCTGCTTGAATGCCCAACTAAGATCCGAAGACAAAGTCTCATTGAAAAGTGGGTATGTCAATGCTGTGAGCAATAAGAAAGACAAAGTCCTCATCTAATTTGTCCCTCCTCAATAACACACGATTCTGGAGATCATTTCCTTATGTTTAAATGCTTCAGTCTCTTAGTGTCTCTGAGCTTGATCTCCTGAAAGACAGGGTATATGATTGGCCCAGCTTGCACACTATGAGTTCAATCCACTGTGAATAAAGAAGCTGGGATTACTTTGTACCAGTATGGTCACATCAGTTTACCAGGCATTTTAAGGTGGGAACTCAAAAGGATACAGGCTTGAAGACAAAACGTATTATGATTAAAACTGCCCAAAGACTTACCTCATAATGTATTTTTTTACTATTATTGTTGCTGCTGTTATTGTTATTTGTTAGGTTTCCTGTAAGTATTACCTCCATAGTTTAATGTGGAATAGTTTACATTCATCATCCAGGACTGACATAGTACAGGCTTCACAATAGATGATTAATAAATCATTGGTGATAGGTTATTAGAAAATGAGATTATACTTAAATCTTTGTCCATGGTGAGGATTTGGGAGATGATTGTTTAAAAAGGCTCTGGAAAACAAACAACATTTTATCAAAATGTATCACTATATGTGCCAAAACATGTGAAATGCAAAGCATATAGTAAACTGAGAACTGGTGTGATATAGTGAAAAGGACCTATAGTCAACGAGGTAAAAGACTGAGATACAATTTCCAGGTCACTCTTAACTATTTTTATGTCTATTATCAAGTTATTTTCAGATCTTCAGTTTCTCTATTGGTAAGTAAGAGATTTGGGGAAAATGGATTTCAAGTTGCCCTTAAATAATTCCCTACAGATACAAAATGTTATGTCATCTAGTGTAATAATTTCAATGCTCTAAGTTACTATTAAAGAAATATCAGTGTTCTAGAAGTATAATGAAAGAAGGCATGAAGAAAGAAATTTTTAGAAGACATATATTTATCGTGCCCTATAGTTATTATTATGTACTTGTTAAGGTATTCTTAGTTATATTATTTAATTTTATCCTCATAAATATTCCATCAAAACTGGCTTAAGCATTCAATGAATATATTGGATTGCATAATTGAAAAGTCTTTCAGGCATGGCTTAGATTCAGAGTCTAACAAAACAGCCTTCAGGTATATTGATCAGCTAGCTGTGCTCTTCCATGGGTTGCCTTCATTTTCAGAAGGGTGTTTCCCTTCAAAGTGGCATGATCATTGTAGCAGATCCTGCCTACCATCCTGCAGTCTCACTATGTGAAGAAAAAAAAAAAGAGCAACTTAGAACCAAGATTTTGGGGATACCACATGCCCAAATCAGACCCTATGTTTATCCCTGAACCAACCACAGTTGCCCAATTAATAAAAAACACTGATTTGTTCTCAATCGATTTGCTGCATCACAAGTAATATAAAGTACATAAAAAGAGTAGAAAAAAGTGAAGGAAACTCCAGGCCCTATTTCTGAAATTAGAAAGCAGAAGTTAGAATAGTGGATTCATTCATTCAACAAATGTTTAATGGCCATTGTTCATAAGCTGGACACTATACTAGGCACTGGGGATATTGCACTAAATGATTAGACAATGTCTTTGGCTTTCATGCAGATCAGGTTGGTGAGACTAGGAGATAGAAAAACCTATTTTGAGAGTTGATTACTATTTCTGTTTCTCCAGGATCCCAGAGAGAAGGCAAATGCATTGAAGTAGGCCCCATATTTTATGCCACATTTCCCACAGATTTCCCACATTTTAAATTCATAAGCAGCACGGGAACCAAAAGCTAAGAAGCTGTGTTGAAAGTGGTGACTAAAATATGTTTTAATAGAATGGAAATATAGACATAATTCAAAATGTAGAATGAGGCTAAATGGAGTTTAAATCTTTACTTTTCTAGCTTTATCAAGAAAGTGTTACAAGTAAAGATTGATGGAAAGCACTTCAAATTTCTACATAGAAGCTATAATGTCCTTTACACTATTTAAACAATCCAATTGTTCTATTTCTTACTCTTCATTTTTAATATTGTTTATTCTGTTTTCTACATTATGTATATGCACAATTTTGTTTTTGTTTTTTGGCCTCTATAAACATGTAGCTTACAGTCAAAGTGATATGATTTAACAATTTAACTCCTCTCACTAACATGTTTTTTCTATTCCAGAGAATTCTTGCCCAGGAAAATAAAACTGTAAATAACTTTATTGCTCATTTTAGGAAGTTCCCATGAAATCATTTAATGGACATCAAATTATTCACCTTCTAAACAGAACATGTCAAAGACCTGTTTGCCACCTAGGATTTCAAGATTCTTATATTCTCAACTTAAAATTCTTACCTTACTGTGTCCGTCAATCCTCAACTACCAAATCATGGACCTTATCTTAATGAAGCCCCTGCTTCAAAAGATCCACCTAAAACCAGGCTCTAAAACCTTAAATCTCTTCTGCCCTCTCTACTTACAGATGCTACTGCACCTGGAATTGGTTCCTTTCATCGAGTTCTTGTTCTAGCTGACTTCAAGAACGAAGCCACGGACCCTCACAGTGAGTGCTACAGTTCTTAAACACGTGTGTGTCCAGATGGTGTATCCGGAGTTTGTTCCTTCCGATGTTCAGATGTATCCAGAGTTTCTTCCTTCCGGTGGGTTCCTGGTTTTGCTTGACTTCAAGAGTGAAGCCGCAAACCTTCGCAGTGAGTGTTACAGCTCATAAAGGTAGTATGGACTCACAGAGTGAGCAGCAGCAAAATTTATTGTGAAGAGAGAAAAAGCAAAGCTTCCAGAGCGTGGAAAGGGACCAAAGCAGGTTGCCGCTGCTGGCTCAGGTGGCCAGCTTTTATTCCCTTATTTGGCCCCGCCCACATCCTGATGATTGGTCCATTTTACAGAGCACTGATTGGTCCATTTTACAGAATGCTGATTGGTCCCTTTTTACAGAGTGCTGATTGGTGCGTTTACAAACCTTTAGCTAGACACTGAGCACTGATTGGTGTGTTTACAATCCTTTAGTTAGACAGAAAGGTTCTCAAGTCCCCACTGGACCCAGGAAGTCCAGCTGGTTTCACCTCTCACTACTAAGACTCTGTCAGGGTAGTGAGCTCCGTTACAAGCTTTGCCTGAAGAGATGGTTTTGTTGGATTTTTGTGCAGCCAGAGAGAGTTTAACTACTCTGATTCTAACTTGGAGTTTCTGCATATACTTGTTGAAATGATTTATGAATGAATTGTAGGTTCATTCAGATTTTGAATAGATCACATTTTGTAGTACTGTAGTTAAGCTATAAAAATTCTGTAGCAAATTATCAAGAATCATGTTAATAAAACTCTCAAGGCTATATCATTTCCACATGATTTCTGTTGTCTTCTTAAAGAATATTTTAAAGATTTCTGAAGAAAGAAGTGGGTATGGTCTGAAAGGAAATGTGCAAACCATTTGCAGACAAAGAATGAAATTAAAATTGACCAATTTGACTACTCATTGATACTTGATGAAAAGCACTGTATCCAGGATTACAAATTTAGATTCTTTATGAACTGTTTTCTGATGAAGTATAGAAAGTCAATCTCAAAAGCCCTCAAAGGCTTTTGTGCAGTCTTTTATTTTTCTCAGCAGCTGTAAGTGCAAAAAATCCTTGTTGAAATTAATGCAAGATAAGGGGGTATCAAAAACACAATCTAGTATCCAAGGAATATTTACTTTAAGCATTTTGGTTCATTTAAGTAACTGCAAGCAATGGCTTGTCTTACTACCTCCTTAAGGGAATTGCCTTCCTAAAACTTAAGCTTATTTTTTGGTGTGTGGTTAAAATGTCAATTTTTCCATGATTACATTAATCTCAGTGCTAGGATTAGAACTCGAAATTTAGAGTCTCAGTCTAGAGTCGATTAGACAAGAGAAGAATTATAGTATTGACTACTCTGCCTTCCAGAGAGAAATAATGCAAATAGGTATAGCCTTAGGGTGACAAAATTATACATTGGCCTCTCAAAGTCCTGGTATCTCAGGGTTTTTTTTGTATAGAGAGAAGGTAAATTCAATGAATAGTTGGCAAAATAAGTGGCAATCTTTAAATTCCAGCAGCAGTCTTTGCCTTTGAGAGAAAAGGATTTTCTCACACAGAAAGAGGGGCAATCCACAGCATCTTATGGCAAGGTATTCCAAAGACGGGAGTAGTTCAGATAGAAAAAAAGGACAAAAGGTAGCCAGGTGATTTGGGGCTCACTCCTACTGGGCAGTTAGACAAAATAGATTGTGAAATGCTTTTGCAGACAACAATGCCCTATAAAAATGCCAGCCCATTAATCATGGATGATTTTAATTACTGTGATATTGATTAGTATAGCAACTATGCAAAATCTAAGCCAGACACTGTGCTTTCCTGAGCTTGCTTTTTTTTCCTCTCCTCTCACTTTTATGAACAGCTGGCTTAACCAAAGCCTATTTTAAGACTCAAAAAAGAGCAAACATTAATAAAATAAAGTTGAAGGTTGTAGAGGGGGTACAATGAGACGTTATTGAATAAAAAGGAATTCTGGTTTCTCTTAGAAAACTTGGATTTTTCAAAAATGCTCTGCAAAATATTATGCCTCTAGGGAATGATTCAGTCAATTTATTATAGTAAATGCATGATTGGTTCTATTTGGTTTTATTTCCTAGATAGAATATTTGTAGCTATTTTAAAAGATATATACATGATATATATTCTTTAAACTATGTATATGCATCCTGTACTTTGGGGCCTATTCTCTCTGCTTCTGTTGAAACGTTGTTTTCCTACACATGATTTTAGTTCATACAAATGGCAGTATAAAAAGTCCTTTGATTTCAATGAAATAATATATCTGGTATTATATCAGATTCACATATGAGTACACTACAACTCAGTTGTACAGAGAAGCATAACTTCTTTAGTTTTCTATAACTGATCTAATGATCTATATAAACAACCTACTGCATAGTAATAGATAAAATTTGGATTTAAAAACCTCAAACTTTCCATTTAATATTCTTAATTTCTTTTAGTTTTAAATACTCTCTTAATTCATTGAAGATTTCAGATAAATGCTCAGGATTTCAGATTTAAATTTCCTGTCCACATGGCCCCTCAAGATGACCTCTGCATGTCTAGGGTGGGAATTGTAATAGATCTTATGGAGGGTGAAGAAGGAAGATGGCAGAGAGGCCAAAGAAGACTTGATGTTCTTACAGGTAAGTCCTTACTCTACCTTCCCAAGCCGATTGTTTATGCAGCCAGATCTCATCATTTTTGTGGCCCCTGAATTAATATATCTTGAGATGCTTCCGGTACTAATTAGCATTAAGCTGGTATCTGATGATGAATTCCCAACTTTTCTCCTTTTGTTCGTAAAAATCTCTGTACACTGCAATCTCCTCATTCTCAGCTCCAGCTAAAGTCTGTTAATCTAGCATATCTTTTGTTTCCCACAGAAACATGAAGAAACTTTTGGGTCCTCTGCATTCTCCAGTAGGCTAAGGGGAGCCAGGATCCCTGTCTTAGGCTCATCAATCCAGTCTCTTCCCCAATATTCACTCACAAATCAATCTAATCTCTTCTCTCACGGTCAGACTGGCTCTGAGACAAGTGAGGATCTTCTAATACAGGATTTCAGCCTCTCAGGAGCTCTCCTGTGGAAAGCTGGCTTCTCACGAGGGTAGTGAGGTAGGATGAAAAGCAAGAACACTGATGTGAGACTTGCCTAACCCCTTTTCCTGTCTTTCCTACCTTTTCTCAGAAGGATAGTACATTCAAAGCAATAAGCTTAACAGCATATGATAATGCATCTGAAAAAGCTGATAAAAATAATTTTTCATCTTAATAATACATTTTTATGCCAAAACATGCTTAAGTGCCTTATTTAATCTTCATAGCAACCTTGTAAATAGATACCAATTATAGCCATCATAATGAGAAGTTTCAGTGCTCAAGAAGGGTAAATAATTTTTATAGTATCACACAGCTAATATATGTTATTCATATCCATCTATGTCTGACTGCAGAATGATGTCCTTAAGTTCTATGATCAAATGGAAGAGGGCAAAGAGATGATTCACCCATGTATATACCCCCCATGGAAAACAAATATCCAGAAGAAGAAGACAAGACCATGCAAACATAAAAACTGAAAACTTGAAGAGTTTTTAAGTTATAACATAATACAATAATTGTCTGTTGTTGGAATTTGTAATGCGTATGTTGGGCCAATAGCAGTAGGAAAAATCATTTAGCAATTATAGAATACTAATGCTTTTTAGAGTTATTAAGTAAAGGACATCCATGTGTAGACATAAATTCCTGGATCTTGAATAAAAATATTGATATTAAGTCACTTTGTACTTGAAATATCTAAAGCAGTTTGTGTTTCTCACATGAAACTTTAATAAAATACAGAGAGTTGGAAAAGTTCCAGGGAAAGGCCCTAAAGCTAGATATGTTGGATGGATTATGTGACCTGGTTTGAAGGAGTGATTACCTCATCACCAGGGAAAAATGGATTGCAGGTGACCCATGACACGTAGTTGTTCATAGCACGTAGTTTCTTATCAGCGAGTAGGACTGAGAGTTCAAGTGGCTGCTGCAAATGAGCACTATGATGGCAATGAGAAATACAGAGACTGAGGTGAGCTGGGCTTCTTCTGCTTGAACTGGGTAGCACGAAGAGAGAAAATTATAGCTCAGGGCTGTAAACACATGACTTTATGCTGCTTCCCAAACTCACCTGTGCCAATAGGTTTAGTCTTATTTGAGTCTTTTAAAAGAATCTCTTATCTCCCATAGCCACTGACTGAGATAACAATAAATCAGACACAGAAACCAATTCAAGGAGTTACAAAATTAGGCAGTAATTTGAATTCCTGACCTTGCCAGGTCTCTTGTGTGAAAGTCAGGGCACTGATTGGGAAAGACTGAGGCTCTCAGAATCATAAGGAAATATTTGGGTGAATTATAATAAAAATAAGTTTTATAAATTCCATATCCCATTGATGTTTCCTTGCCTATAGAAGTCGCCACTCTTTGCCATTCTGTCAAAGAAAATCATGCCTTGCTTGAAGACACTGAAATGATCTTACCTACATCAGCCAGGGTCTAGAAAAAAGACAGAAACCATACCAATTACTTGAACAGACAGAGAATTTAATATAAAAAATTGCTAAGTAGAAAAATAGTAGCCAGGTAACTGAGAGGATAAAATGAGAACTATGAGGTATTATAAAGCTGGGGCTGCAGAAGACCGCTTTTGTCCTTAAGTCTGAGGGAACAAAGGGAATGGTGGGCATTATTAAAACTTAGAAACTTAGAGGAATTAAGCCTGAGACGCTGGGACCCAGACCTTTGAAGAGGGGATGTCGGCCTGCTAAAGCTGGTGAGTTAAAGTGGGTGTATAATAAAGTTGGTTATACCAATGCTGGAAAAATTACACAATGGATATAACTGATTCCACTGGAAGAAACTTCCACTTCCCAAGTGGAGAACCGTTGCTGGGATTACTTTTACAGAAACCAGAAGAAGCAAACACTAAATTCACATGGAGGAAACCGGAAGAAGAAAGAAGTTTCTCTTTCCTCTAGCCTTGCAGTCTCTTTCTAGTGCCTCTTTATTGCAGATTCTAGTACAGAGCCCGGTGGCCAACCAACAGTGTATTTGTAGAGACCCAGCTCCGGGATCATGAGTACAGAAGGGTGGGTTGGAAGCTGACAATCCCTTAGTAACTGTCACATCACCTTAGGCCATTACTTCAAAGGACTTGTAGATTATCCTCATGCCCTGTTGCTGCCACCCCTTGTGGCTTTCAAACACATAACTAGACTTACATCCTAACAAGCCTCGGGAGGACAAATGCAAAATCTGACTTGAGAGGAGATGGTGCACATATCAGAAAGAAATAGCTGCAAGGTTTTCCTGATTTATACAGTCACAAACTTAGGGAATATGTATAAGAATGGATTCTGTGGCTTCTGACAAGGGAAGAATGAACATATTAGAGAACGGGAATTTATGATTAAAGATGCACATACACAAAATTTTGGATTCAAGTCCATCTCCAGCACTAACAAGTTTTATGACCCTGGACAAGATGATTAATTGTTCTTTGCCTAATTTCTCACACCTATAAAATGAGTAAAATAATTATATTGGCCCCATGAGACTATCGCAAAGATTAAATTAATTTATATATGTATCTGTTTAGAGAAGTATCTGGAACATAGTTAAGTACTATAAGAACATTAACAAATAAGATACAGGCAGCTAAAAGTGACTTGAATTGTCGGATGTTTAAATGAATGCTGGATACATCAGTTGCCTAAATTAAATCCAGTTTTTAGAAACTCTTTTTATAATATGATGGAAGAAATCTAACAATTTAAGGAGATAAGAGTTCTGGAGTACATTTTTTATGATCTATTCACCCACTCTCATCTATATCACCCTGTGGAGTCACTAAATATATATTATTCTAGGCTTCCTAAAGGGATTTGCAGCCATTTACCAAGATGGGTCTATATTTTACACAAAGAAAAGAAAGGAACCTTGGTTTTTCAAGGATTACCATATAATGGCTCGCAGTTAGCAATAATACTTGGATTCTCCTATGTTACTGACCTGTACAAGTCAGAATAAGAGTGTATACAAAGCAAATAATACAGAGTTTAGCTTGAGTTCAGCTCTTACAGCAGGCCTATAAAACAACTCTCTGTTTATTTCTATCATCTTTGATTGCATAATTGGAATTGGATTACATAATTACATAATTGGCAGCTAGATGAATTTCCACACTGATCCCCCCTCACTCATAGAATGGGGACTATTTTGCTTATAAGGCCGAGGTAAAAGTCTTTGAATTTCCCCACTCCACCAAAATGATAAACCGAATTCAATCTTGCATCCCTGGTGAACCACAAAGACTAGTGCCACTGTAAGTCGAAGGATGCCCAGGTGGTGATTTCTCTCATGTCTCAATTTAAGTAGCAGAAGATAGATTGCTGTTGTGAAGAGAAGATGGATTCGTCTTGGATAAAGAGAATGAATTATTTTAAGCTTGATCAGGGAATTAAATGCATTTGGGCTGCTGTTCCTCCTGTGATAGCTTTATTCTAGCAAATCAACATTCTGCTGATAACTGGTAAGCAGTTTTGAAAGCGCAAATTCTTTTACTTTCCCCATCTTAATAAGCAGATGCAGTTTAGCTTCAGGTCAGAAGTACACGTTTGCTAGTTCACCTCTGGCTGTCTGCATAAACTGGCCCCAAAAATCTTGATTATCTCACTATTCTACAGGATATTAGATGAGTCCACTGCATTGATAACATTGTGTTGACTGAATTTGGTGAGCAGAAATGTTATAAATGCCTATACATACATATAGATGTGTGTGTGTGTACATACATATAGGGATGTGTGTGTGTGTGTGTGTATGCTGGAGAATGGGAGGTGAACATCACAAAAACTCAGGGTGCTATCTTAAGGTTGGACAGAGATCTGGGGATGTTGAGGTAACCATCCAAAGTAAAAAACGATTGACTTAATATTACACAACTATTACTCACCAGCTTCCTCAGTACTGGAGAGCAGGGATGTTGGTAATGTTGGGAGTTGATATTATGTGATTTTAAATCAGAGTCCAAGGATAGCTGGCATGATGGCTCATGCCTGTAATCGCAACTACTCAGGAAGCTAAGCCAGGAGGATCGCTTGAGGCCAGGAGTTTGAGATCAGCCTGGGCAACAAAGCAAGATCCTCATCTCTGAAAAAAAAAAAAAAAATATATATATATATAAATAAATATATATAGATATAGATATATATATCTCCATCCAGGGTGGCAGATATCTGCAGTCTCAGCTACTCAGGAAGCTGAGGTGGGAAGATCCCTTGAGCCCAGCAGTTTGAGACCAACCTGGACAATACAAAGTCCAATTATATCACCTTATTCCATTCTTTTCATCCTTACAACAGTTTTGCAATTACCTAAATCTTGTATTAAATTTCTACCTGCTTAAAAACACAACAATACAGGGTTCTGTTATTGTGCTAAACCTTGATGGGTACTGAATTGCTACTATGAACAAATTACCACAAATTTAGCAGATTCAAACAAAACCCATTTATTATTATCTTACAGTTCTGGAGGACAGAAGTCTGAAATGGGCCTCACTGGGCTAAAATTAAGTCATCCACTGGCTGCATTCCCTTTTTAAGCCCTTAGAGGAAAATTTAGTTTCTTAGTTTTTCCAGTGTCTAGAGGCTGCCACAGACCTTGGCTACATCCCCATTCCCTCCTCAAGGCCAGCAATGGTCATTCCAGGCTTTCTCACTTTGTGTCACTCTGACGCTAACTCTCCGCCTCTATCACTTATAAGGATCCCTGTGATTATATTGGGACTACCCAGATAATCCAGGATAATCTTTCAATTTCACAGTCAGCTGATAAGCAAATTTAATTTCATCTTCACCTTAATTCCCCCTTTCAATGTAACATAACACATTCATAGGCTCCAGGGGTTAGAATGTGGTCATCTTTGAAGAATCATATTTTGGATACTACAGACACCTTTTCTTTACCCCTAACATTATGTTATCGTGAAAAAGAAGTTCCATTTAGTAAGCTTCTTGGTCTCTTTTTGACCTCCCAGAGTTCAAGTTTTACTGAACTTGAAAGACATAAATGAGCACACATGGCTCATCTCCTTCTATATTCCCATAGGACTCTGGTGGGGTACTGAGAGTATGCATGGCGCTATCTGTAAAATGGTTCCTGGGGAGGCAGGAAGCTGTGTTACTAGCTGGATGAATAATCCCGGGGTGCCTAATCCAGGGTCAAGTGATAACCAGACCTTTACCAATACATCTAAGGTACATTGCCTAAAAATTATCAGTGGTTAAATATTATATCTCTGACTATCTCTCCAGTGTCTACATCTCAATGGATTCTCAATTCTGACATATAAATTAGGAGTGTCATATATTATCTTCATAATGTGCCAAAAGAAAATGATAATATCGGCCGGCCGTGGTGGCTCACGCCTGTAATCTCAACAATTTGGGAGACCAAGGTGGGCGGATCACGAGGTCAGGAGATCGAGACCATCCTGGCTAACATGGTGAAACCCCATCTCTACTAAAAATACAAAAAAAAAAAAAAAATTAGCCAGGCGTGGTGGCGGGCACCTGTAGTCTCAGCTACTCGGGAGGCTGAGGCAGAAGAATGGTGTGAACCCGGGAGGTGGAGCTTGCAGGAGCCGAGATCGCACCACTGCACTCCAGCCTGGGATACAGAGCAAGACTCCATCTCAAAAAAAAAAGAAAAGAAAAAGAAAAAAAAGAAAAAGAAAAGAAAATGATAATATCTGTTACACAGATAGTTATAAGCATTAAAGGTTCTATATATTTAAATGCTCAAAATAAGTAAGTCCTTAATAAATAATAGTTATATTAATACTATCATTATCTAGGCCAGTGAAAGAGGACAAACAGAAATAACTAAAGGTTTTAGGTATCAAATGGAGTGGGATTTGTAAAACTATTTCATGAAATGTTGAATAGAAGTGAGTTTTTAAAATAAAATCATAATTACTGCATATTTAGCTTCAATATATCTGTTTCTTATCACTAAGAATACAAAAGGTGAACGAGTAATACGTTTTCTGGAATGCCTTGTCCTTACCATTCTTTGTAAGAAATGCTTTCAACTCTTCAAAGCCAGTCTAAATTGCAAAGTCTATTATGAGAGGGTTTGTAGTAGTCAACTGAGTTAAATGTAATAAACTGACAAGGCTGTAACATGAGGTGTATATAAGTATTTCTAATGATCTGATATGTCTATCATCTATACATTGCAATTTTGTTCTATTTCTTTTAGAAGAAAAACTACTGAAAAGGCATCGCCTAATTCTTTGCCGTCAGAAATAATATACTATGAAGTTTACTATGGCTTTTTATTGATCCATTTTTTTTCATAATTATGAACAGATAATTTATTAAGTAGTTCTATAGAGGGCCATTGTGTGACTTCTTTGCTGACCTATATGTTTAATTTGGGGAATAAATTTCCTACATTTTTTGTCAATTTTTATATTTTAATAAAAAAAGAGTAGACATTTTTTGCAAACAAAATTATTAAATAAAGATGATGGATGCCATTTCTAAAGTTAAATTCTTATACTAAGTAATAGTTTTAAATTATATTTATTATTACAATAGGACTTTTCAGCTGCATTTGGATTATTTTATTTTTTGGCATTCATAACCATTTTAATATTTTTTCAAGTGTAGTTTATTATATTTAAAGTGCCATAAAATTTGTTGGCTAACTATGCTAGAACCTCTACCAACCTTCCATTCCAAAACCTGGCTAAATCCCACTAGATCCTTCACAATGCTTTATATACTGCTTCATCTAGGTAGAGTTCTTTGAGTATCCTTTAAACTTTCTTGGGTACCCTTTCTGTGCAACTCCACATATGTCTCTTATCAATTGCCCTTGTTTTTGCTTATTTGTTTATTTTTCTGTCTCTTAGTAGAAGGTAGTATCCCCCACAGCAGAAAAGCATGTAAATTTGCTCATCATTTTATTCAAAGTGCCTAGTACAGTAACTTACACATTGTGTTCCATTTACACAATAAGATGCATGATACTTACTATTTATTTCCTTAAGTTTATCAAATATTTATCACTGATTCATAATGGAGACAAGCACTATTGAGGTGGTATTGTTGCAACACAAATGGTACATTTTAGTGTATGAATTGCATTCACGATCAGAAACCTATTTTAATGGATACATTTATATTAACGTCAAAAAAAACCAAAAATGTTTCACTAACTTCTCACTTTGAGTGGTAATTTGAATATAACATGGTAATAGGCTGTTTTCCTCTTTCCCCAGGAAACCAAAAACCACAGCTTCAGGATCACCATGAGCCAGCCAAAGTAGCAAATGCAGAGCTTTCCTCCAGATACTATATTTTTGTCATTATAATAAGCCCATGAGTCACTAACTAACTCCTGGTCATTTTCAGTTTCTAATATTTAACACACAGTTTGAAATGCTGCTTGCTTCCAGCTGAAGCTAATTAGTTTGGGTAATATGTTAAGCACTTTGTCAGATGTAATATCCCTCATTCCTCTCCAAATCAGCATACTGTTTATTATATAATTTCTGTAATAGCATTTTTCCTATGATCTGATACTAAGGCCAACCTTGTGGTGGAATAAATAAGGCCAACCACTGGATAAATTATAAAATAGGAAGTAGATTCCAGACATAGCTGCTCCACTAGGCAGTATGTTCTCTGGGCAGCCACTGGGGCCACACCACCCCTGCTGGGGCACCCAGCCTCATCTTTCGGTGCTTGCTTTGCTTCTCTGGTGAGTTAGGACCATGTCAATGGCACCACTCAAGAAGAATTCAAACTGGTATTGATCAGAGTATTCAGAAGCTTCTGGATATTGTAATACAAATGGAATATATTTTCATACAGAAAAAATATTGCAATTATCTGTCCAGAAACCAGAGCAAGTTATCAAAAGAGGATGTCTCAGAACCAAGGAATGAATTACAGGAAAAGATGTGCTGGTCCAGAAGTAACTGACAAAACTGAAGCACTGGCAGCAGATGCTGCAGGACATTAAGGTGTAGTACAAAAGCCAGCTGACATCCCTCAGGCTCCTTGGCCTACCTTGCGCAGGTGTCTGCCAATATCCCTGAACCTCTGAAGCTGACTTGAGCAGAAGGGCAAAGGCTGGCAGCCTGAATGTGGGTTAGTGTGTGATGGAGCCCTATGCAGGTGATTTGCCACACATCCCTTGTGATCTTAAAATTTTGGAAGAACTCTTTGCCACAGAATGAGGTGATTTTAGTTTAATGCCCCCACCTAAAAATGTTTCCATTAGTTTTATAAACTGTTAATTTCATGGGCACATTATAAAATGCCTATAGCTTGGGTAAATCAAGTAAAAAAAATATTTTTGTGTGTTTAGCAAATTTTAGAATGTTAATGTGATGACACAGATTCTACTTTATGGGGTTTTTTGTTGCTGGATTTTTTAAGTTTTTGGATAACTTTTCATCTTTTTATGTGTGTCTCTCATTGTTTGTTTGATCTGAAGAAAAAAATTAAAATAGCCTGAGAATCAGGGGATGAGGATTTTGGTTGCAGGCCTTTTATAATAATGACCTTCAGTGGTAGTGTAGAAAAATATGTAAATTTTCCGTTTCAAGACCTAACTTCCTCAAGAAGTGGAATCTAATGGAGCAATATTTGCAATGCTTCCAGAGCTCTCAGAATGAGGATTTTTTTTTTTTTTTTTTTTTGTAAACAGGTTGGAAGAGGATTAAAATATCCTGGGTGAGTGTAGCGATATTACGGTAGGATATTTAGGTTGATGCTGACTTTTATTTGGGGTAAAATTATATTTTGTGTGGTGTTTATTTACTTTTGATGGGGTGGGATGTAATAAAAGCAGTGATATGCTAAATTTTGTTACTTTCTGCAGTCGTGAGTCATTTTAACTAATGGAGCAGACCTTGTCCCCAGTAGCATGACAGTTGGGGCATAGGTGAGCTATGAGGGGCTAAAGCTTGCTCTGATGGTCTCTTTTAGTTTGGAGTTTTGTTCACTTACACTGTTTTTGTTTTACATTTAGGGGAGGGAAAACATTTTCCATTAAGGAAAATAATTGCTAGTGGATTTGATTCTAAGGGACCTCCACCAGAGGCATGTGGCGCCTCTGCCTTTCGGAAGATATTTTGCTGTCTTGTTAGTTTTGCAGGCCACTTCAGATTCTCTGTTGAATTGCTGTTAAGAAATACAGACTGGCATTGTGTTTGGCTCTTGTTGGGTCGGGTTTTCCTGAGTTTTATGTCTCTTACCAGATCACATCCCTTTACCCATAATAAATGCTTTACTGTCTTCTGAACAGCTAGTACTCCAGGGCCTCCATGTCTTCTCTCGTTTTGTTTTCTTCAGCCTCGAGAAACCCTTCCCACACGCATTAATGTCCACTCATGTTCTTGGTCAGAACTGGATGCCGCCTGGTCTCTGAAACCTCCCAGAGCCCTTTCTGCTGCATCCCCAGGGCACAGGACTTTTATCTCTTCTATTGTTTGGTTCTTCCTTGTGGTTAGTAATTTGGATCTGTCTCTCTGCCCCTCACTAATTTTACACCCATGGGAATTAGACATTATTCTCCTTAAATATACAGGGACCATATATTATCTTTTACACATGATACTTATTACTCAGTTTTGATTGCATGTGTATGGTATCTGGCACATGGACTTGTGACTACCAGTCTGAGGCCAAGAAATACCCTCAGCTGGAATATATACCTTCAACAAAGCTTTTGAAAGCTCATACTATTTGACCTCAAGATTTTAAAACTTGTCATCTCATAGTAATTAGGAACTCTGATTGACAGCTTTAGATTTCTTGATAAACTGATAAGTTTTAGGCATTCTTTCAACGTGGTTCTCTGTGAAAAGATTGGGAAATATTCTACGTGGTACTTAGTGAAAATATTTTGAATTAATGTATGTACCAATTACTGGCATTTCTTTATTAAATTCAAAAGTTTTATTTTTTTCAGAAACAAAAACGAATTACAAAGCAAAAGCCCATCTTTAGTAACTTTCATTCCACTTAAGTGTCCCCTTTAGGTTGTACTAGCCAACAAATACCCAATATTAACCTGTTGTATAATAATTTAGTATCCCGTGGGACCAGGCAATGTTAAAATCCTTTCTAAATACACGTACACAAATTTAAATCCACATACTATTATTATCTTATGTCCCTTTATCTTAAATGTGTCTGGTAAATATTAAATTAATTAAACAATGGTGAGAAATCTCTCTACCTCCAAAATCTGTGTACTTCCCTCCCTAAAGGTTAGAATCAAAAGTTCAGAGGCTATGTAAACATCAAGTTTCTTTAACATAACTTTCCTTCTTTCAATAAATGTTGCAAATATTATATATGATATAAATGATATATATCTTATATCAGATATAAATATTTATGATATAAATAGTATATATGATAAATATTATATCATATTATAGATGACAGGGATGATTCTAGACACTGAGTATATGGTAAAGAACCAGATAAAAATATCCTACAAAGTTATTGCTACCCCTAAACACAACAGTAAACATATGACATTTTTTATCTTGTTTTATTTTTTAAATCTATCCCATTGTCTTAATAACTTGGCTTGCTATTCAGTTCACCTTACTTTCATATCCCATTAAGTCTCCAGTTCCTATTGAAATTCCTGTTGCTCTACGTCTCTATTCCCTATATGCATACCTGTCATACTCTATGTCCCATTCGTTCAAAGCTCAAATAGATGATTGAAGGCATCAAAGATGTTAATGCTGATAATGACCTGAAATGTAAGTCATACAATAGCCAACAGCCCCCAACACATTAGCATTACAGCAAACAATTGAGGAGAAAAGAGAAAAGAAAAACAGAAAGAGAGTGATAAAGTGAGCATTTGAGCAAGTTTGAAAGGCAGGAGGGAGGGAAGGAAGGAAGAAGGAAGAAAGGAAAGAGGAAGGAAGGAAAGAAGGGGAGAGAGCGGGAGGAATAATGATAATAATAATACGGGTCAACATTAGTTGATTGTCAGTGATACCCAAACTATGACTGTCATTTGGAGGAATAAGCCCTACTTTGTACAGTTTTCACTGTTTCTGAATAGAACTTGGCATGTAGTCATTTGTTTTCTGAAACTGCTGGACGTTTTTACTGGCTGAAGCCCATAAATAATATATCTGAGTGATGGTTTAAACCCCACAATTTGTGAGCAAACTTTATGGAAACCACCTGTATTGGTTTTCTATTGCTGTGTAAAATAGTGCCACAAACTTAACAGCTTTAGCCAACATATATTTATTATCTGACAGTTTCCATGAACCAAAGGTGAAGTACTGGCTAGCTGGGTTTCATGGGGCTGAAATGAAGGTGTTACCCAGGGCTGCAATCTCACATGAGACTCTGAGTCCTCATCAAAGCTCATTCAGCTTGTTAGCAGGATTCAGTATTTTATGAGTGTAGGGCTGAGGTCCCCATTTTCTTGTAGGCTGTCTGTCAGAGATCATTCTCAGCTCCTAAAGGCTACCTCAGGTTTTTGCCATTCAGACCTCTTACAACATGGCAGCTTAACTCTTCAAAACCAACAGAGTGGGCCGGGTCCAGTGGCTGACGCCTGCAATCCCAGCACTTTGGGAGGCTGAGGTGGGCAGATCACGAAGTCAGGAGATCCAGACCATCCTGGCCAACATGGTGAAACCCGTCTCTATTAAAAATACAAAAATTAGCTGGGCATGATGGCACATGACTGTAATCCCAGCTACTCGGGAGGCTGAGGCAGGAGAATCGCTTGAACCCAGGAGGCGGAGGTTGCAGTGAGCTCAGATCGCATCATTGCACTCCAGCCTGGGCGACAAAGCAAGACTCTGTCTCAAAAAAAAAAAAAAAAAAAAAAAGTAGAACAATAGAGCAATGACACTCAATTATGTTAATATAGAATCTTCTGTACTATACTATAATCATGGTCCACACTCAAGGGTTGAGGATTATTCAGGGCATCTCCAACAGGGTGCAAGAATTTTGGAAGCCATTTTTGATTGCTGCCTACTGCAATACCCTTAAAGTTTCCTATTTTATCTTTTAGAAGTAACCTGGTTCTTCCAAAGACTTGCTTGTGGATAAATAATGTGGAAGAGGTATGGATTCTTTAATGCAGAAACTATTTAGCTAAATTCAGAGAAAATCTACCTATTTTCCCCAAGATTATGTTTTTTCCTTCTAGAAAAGCATTTCTGCTAACTTTTTCTCTTAACAATGGCAGCAAACTCTTTTACAAAAAGCAATCTATGAAATGTCATTTAGGATTATGTTTAAACTACCAATATTAAACTATATCAATGATGATGGCTTATGATGCTGAATCATGACAGTCAATGGTTTCCGTGGAATTGGGTGTGTTTTTCTAGCTTCCTTCCTCACACTACATTCAAGGAGTTTTTTTTTTTTTTTTTTTTTTTTTTTTTTTTTTTGAGACAGAGTCTCGCTCTGTCGCCCGGGCTGGAGTACAGTGGCGCAATCTCGGCTCACTGCAAGCTCCGCCTCCCAGGTTCACGCCATTCTCCTGCCTCAGCCTCCGAGTAGCTGGGACTACAGGCGCCCGCCACCGCGCCCGGCTAATTTTTTGTACTTTTTAGTAGAGACGGGGTTTCACCGTGGTCTCGATCTCCTGACCTCGTGATCCGCCCGCCTCGGCCTCCCAAAGTGCTGGGATTACAAGCGTGAGCCACCGCGCCCGGCCAGGAGTTTTTAAGACCAAAACTTGCTACCAAACTTCCTATTTATCTTTTATATTTCAGAATTGCAAAATATGCCAAGTACAGAATATTCTGGGAATTCTTCAAATACTCTCTTACCTTAAATATATTCAGTACAGAAAAAAGACTTAAGATGTTCAGTAAAATAGGACTGGAGCTTTATAGACCTAAACCTGTTCAAAATAAAAACATATTGAATTCTATGTATAACTAGTAAACACAGAAGTTTTTCTTTAAAAAAATACATACATTGAGTGATGAAGCATATAGGTCTAATATTCAATGAATATTGTATCCTGACTGGAGAAAAAACTGACTGTAAGTCACTCAGACACAGTGAACCATGGCAAAATAATCTTTTTTTTTTTTTTTTTTATACTTTAGGTTTTAGGGTACATGTGCACAATGTGCAGGTTTGTTACATATGTATCCATGTGCCATGTTGATTTCCCGCACCCATTAACTCGTCATTTAGCATTAGGTATATCTCCTAATGCTGTCCCTCCCCCCTCCCCCAACCCCACAACAGTCCCCAGAGTGTGATGTTCCCCTTCCTGCGTCCATGAGTTCTCATTGTTCAATTCCCACCTATGAGTGAGAACATGTGGTGTTTGGTTTTTTGTCCTTGCGATAGTTTACTGAGAACATCATTCTCAGCAAAATAATCGTTTTTTATTAAACTGAGTGGTTTCTTTTCACAGGAATAATATCATTAGCAAAAGGGATTTGAGTGTTATTTTTTGAAATATATATATTGTAATGTGAAATAAAGCACAAGATCATAATTTATTTTGTATCTTGTGAAGTACAAAATTATGATTTATGGCCTCTATTATGGAGAGGGGAAGTTTGGGCATGTACATACCTGGGGAAAAACAAACATAGTCATTATCATGAAGTTAAGATGATGCAAAGTAGCACAGAATATGTCTTATTAGATATCTGGTAGATTTAAAACAAAATCATAATTATTTTTCTTGTTTATATAGGTAAACATGTAAAAAATGTTTTTATTTTCAAAAATTTAACATGTCAGTTAATATTCTAGACTTGGATACATTTTAGTGTGGGTAGAATTGAAATGAAATGAGGAAGAAAACTCTTCTGGTACCAGATAAATTTGTGATTAGTCTCCCCGAGAGAAAACAAACCAAAGAATCAGGACCATAAGGTAGACAATTTAATTTAATGACAAGTGTTTCTCTGCATGACAAAATCAGGACTGTATTCTTACCTTCCTCACCAACTAAATAAAGGCATAGTCCTTGCTAACACCTAAATTGAAAATTATGAGAATGTTTAATTCTGGATTATAAATGAGGAAGCTAATTCATTAACCTAAGAGCTTCCTCTGTAAGATGTTTGAGTCTTTGCAAACTCTCTACTAAACCATTCTTTAGTCATTTTCTGCTGAATTTACATATTACTGCGTTGTTAAGCTTCTTTGCCCCTCCTTTCACTAATCAATTTTAAAAACCTTTTAGCTTTCCCTTTTATATAGATATAGTCATAACCATCAACGAATAATAATATAAACAATTATTTATTGACCTATGTTTTAACTCATTCCTTCATTCATCTATGTAAACATCCATTCATTCAATATTTGGAAAGTATTTGTATCAGTCAAGGTTCTACCACAGAAATAGAATTATTAATAGTAATTGGAGATATTAGAATACACATACATATATGTTCATTTATATATATAAAAATATACTTTAATTACAAGGAATTGGCTTATGTGATTGTGGAGACTAGCTAAGCAAGTCTAAAATATGCAGGCAGGCCATCAAAAGGACAGGCTGGAAACTCGGGGAGGATCTGAAACTGCAATCCACAGTCAGAATTTCTTCTTCCTTATGAAAATCTCAGTCCTTCTCTTAAAGCCTATCAACTGATTGAATTAGACCCACCCAGATTAATGACAATAACGCCCTCAAAGTCAACTGATTGTAAATATCAATCATATCTACAAAATTCCTTCATAGGAACACCTACTGTTTGACAGAATAACTGGAGACTATAGCCTAGCCAAGCTGATATACAAAACTGATCATCACCGTTTACCATTGTCAAAGTGGTATTCATACATCTCCTTAATCCATATTTAATTTGCAAATGAAGACAATAGCCAGGTCATACTTCCACCTAACACGGTACCTACCCTGCATACCACTAAAAATGCATTAATCCTTTCCCTAGAAGATAATTCAAATATTTGGGTGACGTTGAGTCTTTTACTTGATATCCTGTAATTTAAATACAGTGATATAAAGTTAATTATGATTAATACATCTTGTATTAGTTAATAAGGAAATAAGAGAGGGAAGAAAAAAATTGATAAACACATACAAACATACTCATATCAAAATGACAGAAATATGCTTGATGATTTCAATCCTCATTCTGCACCTGGCCATGTGGTTGTAGCTGGTAATTATAACTACCTTCTCGCATTGCCATTTTATATTGCCTTTACCCTCAAAAAGCACTTTAGTTGGTATTATAGACTGAATTGTGTCCCACCAAATTAATATATTTAAGTCCTAACCTCCAATGTGACTGTATCTGAAAAGAGGTCTTTAATGGGGTAAAGTTAAATGAGATTATGAAGATGAGACCCTAATCTAATAAGTCTAGTGTCCTTAAAAGAAGAGGGAGATATATCAGGAATGCTTATGGATAGAGGAAGGGCTACATAAGAACACAGCAAGAGAACAGCTATCTGCAAGGAGGGAGAGAGGTCTCAGGAGAAACCAAACCTGCTAACACCTTGACCTTGAACTTCCAGCCACCAGAAGTATGAGAAAATAAATTTCTGTTGTTTAAGCCACCAAGCTTGTAGTATTTTGTTATGGCAACCCCAGACACACAGATGGTCATGGTTCTTTGCCCAACTAAGTTAACCAAACCGTCATTCCCGAAAGGACTATGCCATTAACACTCGTCTAAATTAAGTTGTAGTTTTCTATGGACTTTAATCATCATAGGGCATGGTAGTACTAAGATATACCCTGAATGATCTCTTGTAGTCCACGTACTCTTCCTGACCTCTATGACATAGTGGCAATCCCTTGATAATTAAGGGACTACCCTGGCTAAGCCAAGAGTAAGGTGGATTGTAATCACCCAGCCAGTACAATTACTCTCTACTTTTCCTGTTGATTCAGAGGAATGAGGAGCCTAAAGTGACCAGATGACACCCTTAACTTTCAGTTGGAAATAATCCTTTCTGGTAGAAACACTTCTCCTTTTGGAAGTAGACCTCTATATAAGAAGAGAAGAATGTCATGGGGATGAGAAGCAAAATATTTCTAAAGCCTCACTAGTGGTAATAGTGGGCAGTATCACTCCCATATCCACCTGTTGATTCCTGGACCTCTGAATCCTGGCTATGGAGATAAAACAGCACCATATATTGAATGCTTACATAGAGAAGATAGAGCCTTTTGGGGGACATTGCCCCAGCCCTGCAAGGTACTGCTGCCTGGCTAGTGCTATAATTGAGTCTTCAAATGCCCATTCCACCATTCTATCCACCCAGCTGCTTCTGAATGATGGAACATATGGTGAGATCAGTGAATTCCATGAGCTAGGCCTACTGCTACATTGCATTTGGTGTGAAATGATTTCCTTGATCAGAAGAAGGCTATGAAAAATACCATGACAGTGGATACATTATTCTTTAAGTCCACAGATGGTCATTTTGGCAGAAGCATTTCGTACAGCAAAGGCAAATACATATCCAAAGTAAATTAATATACCAGTTAGAACAAAGTACTGCATCTTCCATAGTGGAAGTGGTTGAATGCAATCAACCTTCCACAAAATAGCTCTCTATCACACCCAGGAATTATACCATATTGGGGAATCAGTGTTGGTCTCTACTATTCGCAGAAAGGGCACTCAGCAGTGGAAAGATTGGCCTTGATAAGCAGAATTCCACATTGTATTTCATGCATAGCCTCCATCCCTGCCACCACAGGTACTTTTTGTCCATTAGCGCATTGGGCATGACAGGACTGGCTAGAGAAAGAGGCTCGCTGGTGTCCACAGAATGAGTTGTCCTAATCACTTAATTATTAACATCCCTCTCTGCTGAAATAACTTTTTGGTGAACATTGACATGGGGCAAAAATAACTTCATGTTCTTTACCCATGCAGAGAGATCAATCTACATACTTTACCTCACATACTCAGACTTCCTTATCATCAATTTTCCAATTATATTTCCTCCAAGCCAAACCCTTGACCACAGCCTATTGATATAAACACATTATCGCTAGCCATTTCTTTTTTTTTTTTTTTTTTTTTCAGACGGAGTCTCACTCTGTCGCCCAGGCTGGAGTATAGTGGCGTAATCTCGGCTCACTGCAAGCTCCGCCTCCCGGGTTCACGCCATTCTCCTGCCTCTGCCTCCCGAGTAGCTGGGACTACAGGCACCCACCACCACGCCTGACTAATTTTTTTTGTATTTTTAGTAGAGACGGGGTTTTACCGTGTTAGCCAAGATGGTCTCGATCTCCCGACCTTGTGATCCGCCTGCCTCGGCCTCCCAAAGTGCTGGGATTACAGGCGTGAGCCACTGCGCCTGGCCCATTTCTCTTTTTAAACAAAATGGACAACCAGGTGCACTGCTAAAAGTGTTGCCCATTGGTTGGATTTTTTAAACTACTCCCTTTCAGAGATGTCTCAGTTCTGCAGCTGTATTCCATTTTCAAGTGGTTCCTGCATATCATGCAAGACCATTTGTAAATTAGGCCCCAGTTCTATCTTCCCCAATCAACTGATTGTAGAGAACTCCTCATAAGGCCACAGGTATGGGCTGGGAGACAGTAGGTAATATAGTGGAGTAGGGGCCATGGCATTTATACAATTTCCTCATTTAGCTTATTTATGCCTTCAGGGCTTGTTCAAAATTAAGCTCATACATATACTACTACTATTTGATAATGTATCCCTATACTGTGCATTCCTGAAACTTTATGGCTCGATGGGTCAGATAACCTCCAAGTTCATGATGGGCAGTTCGAGTTTCTGGTAACTTGCTGGTCCACAATTAAGCATTTAGCCTCTTCTAAGCTGAAGCATCAAGCCACAGCAGTTTCTCAAAGAGAATAATTATCCACAGTAGATGAAGGTGCTCTGCTCCAAAATGCTAAGGGTCTGTGCTGTAATTCACATAATGAGGGCTGTAAAAAGCTATAAACAGCATCTTATCTACCATCGACACTTGGAGCAACATCGGATTTGCTGGCTTATACAGACCAAGTGGAAAACAGCTTGCAGGAAAACCTAAACTTATTGTAGTGTTTTCTCTTATTCTGAGCCCCACTCAAAACCAAAAGTGTCTTGGCTTACTCAGTAAAAGGGCTAGATAGCACACCCAAATGCAGAATATGTTGCCTCCAAAATCTAAAGGGGCCCACTAAGCACTGTGCCCATGTTGGGGTTTTAGGAAGACCAAGATGTAGCAACTCATCCTTCATCTTAGAAGGGATATCTTTACATGTTCAACAGCACTATACCCCTAGAAATTTCACTGAAGTAGAAGGCACCTAAATTTTTGCCGGATTTATTTTCCACCCTCTATCACACAAAATTATTACTAATATGTATACAGCAGTTGCTATTTCTTTCTCTCTATACCCAATCAACATAATAGACCAGTGCAATGTTTTATGGAATGGAAACATGATATATCCCAGAGGTGGGAGAATGAAGGTGTATGGTTGGCCTTGCTGAAAGCAAACTGTTTTTAGTCATTTTAACAAACAGGTAAAGAGAAAAAAGAATTTGCCAGATCAACAGGTGCATACTAGATATCAAAGGGTGTGTCAATTTGCTCAAGCAACAAAATTGCATCTAAAAGAGCAACTGCAAGTGGAGTCATAATATGGTTAAATTTGTGATAATCCATGGTTATTTTCCCTGATCCATCTGTTTTTTTCACAGGCTAAATAGGCAAGTTGCATGAAAATATTGTGGAAATCACTATCCCTGACTCTTTCGAGTCCTTGATGATGGCATTAACTGCAGTCCTTTCAGGAATGTAGGAGTGCTTCTAGTTTACTAGTTCCAGAAATGACATCCACTTGGCCCTTTCCTTCCATAATAAGCCTCACTCCACAGGCCAAGGAGCAAATGTGTGGATTTTGTCACTTGACGGGTTATGTCTATTCCAATTGCATATTCTGGAACTGGGGAAATAAATGTAAGATGGATTCTGCAACCCATTGGACCCCTGTGAGATGAACCAGAACCTAAAGTTACATTGATCACTTTGATAGTTAATTCATTGTGTCACCTTGGCTAGGCCATGGTAGCCACATATTTGGCCAAACACTTAGATGTTTCTATGAATGCATTTTTTAGAAAAAATTAACGTTTAAATCAGTAGACTTTGATTAAAGCAAATTATCCTGCATAATATGGGCAGTCCTCATCCAATCAGTTGAAGGCTTCAAGTGAAAAAATACTGAGCTTTTCTGAAAAAAGGGAATTCAGTCAGCAGACTGTCTTCTGACTGAAGATTATCTTCTGACTATAGTACCAACTCTTCCCTGGAGCTTCAAGCCACTGACCTACTCTGCAGATTTTGGACTTAATACCTCCCCAATCACATGAGCTAATTTTAAAAAATAAATTTATATCTATCTATCCATCTCTCTCTGCCCCCATCCACATTGGTTCTGTTTTTCTGGAGAACCCTAACACAATCACACATACTCCATAAGCCTCTACTCTTGATTGGTTTGACTGTTGGACCATAGTGACACTGTGAGTGTCTTAGGTTTAGCATTAATTCAGGACCAACATCCAAGACCCAACTATCCCCACTGCATTTAGATATGTCAGTTCCATGGCAGCAGCTCTCACTGTAGTTTCTGATCTACTGAGGAAAGTGACCAAAGAGTTCTTCAATGATGCATAGACTCCTCTCACAAACTTACTTCTCACAGTTGTGTTGAAAAGTGTGTCCTATGAACCCTCTTAGGTTGGGTGAGTAGATCTGACAAGATTAAATCTACTAAAAAATTTCAATCTCTCCAAGCCTTTGAATGACTTCCTCTACAGTATGCCAAAGAAGTTCTGGCATATAGTGTAGGCCATCTTTAGGTCTGCATTTCATCCAACCATATAAATTGTTAGAGCCCCTTCTCACACATCAAGCTATAATATTGAATAAAGAATCTCTGCTAACTGGACCTGTATCAATAAATTCAGTTTGATCCTCTCATTATTATCCTACACCCTTAATATTTACTCTTACATATATTCCCCAGGTTTCTCTGTATGAACTGGAAATTCATAAAACTCTTTAGGTGAGTATCACCCCTCTTCATGGATCACACTTGGTACCTTACCCTTTGGGAACTACTGGGACTTGTGTCTAGTGTTAGGTCTAAAAGCAAAGAGAGGTGGCGGGAGTATCAGCAGTAGCTATTAAGCCAATTACATTAAGTGAGACTATTACATGTTCTTCAGGCAAGATTCTTCAGGGTTAACATTTGCAGACAGGGGTGGGAGGTCTGCTTCTACTTGCACAAAAGGCTCAGCAGAATTTAGGGTTTTGATGTCCTCAGCTTCATCAGGGTCTTTTCATTTGTCCCCATTCCCATGGCCTGGATTCAATTCCTTCTCAATATATGCCCTCACTCACTTTAACAGAGACACCATACAAGATTGGTCATTCTATTTATGTTATAATTTAACCGCTCTCTAGATGAAACTCTGAGTTTTCTCGGTTTTGTTTTTAGAAATCTCAACCCTGCAGCCATAGGAAATAAAAGTTGCTCTCAGGTCAGACACAGATGCTTACAGGTTATTTAGGTAGAGCTTGAATTGGAAATTTGAAACCTTGATCGCATTCTTTTCTTTCCTGCCTTTCTCTAGCACATTTAAGGGCAACCAGTCAATATCTTAACAGTCCTAAGTTTAACGAAAATGTTCTGTGGTATCAAATACATGGTCACCTATGTATAGTATAATAATTATATGTAGATTTATGTATAATTATTTCGTTAAGAGTATCCAATGGTTATATTTTTTGTATTTCTATTGTCACATCATGCCATGGACTACCAGTGCCTTCTTTACCACTAGAAATAGAGTCATTAGTGCCACTAAATGTAACCATATTAGATAATCTATTCTAGGAAACCCAAAACCAATTCAGAAAACACATTGTCAAGATTCTAAATCCACTTTTGGTGCTCAAATAAGTTACGTTTTCACTACAAAAACAGGACTAGTGTTAGAGAGAGAGAGAGAGGGAAGGAGAGATTTCTTGCACGGAGTTGTTTACTTGATTGTGGGATCTAGCCAGGCAAGTCTGAAACACACAGGAAAGGCCCTGAAGAAGTCTAACCTAGAAATTCTTGGGCAGGAGCTTAAGCTGCAGCTGGTAAGTGAAATTTCATCTTCCTCATGAAAACCTTAGTTCTGCTTTTAAGACTTTCCAACCTATTGTATCAGGCTCACTTATATAAATGAGGCCCACTTTTTATTTGAAGTCCACTGATTGCAAATATTAGTCATATCTATAAAATGCCTTCACAATGCCACCTTTGAGGTCAGATTGAAAAACTAGAGACTATAACCTAACCAAGTTGACACAAAGGGACTGACTGTCACAGTATCAAATGTATACCAAGTACCGTGATAGACACGGCAATCACTATAATGATGAAGCTATGTTTGTCCAAGAGTATACTCCCTTGAGTAGAAATCTGTATTATAGACACCAATCCTGCCTGTTCTGTAAACTGGGTACATAGTGAAAAGCAATTTTATATAATGGAGAAAATCAGTCCACATATCTCCTGGGTCAAGACTTTCACGTGACTTTCCCTGACTACTTAATTGACTACTAGCTGTAATATCTATTACCGTATTACTTATTGTATGAGGCTAAGATAAATGAGGCCCACCTTTTATTTAAAGTCAACTGATGGTAAATATTATTCATATCTATAAAATACTCCTACAGAATTCATATAAGAAATAGTTTTTATGTTCAATCAAAAGTATTAAGTTGTCATATTTGACTATTCCATGAGTACTCGTGCTCCCCATCTAGTAGTTAAGCTCCTCGAATGAAGAAAATGTATAGTGATTGGGTATTCCCCTGACCTCTTACCATGCTTTAAAAATATGATAGGTTTGTTGACATGAAGTAAAAGGATTGGTCCACTACTGATTTAAACGATATTTTGTTAATATTTAAAATTGCTGTAAACTCTGAGTTCTTTCGTGGGTTTTAAAATAAAAAAATAAAATAAAGTGGTTGGAAACTCATAAGTAGGGAATATGAATTACGTTGGCATGAAAAGAGGAATTAAAACAAACCCCACTCTGTTATTACCCAATAACTTCATTGACTTTTTTATATAAACCCTTCTCCCTGAGAATAGGCTAACATACATCACTGCCTGTGAAGGGCTAAACCGATACTCCTAAACTCTACTTCCCAGTGCCTCCTCCTAAGAATGTCATTACTAATCCAAAGAGCTCAACTAATGGAGTTTAAATTGACAGAGTCTGTTATAGAGTAATAAAATATTTTAAGAAGTACTTCAGAGGCTTCTAATTCTCCAGTAACATAGTAAATATAATGAACATAAAAATTATCTTTGCAGCTGTTGTGTCCGTAACAATAACAAACTCTCAGCACTGCAGAAGATGAAAATAGCATCTGTTATTTTGATTCACCCAATTTAATCACATGGAATTTGAACATTTGCCATTTTACAAGTTTTGTTTTTGATTTACAAGATTTTTATAAGATTATATGACATCCTATTGAATATATACTTAGCATGCGCCCATTTGCCTCACCCTACAGGGTCCCTACACATAACCAAAAGAGCTCTCCTGTGTAACTGCCACAAGATATTTAGCATTATACAGTAAAGAACTCTGTATGAAAGAAAGAAGTCAGATGGTGAATTCTTACAATACAGGGGTATGGTTTTTTCTATACAATGTTAATAAGCAAAATTAATAAACATTTCCCAGCCTCAGATTTTCATATCTGCACAATTACCTTGATAATGTCTACAGAAATTTACTAAGATCACCAATAATGCCTTTTCCCTACACAACAGATATTGAAGCAAGATTGAAGAATACTTTTGTTTTAATAAATCACAATCTTTTGGATTTCTTTTTCAACAGAGACAATAACAAATTGATTTATAAAACTTCTAGTCTGAAAAAAACTATGTGGAAATAATGAAAATCCATTTCTGTAGATTCCCCTCTTGTAGATTTTTGTGTCTTGCCACTTTACAATACTGGGAACCATAGGCACAACTGGCCTCTACCTCATGAATTTCAATGTTAGTCTATTAGTAATTATGTAATATCAAATAGCTCTCATTACATTTCTATGTTTAATGTCTAGAAAATACATTCACAAGTTAAAATGAAATGCTTATTTTTTCTTTAAATTTTCGTTTATTTTATATACCCTTATTATATTAAAAAAGCAAAAATTGGCTAAAGGAGTTTATGCTTTCTGTGCTAGCACTGTGCTAAGCATAAGAGGTTGAAAATCAAAGAAGACATTGTTCCTGATCTAAAAGATCAGGATAGCTTTGAATAAAGGAGGTGAATGAAAAAAAAATGAATCAATTTCTTTGCCACCACTCTCCCCAAACATAAACTCTCATTAGTATTTAATGAAGATTGTTGGCCAGAGAAATTTTTTACAGTAGATGTTTACAAGTGACATCACAAAATTTTAACTCAAACTCAGAAGATAAATTTTAAAAGAGAAAGTGAATAAAGAATTAAAGAACTTACTTTCTCCTGGCTATTAGAGAAGGCAGATACTATGTTCAATACACTGCACCCTCTGCCAAAAATAAAAATAAAAATAAATAAAAAATAAAAGCACTAAAGCCAAAACACATTTTTCTTCTGAAGTTCATTTTTTTTTTTTTTTTATTGGTGGCCTGGCTTTGAAGATAATGTTCTGCAGTGATGTGTTGATGGTTGGGATGTGCCAACTGTTGTTTTGATAGTGCTCATGTCATGTGCCTAAACATAAAAAATTGTTCTGAAATAAGTCTCTCCGCATGATGCAGCTACTATTGCTATTGTTGCTCCTTGTCAAGATTTACTGCTCTGGAGTATGCTTGTTAAGAAGAAATAGAAGAATTTGATATCTAAAATAAATTAGTCTCTGGGCCTCCAGAGGATATTTTACTTGTCCATTCTTTTCACAGACAGGATTGATCATTTTCTCTGGAAAAGAAGGAGCTAAAAAATGACCAAAATGGGCTTTCAAATGTGTATAGGGCAGGGAGGAATAACAATTGACTAAAATGAGGCTGCTACCTTCCCTGAGGTCATGCCAGGACTGGAATGGACTTTGAAATACAGGAGGAGGGATGTAGGTTTCCACATTTGAAAGGAAGTTTACTGATAGAGGTAAGAAACTCCATCCTTCCTGACTGTCCATCTGTCTTGAATAATTAATATGTCATCCTGCTCAGTGGATGACAAATGAATAAGAGCATAACACATTGAATGTTTCACAAGTTGGTACAGATTTGTATGAATCCCTTATACTTACACATGCCAATTAATTGATAATCTTCATTGTGAGATTGAGAGCATCTGGTTAACATGTCACATCAAAACATGTACCTGGAAAAGCAATAACTTAAAAAAAACTTACTAGAAATATATGTGATGTTCAACATGCTTGGCCACTTATTGTATAATTCAGTAAGTTCTGTAAGAAAGAGACAAACTGCTTGCCTGACTTAACATAGAAAAAAATAGAACTTTAATAAAACATTTTTTGCCTACCGCCAGAAATCCAAGAATACTGATCACCTGATCATCATAAATTTTGCAGAACTGCAAAGTCAAAATTATTTGTCTGATGATAAAGCTAGTGCTCACAAAATCCAGAAGGCAAGAAACAAGAATGAAAACTGGATCAAGGAGGCCCAAAGAAATGAGTCTGACTTGCTAGGCATTTCTCAAATACTTTACTGCCCCCAAAAAGTAATTTCCTCCATCATCTAGGATGTAGCCTGTTAGGGGGGGCTGATTTGTTCTGTTTCATCATTTTAGACTGAGGAATGAGTAGAGCCCTGAGGCCTGCGATTAAAAGATAGAAGCTGTAAGAGCAGATGCAGTTTTAGTGACCCCCTCCTCTATGAGATATCTGGCTTGGTTTCTAGACCAAACTATGACCAGAAATTAAATTAGCCAACTAGTAATTATGGTAAATCCCAGCAAAATGTTGAATCTTTAGTTGTTCACAAAACATGTCAATCCCTAGATCCCCATAATTTTTACTAATATGAAGTGGGCTTTTAATGTGATAGAATTCCTAAAATAAGAAATGCATATCTAGCCCCACTAAAGTAAGGTCATGGAGGATGAATGAAAACAGACGTTCTCCTAAGAGGCATGACTTGGAGCAAGCAGTGGAAGACCAGGGGATAACTCCAATGGAGAAAAATTAGTCCCTGTTATTCTGGTCCAAAAAATTTTGAAATATGCTATAGAACGGTGCTATTTTGTTGTATCCAATCTTCACAACTCTCCCTTAGTGAACCACTAACATCCATCCTCTTGTGTGGTCCCTTCCATAGTTAATTTGGGCTGTCCCTTGTGACTAGCTTTAACTATGATAATGCAGTGGAAGTGAAGCTATGATACCTCAGAGCCTAAACTTTAAGAAGGCCTAGAAGAAACTTCTAGAGACCCCTGAACCACCATGTAAAATGTCTATCTACCCGACTGGAGGGACCACATCAAGAGAGCCTGTCTGGAGAGACCATACAAATAAAGAGAAGACCTGCTCCATGGAAATAGAGGGAGCCCAGCATACCAGTGTAGCTCCAGATGATGCTGGCCAGCCCCAGCTGCCATCACATTGCAACCACAAGGGAAAAAACAAGTCAGGCCCACAGAACCGTGAAAGATAATAAAGTGGTTGTTTTAAGCCACTATGTTTTGGTTGGTTTTGTAAGCAGCAATAGATCAGTGGAACAGAAGTTATCACTTTCTTTTATTGTTTTACATTTCTAAATAAGTGTTATTACTGTGGTTAGCCCATTTTTTTTATTCCATACTTTATGGAAGGTCTGAGAATTTGTTTAACTTAATCATTTAGGCATAGACTATGGACTGTGTGAAGCCACATTTAGACAAGACTGATTAAAATGCTTACCACCCATTGATCCTGGGATCTGGAGCTGAATGCAGCACCTGAGTTGCAGTTATGATGAAGATTATTAGAACAGATGTCTATATTAAGAGGAAACACACTTAAAATAATTTGTAAGAAAATGAATGTAGATGGGGCATGGGGAGGATATTTATTTGTCAGCATTTTCTAGTGTCACTTTCCTATTCTTTCTGTTAACATAACCTTTTTTGGTGGGAAACCTATTGCATGTAGTTTGGGGGAGACAGATGTCATCCTAGTGTCACCACAAATTCTGGGCTTTAAGAAAAGACTATGTAGTGATTGCTTTACTTACAGAATATGCATCTGAGACTACTGCCAGTCATTTGCCTACCACATAGGCAGAGCCTTTTTGAGAGAGAAAACAAACCAGATAGAGGAAAAGACAGAAAGACAGAAAGACAGGAAGGAAGGAAGGAAGGAAGGAAGGAAGGAAGGAAGGAAGGAAGGAAGGAAGGAAGGAAGGAAGGGGAAGGGAAGGGAAGGGAAGGGAAGGAGGGAGGGAGGGAGGGAGGGAGGGAGGGAGGAAGGAAGGAAGGAAGGAAGGAAGGAAGGAAGGAAGGAAGGAAGGAAGGAAGGAAAGGAAGGAGGGAGGGAGGGAGGGAGGAAGGAAGGAAGGAAGGAAGGAAGGAAGGAAGGAAGGAGGGAAAGAGAGAGAGTGAGTCTTGACAACACAGTTAAATCACCCAAACAAGTGATACTTCACCTTCCCAGGAATATAAGCAGATAAACAGCTTTTTCTTTCTTTAAAATTATTATGATTGTTGCTATTGTTTGCTTTTGAGTTGTTTTCCCATTATTTCATAGGAGAAGTATGACTAATGTCATTTTCACAAAATATTACTATAAATTTCCTTAAGAATCAACTATAATTTTTATACTGAACAGGTGAAGCATAGATTCTCTAGACGACCTTCGTTTCTTGGGAGAGGTGGTACAAGAGGGTCATATTCTGTGATATTGCCCAATGTCATAATGACCCCTATGAATCCTTTTCAACAGATTTTTGCACAGCGTTATTTCCCCTGGATTCCGACAGTTTGTGCTTCAGCAGGGCCCTAATTCAGGTGGGGTGCCTGGTGGCATGCGCACCAAGGAAAGCATTATCAGACAACCTGGCAGACCTGGAACACAGAGCCCAAGTACAGGGACATGTCTGGTTTAGAAACAGGAAATCTCCTGAGCTATCATAGGCCTCAGTCTGGGAGTGAAATCACTGGGAGCCAAAAATAAATAAATACAATTAAAATAAAAAACAATAGAGAACCTTGGGTTTAATCTGAGTCAGAAACCTGTGGCCTGAAGTCATAATAGAGAGTAGAGCCCTGCAGGGTGTGGTGGCTCATGCCTGTAATCCCAGCACTTGGGGATGCTGAGGCAGACGGGGCACTTGAGGCCAGCAGTTCGAGACCAGTGTGGCCAACATGGTGAAACCCTGTCTCTACTAAAAATACAAAAATTAACCAGACGAGGTGGTGCACACCTGTAATCCCAGCTACTCAGGAAACTGAGGCAGGAGAATCACTTGAACCCGGGAGGCTGAGGCTGTAGTGAGCCAAGATTGCACCACTGCACTCCAGCCTCAACAACAAAGTGAGACTCTGTCTTAAAAAAAAAAAAAAAAAAAGTCGAGCCCTAAAAGCTAGATTACAAGGGCTAGTCATGACATAAAACGGAGTAAATCACCATAATAGGATTAGAGGCTGCAAGAGTCCTCCCCAAAGGAATCTTGCTGAAGATACACCCTGTCATTCACTTAGTATGTAAGTGTGTGAGCACAGGCATATACATATATGTAGATTGAAGAAAGGCCTCATAAAGATGGCAACAACAAGAAGGGGGTCCTCAACTGCCTTACTAAAATAAGAACTCTTTGACTTTGTTTTTTAAATAAGTGTTTTCCAACATGCTCCATGGAATACTATTCTTGTATCATGCCCCATAGTTAATAAGACTGAGAAACAACACATATGAATATAAGATAGGGAAACAAAGCATATTATAGGCTTCTGTTATAGATTCCCAACAGACATAACAACATTAAAGGTTGTGAGAAGTTCTATAGTAAAGAGATCGTTTAACATTTGTTAATATAAGATAGTTCAACTCATTCAGCAGATATTAAAATCTCAGCAGATCAGTTCATTAGCCCTTAGTCTGGGAAAAGATTGTTCTATTGAATGCTTTCCATGAAATTGCCATGCTATTTAGCATGACATCAAGGCTCTATTATTGACCCCAAATCACTTTTATAGACTTGTCACCTACTCACTGCCTGCAGAAAAATACTGATCCAGCCACACAGGTTCACTCTTAAATCCTAACTGCGACATACGTTTTTATGACATGATTCCTTTCCTATATTCAGTAACAGTCTTTACCCATCCTTTAACTGAACTCAAAATTTTACTTCCTCTGTGATGTCTTTCCCCATTCCCCATTCAAAATGTGATATTTCTTCCTCTAAATCTTTACAGCAATGTCTTAGGTCTCTTTTAAGCATTAGTTTGACTTAACATTAGTATTATTTGTTGAGTTTAAATATCTTTCTAAGTGGTATTAGAAGTTATCTCCTTATACCCTATTGCCTAGCACAGTAATATGAATACAAAAAGAAAGCCAAAAATAGGTTAAATAAAATTGAATTATACAAAGTTATATTTAGGAATTTACAAGGAGCATTGCACAATGATGATATAGAAAAACAACCATATGTAGCTATATCCAGGCGTCAACTTTTTTTTACTCTTTCATATCAGATAAAAACATGATACTATGGACTCCTCAAGGTTAATCAAGATGGCTCACTGCTACTCCCTTGAGATAATCCAGCATCATCTCTTCATATTGCACTTTTTCAAACCAGAAAACCTGGAAATGACACTTGCTATGTGTTTAAATATCAGAAATTCTCCAGTGCAGTCTTTGGCTCTCGTGTTCCTCATTTCAGAATGCTCTTCCTGAAATAATAAGGCACCTGGGCCCCCTATGTAACTCATCTTTTTCCATCAATATAGTGAAAAAATTTCACTTCAACATTAATGGGGAATCTCATATTGATTTGTATGCAAAAGTATAATGGAAATTATTATGCCTGTACCTGAGAAGAGACATCGTCATAGCAGGGTGGCATAGAAAAAAAAAAAAATCCGCAAGCTTTGAAAGCAGACAGTCCTGAACTGAATTCATGCCCACTACTTCTCAGCTGTATAACTTTAGGGTAGTTCAGTTACTCTCTAAATCTACTTTCTTTATTCATAGACTGAGAACAGTAAGAGCTATTTTGCAGTATTATTATTTAAATTAAATGATACATGATAGTAAAAATGCCTTACATTTAGACTACCTTATGCCAGATATTTTCCATATATGAAGCTTATATATATTCTTGGTTCTTTATGACATAAACCCATGACATATTGAGCCTAGGCACATATGAAGAAACCAACACTTATTTATCCTGTACATAATTATTTTTGGTAACCTGTAGACAGATACATAATCAGATAACTATCAAATCATCAAAAATAATCAAATAGATGTAACAATAGAGTTATTAGAGTAATTTGAAAACACAAAGAGCTAGTAAATGTTGGAGCCTTGAAGGGTAGAAGGCACTGCTCTTTTCTACTTGTCTCTTGAATTATGACAATGAATCAAATAACTAGAAGTGAAAAATATACCTTCTAATACTGATAAATTGTGGGGTTGTGGTACATAGTTCAACAGGAGGGCAAAATGGATTTACCAACTCCTGTGTTGAAACAGAAGTAACCAATCCTAAGAACTGTGAGCCATCCCACGGGAAGGGGGTCTTAATACTCTACTTGTGAAATGGCCCAGAGCAGTGATGACTGCAAACTCTCAGCTGGCATGCTGGACTTCAGAGAAGAAAGAGAAAAGTGGACCTCACATGCCTAGCTCATTCTTAGAAAAATTATCAGGCAAAAATGTGTCATCTTCCTGGAGTGGAATAAGTGGAGAGATGAAAGAGGCCAAAATAACTTATTATAGTTCTCTTGGATGTTAGAGTGGGAAGGAATAACTTTTTCCCTCTAAAAATATCTAATCTATTTTAGGCAAGATGACATATATTTGTATTTGCCAGGATTTTCCTAGTTTACACCTGTTTTCCCAGTGTAATTACGCATTGTGTTCCTTTTTATTCTCAAAAGAGTTCAAGTTTGCATGATAAATTATGTGGTCATCTTAATATTAGAGGATAAGGCAGATTTCTCTGGAGGTACAGATCGTGGCACGGTCTTTCAGAATGAGTAAGAGTTATTGCATCTGAGAGAGAACTGATGAGGCATAGGAATGAGGAAAGGGAGAGGGATGGGAAAAGAGAAGCACAAACCTCAGGAAAGCATGGAGAAATGGCTGAACAAAGTGTGGTTTTTGCTGAAATTACAAAAATTTATATGCTGTTACAGTATCAAATGTAAGAGAGAAATGGTAAAAGAAGAAAGTAAATTTGGGTTTCTATCGGGAAAAAGGGAAGGTGGGATCCTTTGCTACTTATGGGCTTTTCTGTAGCACAGCTTAAAATATCGGTTATTTTCATTTCAACATAACTTGACTGCCTGGCTTCTAAGAACCTTCACAAAAATATGACTAAGGAGACAGATAGATAGATAGATAGATAGATAGATAGATAGATAGATAGATAGATAGATATAGATCGATAGATATAGATAGAGTTCTTCTATTATTTCTCTATTATTATAGCTTGTGGTATGTAGTTTCTTTATCAGATAAACTAAAGGACTATTTTGAGACACTTAAATCATACTGCAAAACATTGAAAACATTATTAGAAGCATTATTAGAAGCATTTTGATTTTTTTAATTTTTCCAAAACATTTAAAAAATTATACTATGTTTAAACTCGTGACTTTAAAAAAAATTTTTAAATTTTTAAAAACCTTTTCTCCAAATTTATATATTTCAATCAAATTTCACCTTTTATTTATCAACTAGCACTAAGTCCCACTGTAAAAATATTTATTCACTTAACAGAAATGGGAAGACACTTCTTAGTTTCACCCCATTCTGCTTTTTCTCAATTTCTATCCATTAAGTCCCGACTAATCTCCCAGATATTTTACACGTTATCATTTTATTATCCACATAAGATACATGCCCTAAGTTTATACACAAGGAATTAAAGACTCAAAGATAGGTAAGATAATATTCAACCTAAATCATGTCACCAATAACTATCAAAACTCGACTTTAAATCCAAATCTGTTTGCTTCAAAATCAAATGACCTTTTGACTACAACATATTGCCTCCTTTGCATTACCATGCTTTTTATTAGATTCAAAAAGAGTCTTAGAATGTTTCTTTAAACATTATCTGAACTTTAGCTGTTTTTAAATTATTCAACGTACAGGACAGTCATATCAATCAGAAGAAATCAAATGATGATTTAATGGTAACCACATTAAATCAGTTGTACACCTGTAAAAATACATCACAACTTCATATTCTGAGACAACTTTCTCCACCACCATAATTTTCAAGAACTAGAACAGAAACAAACAAGAGGAGGAGGAGATGTTTCCACTGTTCCTCTTCTATAACCCTAAAGTATTGTCTGCTATACCTCCTAGTGTCTCTATCACTACCTTCAATACTAAATCACTATGTAGTGGAGTGTCAAATTATTCCTCTTTGCTACTCACTCTTTTTCTCTTTCACCTCATTTGAGCCAATAGATATGTTGTTTGAGAGGCAGAAAAAAAATCAGATTTAAATAGTCCTATAGCACTTCTGAAACTGCTCTAAATTTCAAGCTAATTTATATTTTGTCATTAACTATGTACTCTTTAAAATGATTTCTCAATTCCTTTTCACATGAAAAAGTTTCATGTGAAACTCTAAAAAAGTTCTTATGAGTCAGACGGAAAAATATTTCTATTTTGACAGACAATACCTATACATTACCAAGCGCAGCAACAATTTAAGAAGCACTCATTCATTCTAAGACCTGACTCACAGACAAGAACAAACAAATATTAAAGACTGTGATCCTTGAACTGTATAAAAAGAATCCTGAACTTTTATGCTTTTATAATCTGGGAGTGATTGTATGAGTACTATGTTGAAATGTTAGAGGATAAAGAACAAATTATGCAGGACTAAGAGTTGTTGATCAATGATATTTTGTAATGTTTATTTGTCATGGAGAGTCCCTGAAAAGTAAAATGTCACATGAGACTTTCCAATATCTCCCATCTATAAACCAAAATGCCTCTTATGTTTAACCTAGATACCTCATGGCACATTTTAGTTAATACTCTTGTTTCTTCCCAGTATCTCTCATTCAAAATACTCTAGAAAAGCAAATCAATAGCTGATTGTTCCAAAAACTGTTTGTTTTATCATCCAAAAGTCAAATAATTTTAACCTTTTGTAGAGGACTAATTTTAAAAAATTTCAACTGGTTTTTAAGGTTCCACTCTGAACCATCTCCTGACATAACAAGGATGTGATGAAAAATTAAATAAAGGACTCAATTAGAGTCCCACTGATAAGTAATAGATTAACTCCCCTAACATGGGTAAACTCCATCATGATACTTAAAAACTGAGTTCAAAATATTAGCAATGGCTAATAATATTTGCCTAAAAATTTCTCTGAACTCTATAGGTAAAAAAGGCAAATTTATTATACCCTGAAAATGCCTATTTTTTATTATTTATGCATCAGTTTTGGTTATTTTATTCCTTCCTCTTCAGTTCACCATAGAATTGCATGCCTACTGATACAAGGAAACAGAACAAAGAAAATAAAAATATGTCAAAATTTCTGGCTTTCAAGTAAAATAATATAGGAAAACAGATGGAAAAAAGCAAGGACCACTGTGAAACACCAGAAAATATCTTCTTGTTGAGGAGTGGGGGAGTGCTGGAAGGGAATAAAGAGATCATTGAAGTGACTATGGATGAGGAAGGAGTCTGAAGCCCACCTACAACTGGGGCTCCCTCCTGCAAAGCTTCAGTGGGGCAAAGGATGACTGAGGCTCCTAATTCAATGGAAAATATGGTTTCCACAGAAATTTTATAGAAATTGCTAATTTTCTAGAAAACAGAAAAGTGGAGAAATGTACCTCATATCAGAATCCCAGAGAAGCAGGAAGATCATAGACATGGTTGTATGATCCATTCGGGCAGTTTCCCCACTTCCTGGTATGGAACAAAAGAAGTAAAATTACCCATGTGCAGAATTGCGAAGGTATCCAGGCAAAAATGCTGCTTTTATTGTGAGCTCATACATTTAAAAGGTGGGGTTGGGTAGAGTGGGTGACCAAGCAACCATCCTCTAGGCAGGTATCATGACACATACAAATCTCCCCAGCATGTAAATGTACCTCTAAGAACACAGAGAATGATCTTGTATTACTGGAGTTGTTTTTTGGTTTTGGTTTTCAGCTTTTGTTGGTTTTACCACTCACAGAATAAATTCTAGACATTAAGTAATATAAGTTAGAGAAAAATCAAGAAATATGTTTATGTTTTAAATTAATACCTGCAATAAAGTATTCATCAAGTATTACATTATCATTATACATTTTTTTTTACCAAAGTTGGGTTTAATAAAACTAGATGACATTTATTTTGTATTTACTCTTAATCATTTACTATGTTCAACATTTTATACACATTATCTAATGTAATCCTCAGAAAAATCTGATAAGGTGGGTGTTACTATAATTGCTAGTTTGCTCATGAAGATAATGAGGCTTAGAGAGGGTTAGTAAATTATCTAAGGTCATAGAGTTAGTAAGAGACAAAGTTGCATCCAAAGGGACACCTGTTTGCATCCAAATTTAATGCCTTAAATCCATGTGCAGTGCCAATTTAATGCAGAAAGGAGACACTCCCTAACATTTCCTAGAAACAAAGAACTTTATCTTATTCTTTATATAAAGTGCTATTGCTTAGAATGAATCTTTCTCAAAAAAATTTTTAAAGCTTAATCATCTTCATTTCTTCCACTTTTAAATGTGGCCCATACAGATACCACACCCTTGTCTTTGATATAACGGTTAAAGACATATGCTATCCAATTCTTTTTTATGAGTTTTAGTTATTTTCAAAAATAATTAATTTGGGGTTAACTTTTTATACCCATTTGCTTTTTCTCTCTGGACGTTCTTCAGTGTTCCCTATAATGTTGAAAATTTATGCTTAAAGTGCTGTGCTGTGTAATTTTAATAATCACTCTTTTGTTCTGTCATAAAATGCATTTAATTTTAGAAATAAAATCTTTTTTATTAAATTCATCTTCACATCATGATTAGTGTTCCAATCCAATAGTCTGAGTGAGAATTCAGAGAATATTCATGATATGAATTTAATTGAGTAAGGAAGATACTCAACACTAATCAGCTGAGAGAATGGTGATTAACAAGGTTAAGGGCAAAAGAAGGAAGCAGGGATTTGGGGAACAGTTGGATTTCTGTGTAGAGCATATTACGTATAGAGGTAATCTGGAGATGTCTAATAGACTTGGAGAAATTCAGCTTTGTGTCTCTAGAAAGAGGACAAAACTGGGGGCCAGTATAAAAATGAAGAAATGGGCAGATGGCTGGAGTCTAAAGTAAAATTTTTCTGACACTCAAATGTGCTCACAGGAAGACTGTAGAAATTCCGAGGTCACCGGAATAACCACCCAATGAATTCTGAATCTCTTTTCTGTCATTTTTCCTACAAATATTATTTTTTGTTTGTTTATTGTCAGAGTTTTTTTCTTTTATTTTTAGTTGACACAAAATGATTGTATATATTTATGGGATGCAGAATGATATTTCAATACATGTGTACAATGTATAATGATCAAATCAGGGTAATTAGCATATTCATCACCTCAAATATTTATCATTTCTTTGTGTTGGAAATATTCAAGATGCAGTCTTCTAGGTTTTTGAACATATACAACAAATTATTGTTAACTATATTCACCCTACAGTGCTGTAAAATACTAGAATTTATTTCTTCTATCCAGCTGTAATTTTGTATTCATTAACCAACCTCTTTCCATCCTTCCCTCCCCTTTCCTCTTCCCAATCTTTAACAACCACAATTCTGTTTCCTATTTTTTTTTTTTTTAGATGGAGTCTTGCCCTGTTACCCAGGCTGGAGTGCAATGTCGCGATCTTGGCTCACTGCAACCTCTGCCTCCAGGGTTCAAGCCATTCTCTTGCCTTAGCCTCCCAGGTAGCTGGGACTATAGGCATGAGCCACCACACCCTGCTAACTTTGTATTTTTAGTAGAGATAGGGTTTCACCATGCTGACCAGGCTGGTCTCAAACTCCTGACCTCAAGTGATATGCCTGCCTCAGCCTCCCAAAGTGCTGGGATTACAGATGTGAGCCATCACGCCCAGCCCTGTTTCCTACTTCTATGAGCTGAATTAATTTTTTAGCTTCCACATATGAGTGAGAACCTGCAATATTTATTTTCTGTGCCTAACTTATTTCACTTAACATAATGTGCTCCAGGCACATCCATGTTTCCACAGATTACAGGATTTCATCTTTTTATGGCTGAATAGTATTCCATGGTGTATATATATCTCATTTTCTTTATCCATTCATCTGTTGTTAGATACCTAGGTTGATTCCATATCTTGGCTATTGCAAATAGTGCTTCGGTAGGTATGGAGGGTGGAGATACCCCTGCAATACATTAATTTCCCTTCATTTGGATAAATGCCAAGTAGTGGGATTGCTGTATCACATGGTAGTTCCACTTTTTGTTTTTTTTGAGAAACCTCCATGTTTTTCATAATGGCTATACTAATTTACATTCCCACCAATGGTGTACACCAGGGCCTTAAATAATGTTATTTTGTTCAAGGTCGCTTCATTATAACATTGATGGGATAAAGAAAAGTTGATTCCTGGCCGGGCCATTGTCCATGCACAGTTTGCACATTCTCCCCACAGATGGTAAAAATGTTTCATTATACATCATTTTGCTTAAAGTCATAGTTTCCAAGAATTTAATGAACACCATTAAGTCAAGACTTACTATATAAGAGTTCCATTTTCTCTACATCCTCACCAGCATTTGATACTTTTTGTCTTTTTGATAATAACCATTCTAACTGGGATAACATGATATCTCATTGTGGTTTTGATAGGCCTTTCCCTGATAATCCCACCAATATTCTTTACCCACTTTCCTATAAATGTGTAAAACCCAACTCCTTTGTTTCATATACGTGGGGTGTCTTTCCAAGCCAACAATAGTATCGATTGATCTTGAGGAAGCAAAACATATAAATTTTATGAACACAAAGGATATTAGAAAGAAGTTATAAAAACCTTGAAGTATACCAAACTAGACTTATAAGACATTTTTCTACAAAAAGCAGAAAATTTTGAATGTCATTGTTTTAAAGAATATCTATGCATATGAGGTCTTTCCTTTCTATGTACTTGTTCAAAGATGTGCTTACTATAGGAGTAGCTACACTGATAGATTAAGCATTTCCTTTCAGCTTCTTAAACTACTAGACTGGCAATTTTTATACAATATTCAGATGTCTGGAGGTTGTAGGGTTTAATTTATACAATATTCAGATGTCTGAATGTTTTCAGGATTTTAAGCTGAGGGTGAAATATAATTTGTTACATTGCTGCACTTGACAGACTGTTGCCCATTGAAATTATTCCCACCACTGTACTTTTAGGTTTCTGTCTCTAATGAAGCAATACAAGTTGGCTTTACCATGAATTAGCAAAGGTGCCATTAACAATAGTGTTCGATTAATGCTAACATTTTCAATTTGTCTCATATCTCAAATTTTAATGGTTCCTTCCTAAATATTAATAACAGTAGGTACCATTGTAATAGCTGCTATAGAAACTGAAAGGGAGGTGTTAGCTATTATTAGTTTAAATTATAACACTAAAGAAACTCAGGGGTTCAAATTAAAACCCTCCACTATACATCTGAAAGGAAAATGTAAAACTCTAAGAAAAGAACTGCAATGAATGGAACTGGGGTGAGAAGAAGGAAAGTAACATTTTTCTAAATATTTTCTATTTTAACTTTTCTATTTAAAGAGAGACACAAGAACACATACTTATTCCAAGCCTCAGAAATGTTCAATTATTCATATGGAACAAAAAATATAGCCCCCAGATGCAATTAGACACCTGGTGGATCAGTCCCTCAGAAGGAAACTAAGAATATGTAATGTTTTCTCTTTGATACTCTTACAGAAAGAAGCTCTGTGAAAAATACAACCATGTCTTATCTGGGACCTGGAACGAAGAGATATAAGATACACTGTAGGCATTTTCAAAGAAAGCTTGGCCTTCTCAATTAATGTTCCAATTTTTAAAAAACAGTTATCTATGGCTTTCACAATTTTTATTTTTGCAAGCCCATTACCCTTGAAAACTGATTATCCTGCATTTTCCCAATTAAGATAGAGAGGAGAACTACATGGGAATATCTTGTGGTATAGCCATTCAAAAGTTACAAAGCCCACAAGAAAAGTGGAGAAGCTGACTGCTACCTCTGCCTAAATAAAAATAACCTAAAAGACATCAAAATATTAAGAAAAATGTCCTGTGACATAATTTCTACACTGTTCTCTAATTGATGAAGGCCCTCTCTTATTCTCCACTCTACCTTTGCTTAAGCTGTTCCTTCTACATGGAGACCTTTTAGGACCCCTTTGGTCTCCCCAAACCACGAGTATCATCCAGAACCAAATTCATGTTATCTTTCTCCGGAAATTACTAATCCAATTACTCTATCCCATAAAGGGCTGTCTTCCTCCTTTTTGCACTGATATCTTTGGGAACCTTGGCTTGTATCTTTCTTTCATTGTTTAAATTGTCCCCCAGCTGGAACACAAATACTTTGAGAACAAATGCATCAGTGTCATATCATACCTCTGATAACAGTAATAAAGGAATCTGTAGATACCTAAACCAGCTAACACACAGATCTGCGAGTCTTGGCTTCTCACTTACCAGCTACATAATTTTGGGCAAACATACAAGTGTTATTTGCTTCACTGTCTTTCTTAGAAGGACAAAGTAGGATCTTATACGTAAAGTAGTTAGCACATGCCTAGCACACAATAAGAACGTAATAAATGTTAGAGGGTATGTAATTCATTCAGCAAAGAAAAGCATAGACGAACCGATTTGTAAAACTTTAGGGGGCATTATTCATATTGAAGTCAATGTGAATAGCACCATGGAGCTCTACCTTTATATTGTGAATTGCATAGATATATCATATTCACTATCCTTTTTTCTTTTGTTTTACTCTGTGCTCATCTTTAAGAATACAATAATGAAAAAGACCCAATTTATTTGCTCTTCTGTAAATTACCATCTATTATAAAAAGTAGTTTCACTATATAACTGTAAAAATGATAGTCATTAGATTCCACCAATATTTAGTGTGGGAGTTGAGTTCCTTATCCTGATGGCATTTGATGACATTACTTTGCTACCAACTACCAAGTTCAAAGTTTTGATAGTACATGTCAGACAGACATGATCTGCCAGCATGCATTATTCCTCCCTACTGATTAATCTCTAAAGATAAAATGAACATTTAAAGCCATGGGATTCTCCAAGTCCAAAAGTGAACAAGACTCTAAAAAGTTAAAACAGTCTTCAATGTGTTTCAAAACCCTCTGTCTCAGCTGTGCCATATAAGTTGTGAGACATGCCTCTTGTTAGCTAAAATTTGAGAATTCATCTCTATTTTAGTGGCTTTCTTTTTACTTTCTATTTCTTTGCCCTATGCATCTCCTTCTTATTGGTCTTTCATCTCCAAATAATAACTTTCTTCTGACTGGTTACTCATGTATGGTAACCAGTAGCAGATTACTGGTAGAAGTTTCTCTTGTGTTAGCATAAATGGCCACATCAGACACAAATATATCCTTGCATGTCACCATTCGGTGAAAACTGATAACTTTGATCCCATTCTTTTAAAACTATGCCCTAGATTTCAGATATATGAAAAAATCAACAATTTTGTCCCACTGAATATTTAATAGAGATATCATGTATCTACTAGTCTTAATATTTAGAATTTATTAAGGCAAACAAGTGGATAGGAAACTGTCAATAACATGTTTGAGTAGTGGACTAGTTATAAATGCATCTGAATCCATATCAGAACAATATTCAAGAGGGACCCCTGGAACTATATGAAATCAGAGTAAGACAGTAACCCATGCCCACACCACCACATCTTGCTTTAGCAGAAGTCAAATATGAGCTCTGTAATTCTATGTTGTCCTGGAGAGAACTTCTTTTCTGCTCCCCTTCAGTACCCTGGCCTGGCATTCATACCATTGCTTTGAGATGATTAACATCAATTATACCACGCCTTTGTCCTTATTTTCATGAGTCACTTTAAAACCAAACAACAACAAAAAAAACCCTTTATCTCCCAAAGCAGATCTTATGACCACATTCTAATCCTATCATAGGTTACTATAGTACCTTTTTTTAAAGCCTATCTCCCACCACTCTCTACTTCCAAAAATCCCCTCACTATATCCAATGAAACCCATTATCACTCATCAGAAAAAAATCCTGTATATCTTTAACCTCTACTCTGAATATTTCCTGTGTTTTCTTGCTTTTATGGAAACCAGTTTTTCTTAGAGCAATTTTTTTCCTTGTCAGTCTTTTCAAGTGGGGAAAGTCTATACTCCTCTGTTCTACATGGAAGACAGATGTGTCCCGTGATCTTCATTGTCAGTTTCAAACCATCCTTCTTAAAATCCCACAAACTTTGAATCTTATTCCATAAGGCCATAACACTCTTTACTCCTTTTTACCATACTTATCTATGAGAAATAAAAGTGAAAATTCTAAGCCCTCCAACTGGCTGAATGGGTCATCTCTTGGCCATGGGGACCACAGAATAAGCTTGGTCAGCCCTGAAAGGGGTTAGGAGGTCAGACATGCCCTCTTACACTCCCTCCCTTGCTAACCACTACTAGTCTTTCTTCCTAAACAGAAAGCAGTCCTTTCAAAAGACTCCACAACCAATATCAACCAGCTTTCTGAAACTGCACCTCCTTTTTTCCCTGATAAGAGACCACCAACCACGGAGTGGTTCTGGTCAGATTATGGACAATGTGCAATAAAGGTTTTCGTGTCCTCTACTTCACCGTTTGATGTTAGAAGGCTGAAAACTGCACCCTTGGATCATGCTAATGCTGCCATTTTTTTTTTTTTTTTGTATCTGAGGCCCATGAAGGAACATAAAGCCCAATTGTGCATGTGCACATTTCACCTTTAATAAATATTCATGATTCCTCCTATAGCTTACTGAATATGTATGTTCAGCCACCCAGCTCAGCATAAATTTCTCCAAGTGTTTGTCTCTGGCTTCTGCACAGAGGCTACACTTTCCAGCCTGTCAGAATGGCCACTCTGCAGGCTATAAGCCTTTATGAGAAATAAAGCTCACCTTTCCAAATCTATGAACCTCATCTTTCTTCAGCTGACATCTATAAGCCCCTGGTTCTCACCTCCTTGTGCCTATAAGCTACTAGATCCTGACTGACTGGCACTTTCTCTTATACCAGCCTTCTAGAATCTGCTATCCATTGATCCCAATATTTTTTTTCTGTCCCTAAACCTCATTCTGCATTCACTTCTCATTTTAATCCCCTTAAATTTCATTGTTCATCATTAAAATTACCTCCTTATACATACCATGAACTTCTTCATTTTTCTTTTACTCCTTAGTTGCTTGAGAAAAATCCATACTGCAGATACATCTGTTGATCTACACTACACAACTGTACCTCCTCAGCTGAACATAGTTGGTAGAAAACACAACCACACACTAATATCTCTTTACATTCATGATGCTGATCTTATTCTGAAGACCACTACAGTCATGTGCCACATAACAACATTTCAGTCAATGATAAACTGGATATACAGCAGTGATCACAGAAGATTGTAATGGAGTCAAAAAATTCCTGTTGCCTAGTGACATCTGTTGTAGCCATCATAACATCACAGCACAATGCATTATTCACATGTTTGTGGTGGTACTACTGTAAACAAACCTACTGCACTGCCAGTCATATAAAAGTACAGCACATACAACTATGTATAGTATTTAATACTTGATAACAATAATAAACAACTATGTTAACAGCTCATGTATTTACTATAGTATATTTTTTAATGATTATTTTAATGTGCTCCAGGCACATCCATGTTTCCACAGATTACAGGATTTCATCTTTTTATGGCTGAATAGTATTCCATGGTGTATATATATCTCATTTTCTTTATCTACTTATGGGTGAAAAAAAGCTAACTGTAGAACAGCCTCAGGCAGGTCCTTCAGGATGTGTTCCAGAAGAACGCATTGTTATCATAGGAGATGACAGCTCCATGCATATTATTGTCCTTCAATACCTTTCCATGGAACAAGATGTGGAGGTGGAAGACAACAATACTGATAATTCCAACTTTGTGTAGACCTACGCTAATGTGTGGGCTTGGGTCCTAGTCTGTACCAGAGTTTAAAAAGTAAAATAATAACAAATTTTAAACATAGACAAATTATGTAGAATAAAAATATAAAGAAATTATTTTTGTAGCTCTACAATGTTTTTTGTGTTTTAATTTTTGTGGACACACAAGTGTATATATTTACAGAGAACAAGATATGTTTTGATACAGGCATATAATACATAATAATCACATCAGAGTAAATAAAGTATCCATCACCTCGATAATTTATCCTTTCTTTGTGTTACAAACAATCCAACTATACTCTTTTATTTTAAACTGTACAATAAATTACTGTTGAGTGTAGTTAACACTGTTGTGTTATCAAAAACTAGATCTGATTCAGTCTATCTAATTATATTTTTGTACCTGTTAATTATCCCCACTTCTTCCTACCCCACTACCCCTCTCAGCCTCTGGGAACTATCATTCTCCTCCCTATCTCCATTAGTTCAATTGTTTCAATATTTTTAGCTGCCTCAAATGAGTGAGAACATGTGAAGTTTGTCTTTCTGTGCTTGGATTACTTCACTTAACATACATGTTGCAAATGACAGGATCTCATTCTTATTATGGCTCCATTATGTGTATGTATACCATTTTCTTTATGCATTTGTTTGTTGGTAGATGTTCAGATTGCTTACAAATATTGACTATTGCAAATAGTGCTACAGTAAACATGGAAATGCGGACATCTCTTCAATAAACTGATTTCCTTTTGGGGGAGCATATACCTAGCAGCTGGATTGCTGGATCATATGTTAGTTCTATTTTTAGTATTTTGAGGAATCTCCAAATTGTTCTATATAGTGGTTGTACAAATTTAAATTCCTACCAACAGTGTACAAGTGTTCTTTTCTTCACATCCTCACCATAATTTGCTATTGTCTGTCTTTGGACAAAAGCCATTTTAATTGGGGTGACTCACACCAATGTGTCCTGTATGTGAGACATGCAGTCAAAGGAGATTATTTTGGAGCTTTAAGATTTAATGGCTGACCTGCTGTGTTTCTAACTTGCATGGGGCCTGTAGCTCCTTTCTTTTGGCCAATTTCTCCCTTTTGAAACAGGAGTATTTACCCAATGCTTATATCTCCATTGTATCTTGGAAATAACTAGGTTGTTTTTGATTTTACAGGTTCACAGGCAGAAGGGACTAGCCTTGTTTCACATGAGACTTTGGACTTTTGAGATAATGCTAGAATGAGTTAAGACTTTGGGGGGACTGTTGGGAAGGCATGATTGCATTTTGAAATGTGAGAAGGACATGAGATTTGGCGCCAGGGCGGAGTAATGTGGTTTGGATCTGTGAAGGAAGCCAGCAGCAGAATAATGTGTTTTGGATCTGCGGACATGAGAAGGGGCAAGGAGCAGAATAATGTGATTTGGATCTGTGTCCCTGTCCAAATCTCATGTAAAATTGTGATCCCCAATGTTGGAGGTGGGGCCTGGTGGGAAGTGATTGAATCATAGTAGAGATTTCTCAGGAATGGTTCAGTGCCATCCTGTAGGTGCTTTCCTCATGATAGTGAGTGAGTTCTCATGAAATCTGGTTGTTTAAAAATATGTAGAAATTCTCCCTACTTTGCTCCTCCTCTGGCCATGTGATGTGTCTGCTCCCTTTTTGCCTTACATCATGATTGGAAGTTTCTTGACACCTCTCCAGAAGCCAAGCAGATGCTGGCATCATGCTTCCTGTACAGTCTGAAGAATCATGAGCCAACTAAACCTCTTTTTGAAAAAATAATTACCCAGTCTCAGGTATTTCTTTATAGCAATGCAAGAACAGACTTACACAAAGAGTCAGGTATTTATGTTAGTCTTCATACTCTGGGCTTGTTTGTACCTATCCTTTTTTTAGGATGGCTCTCTAGATATTCGAAGAAACTTGGATATTGTGATGTAAGTCTTTGAACACTCCAGCTTCATTTGCTTTAGGGGGCATCCCAAGCCCAGTAATTTGCCAGCTCTAGCAGACTCATAGACGTACCACCTTGGTGGTCTTAGTAAGCTCTGAAAGAACTCCCTGGATTACCAGGTAGACCTTTGTTCTCCTTTCCCTACATTCCTCCAAAGAAAGGGTCTCTCTCTGTGCTTAGCTGCCTGGTGTTGGGGATGGGTGATGCAAGCATGCCCTTGGCCACAGCCACTGGGACTGTGCTGGTTCCGACCTGAAGCAAGTACAGCACTGGGTCTCACCTAAAGCCCACAGTGACCACTGCCTGTCTACTGCGTGTGTTCACCCAAGGCCTAAGGGCTCTTCAGTGAGCTTGTGGTGGATGCTGCCAGTCCTGAGTCTCTCCCTTCAGGGCAGTGGGCACTCCCCTGGCCCAGGGAAGGTCCAGCAATGCTGTCTAGGAGCCAAGGCCTAGAATCAGTGACCCTAGGAGCCTGCTTGGTGCTCTACCTCACTGTGGCCGAGTTAGTGCCCAAGCCACAAAACTAAGTTCCCTTTACTCTTTCCTCTCCTTTCCTCAGGCAGAAGGGGTTTATCCCCATAGCCACTACAGCTGAGAATGTGCTGGGTCACACTTGAAGCCAGAAGGCCTCTGAATTTCACCCAGTGCTCACAACAAGTACTGCCTGGCTACCAATGCTGATTTTTCAGAGCCCAAGGGCTCTTTATTCAGTAGGTGATAAATCCTATGAGGACTGCGTTCTTCCCTTGAATAAAGTGGGTTCCATTCTGGCCCAGCATGTACTTAGAAGTCTCATGGAGGAGCTAAGGCATGGAAAGGGGGCCTCCGGGCTCTGCCTGGTGCCCTATTCTATCATGGCTGAGCTGGTCTCCAAGTTGTAAGACAAAATTCCCTTTACTCTTTTCTCCTCAAGCAGAGAGAAGGAGTCTCCCAGGACTATGAGCTGCTCTGCCTGTGGTTGGGGGAGGGGTAATGCAAGCACTCCCTTGGGTGCTTCAGCTGGTATCCCACTGGGTTGTATGCACCACAAGTCCACTGGTTCTGAGACTAGCACAGCACCAGGACTTCCCCAGGAATTGTAGTCCGTGTGGCCTAGACTGCCTGTCAAGTTTATTTTGAACCCCAGAACACTTTAGCCTGCCATGGAAGGTCTTGTCGAAACTCAGGTTTCTGCTGAGGGATGAGGGAGGAGTAGTGTAGGTGATTCAAGACCTTCTTTCCTGCTCTGTTCAATGCCTCTTGCCTTGATATGATGTTAAAAGCAGGTACTGTGATAATTCATTTGATTTTTGGTTTTTATGAAGGTGACTTTTTGTGTAGAAAGTTGTTCAATTTGGTGTTTCTGCCAGGAGGAAAGTAGCTAGAGGCATCTATTTGGCCATTTTGTTCCAACTCCCCACAATGTATTTGTGTTTTAAACTGTTATTACAAAAGAGTAAAAAAGTTTTAAAAAATTAAAAAGTTTATAAAATGAAAAAGTTTAAAAAATTAAAAAGTTTATAAAAATTTAACAGTAAGTTAAATTTATTACTGATAAAAGAATTTGTTTTATAAATTGAGTTCAGCTTAAGTTTACAGCATTTATGAAGTCTAAAGTAGTGTACAGTAATATCCTCAGCCTTCACATTCATTCACCATTCATTCACTCACTGACTCACCCAGAGCAACTTCCAGTCATGCAAGCTCCATTTATGGTAAGTGACCTATAAAGGTATATCACTTTTTATCTTTTATACCGTATTGGTTTTTGCTGTACCTTTGTTAACCTTTTATCCTATATTGTTTTTACTGTAACTTTTCTGTACTTAAAAATACAAATATCGGCCGGGCGCGGTGGCTCACGCCTGTAATCCCAGCACTTTGGGAGGCCGAGGCGGGTGGATCACGAGGTCAGGAGATCGAGACCATCCTGGCTAACACGGTGAAACCCCGTCTCTACTAAAAAATAAAAAAAAAATTAGCCGGGCGAGGTGGCGGGCGCCTGTAGTCCCAGCTACACGGGAGGCTGAGGCAGGAGAATGGCATGAACCCCGGGGGACGGAGCCTGCAGTGAGCCGAGATCGCGCCATTGCACTCCAGCCTGGGTGAAAGAGCGAGACTCCTTCTCAAAAAACAAACAAACAAACAAAAAAACAAAAAACAAAAACAAAAATACAAATATCATTGTCTTACAATTGCATACAGTATTCATCGCAGTAGCATGCTGTACAGGTTTGTAGCCTAGGAACAATAGGCTAAGCCACATAGCCTAGGTGTGTGAGAGGCTATATCATCTAAGTTTGTGTAAGTCCACTCTACGATGATTGTACAATGATGAAATTGCCTATTGACAAATTTCTCAGAACTTATCCCCACTGTTAAGTGACACATGCCTGCATTATATTGCTGTCAAGCAATCGTGCTACATTTCTCTAAGCTCCTCTTCCAGCTCCTAGATAATTACCATATTTCATACTCTTTCTTCACATATCTCCAAAACCTTCTCCTCATAGTCACTCTAATGATTTTATTTTCAATTTCACTTCTGCCCAGTCTCAACACCACATCTACCCAACCTTCTTTACATTCGTGCCCACATAATCTGCCTTCCCACCAGCTTGCCCCATGCTTTTGTAAATGATCCAGACGCCAAGTAAGACCACTACTTTCACTTTTCAGTTCCATCCCATTTCTTCTCCCCTGTTTAAGGACACTGCCCACACACTTCTTCCTCATTCTCCTACATCATCAGTTCCATCTTCACACAGCACATTGTAATTTCTGCTTCTCTCACCTCATTAAAAAAAAAAAAAAAAAAATCCTCTCTTTCGATTCCATTTCCCCTCTAGCTGACTCTATATTCTTGTGACTTCATATGACAAAATCCTTTGAAAGATTTATTTATACTTATTTTCTTCCAACTTAGCACCTCTTGTTTTTTCTCCAACCCACTCATTTTCCTTCTACTACTCCACTGTAACCCTTGTTCAAGGTAGAAAATAATTTATGATCTGCTTATTCCAATGGTTAAATCTATCTTCATTTCATTTGACTTATTAGTGGCATTGTACACCACTGATTACCCCTTTTCATGGGAGAGAAAATAAGACAAAACTTTCTCTTCTCAGCTTCCTAATTCTACACTCTCCTGATTATTTTTCCTACCTTACTGGCTCCTTCCAATCAGACTCTTGCTTGTTCTTTCTCACTTTCCTCAACTTTTAATATAAGATGCTTCAGTTCTCAGCACTTGTATGATTTCTCTTCTCTTTCTATACTTATTCCCTTGTCAATCTTACCCAATATTACAGTTTTGAATAGCATCTAATGATAACATTCAGGTCAGAGTTCTTTCTGATCTCCACATTTATACATAAAAATGTACAAGTAAAAATAATGTTGATGTCCCATTTGTGGGTCCAGTAGGCTTCTCAAACTCACACGTTCAAAATTGTAGTCTTGATCTCCCTATCAAAACTTTCTTCTACTATACTTTTCCCTTTCTAGGTAAATGGCAACACCATCATCCCAATAGTTATTTTTTAAAAGTATATTTTTTGTCTTATATTCCATATCTAATTCATCCACATCCCTGTTCCAAACACATCCAGGATCTGACCACAGATCTCCACTTCTACCATTGTCTCTCATCTGGATTAATCAACAACTTCCTGACTTATCTCCCTGCTACTGTTCTTGTGCCCTACAATCTGTCTTCAACACAGAAGTATACCTTCCTGTGTCATGCAAAATAAAAGCAAATTCCTTACAGCAGCCCACACAGTCCTAGGAAGTGTATCCCTTCCCCTTAGTTCTCTGCTCTCATTTCTTACTCCCCTCCCTACTGTTCACGGCTCCAGCCACACCATCCTTACTGCTCCTCAAATACATCAAGTTCACTTTTGCCTCGGGGCTTTGCATATATTTCTCCCTATGCCTAAAATGTGATTTTCCTAGATGTCCACATGGCTCATTCTCTTGCCTACTCTTGGTCTTTGCTCAAATGTCCCCTTTTCAGTGAAGCTACCCCAAACACCGTAATTTAAATTTCAGGCCTCTCTCCATTATTACCTTTCCTTTCCCTCCACTGTTTTTCTCCATAGTGCTTTGACTCATCTAACATGTTTTATATTTTAATTACTTTTTAAAATATCTTCTTGAATCCTCTTTCTTCCCCCGCCCCGCAAAGACTTCACCAGAATGTAAATTTCTTTGAGTACAGAAATTTGAATCTGTTGTTCGCTGCTGAATCTCCAGTGCCTGGTTTAGTGCCTGGTAATCAGTAGATGCTAAATTAATGTGTTGAATAAATGAATACAAATCAAAAGAAGTAAAAAAAAAAGAAAATCAAGCACTTTTCCCTCCTTCAGACATTCCAAGCTCTTTTATCTTCCCTTTCTGCATTCTATAAGCAATTACTTACTTAATAAAACATTTTCTACTAATCACTAATATCTCATTAGAAATTTTATTCAATTTCTATTTTCATAACACTTTCCTTTTAAATGCCTAATGTCACGTATGCATTTCAACAGTGTGTACCATTATAAACAGGCATCAGATGATAGAAGAATGTTAGTGCTTCTTTTATGTGCCCTTAAATTTACAGTCTTACACTGTCCCTCTTTGAATCATCTCTTCTGCCAGTCCTGGTGCACCTGCTAACATTGGTACCTTGTATAATACAATTGAGAGAAAAATGGGGTGAGTGCATCATATTTAAACCCAGTTATGCAGTCACAGTTTTTTCATAGCTGAGTAAAACTGGCCAGGCTTACAGCTAGCTATTACTCACTTGGCTGATTTAGTCTTCTCTTTCAGCCACATAAAAATGCCACCTGCTATTCACTTGATTGAAGACAGAATGATGTGAGCATCTAATAAAGAAGACAGAAAAATAACACAGCATTTGTGATTCATGTGTTCATATTAATGCTCATTCTTTCTCCCCTTCCCTCTTTCCATCTCTCCAAGTCATATCTTTTCCACAACAGATTATGTTTACTCCAATATTGAGCCCATTACATTATTCTATTTTTGCTTTCATTCTGGATTATGTGTTCTCAAAATATATCTCTCTATTCAATTGATTCTTCTATGAAAGAATTATTAATATCAAAGTCACATCAGAGATTTTCAGTGAGGTGTAGCATATTCCCCCAACAGTCTAAAGAAAAGATTTATAATGTCATTGCAGAGTATCATTCAAATACCTTGGCTCATTAAGTTGCAACTGATGCTTAACAAATGTGCTTTCTTTTGAAGTGCCTATCTTTTCACAGCACAGGATAGCAATATGCCAAGGAGATAGAGATACTATGGGTGAGAGTTCAACTTGAGAATGCTATGTAAGAGAGAGGCTAACTAGAGTTCAAAGGGAATTTTATGCTCATGTACAATCCTATCTGAGGCAGTAGGCATTCCTTTATGAGACTTTTAAATTCTCATCTACCTAGTCTAAGTCTCATATTTTCACTTATATTTTTAACTTAATTAACAAAGAAGATAAAGTAGTATTTGGACTTATAAAAATGCAAATCAGGGCTAAGCATGGTGGCTCATGCCTGTAATCCTAGCACTTTGGAAGTCCGAGGCGGGCAGATGGCCTGAGCTTAGGAGTTTGAGACCAGCCTGGGCAACATGGCAAAACCCCATCTCTACTAAAATACAAAAAAAAAAAAAAATTAGCCGTGCATGGCGGTGTGCTCCTGTAGCCCCAGCTGCTCGGGAAGCTGAGGCAGGAGAATTGCCTGAACCCAGGAGGTGGAGGTTGCAGTGAGCCAGTGAGCTGAGATCGTGCCACTGCACTCCAGTCTGGTAACAAAAGGAGACTCCGTCTCAAAAACAAAAAAAAAAAAGAAAAGAAAAACAAATCAGTTACCTAGCAACAGAAAAAGGTAAATACATACTCTTCACATTTTACACCCAAATTGACTCTATTCTTTATGCCATATCTCAATTTTTCTTTGGGAAATACTTTCTAATATAGACTAATATATGTGTATTTTTTACTCTTTCCTGTAATTTACCATTATTGAAGCATTTATTCCATTCTGTCTCACATATATTATTAATACATATGTCTTTCTCCATGTTCAGTTATAAGCTGCTTGAGAGCAGAAATTGTACTATTTTCCTGTTTTTACCTTTAGTGCCTTTCACAGTACCCATGATGGAGACACTCAAAAAGTATTTGTTAAATAAAACAACTGAATTTAATTCCAGAGATATTTATTAATACCTTCCTTTGTCAAGCATTCTGCTAAACAATAGAAGTAAACCTAGGAATAAGACAGAGCTATTGCTTTTAAAAAGCTCATAGTGCATATTTTAAACCCCAGGTTGACGTGTAGGTCTGGCAATGCTATTGGGCAGCTTATATTCAGGGCTCCCGGTCACCATGTCCTTCCTCACTCTGATTTTGGCTCTGCCAATAACTACAGCATCTAGTCCACTTTTTAGAAAATTAAGTTGTTTTGATATTTACAAATACATATTTGCACTGTTGTAAATTTAAAAATGCAAAAGAAAAAGTTAATAGAGGAAAACAAAAATCACCATCATCTTCAGGTCCACAGGTACCCACTGTGAACTCATTGTGTATTTCCTGTCCACTTTCTTCTATTCATTTTGAAAATTTGTAACATAACAAGGGTCATTCTGTACATACAAAAAAAAAAAAAAAAACCTCATGGTAAATTAAACTCAATTGTGTGTGGCTATGAAAAGCAATTCAGATGTGTGTACTTCTTAGTTTCGGAGATTATTCCGTGTGGACATACCTAACAATTGAAAAAGTCCAAGGCAACCTATGAGAAAATAAAAAGGAGTCTATATCTGACTGAGCATAAGAAAACTGAGTCATATTAGGAATAAGTTTTCATGTTTTTCAGCATCGGGACTCTGAGAGTCCTCCCACAGTCTTCAATTGACCTATATCCAAGTTCTAGGGAGAATCAGAGAACACACAGGAAGCCTCAATTAGAAAACTCTCTCTAGAGCTGTATAAATTGAGATTTCCAGAACACAGCAACCTACCTATTTACCTTGTTCTCATGGTACCTAGTCTACAACATCACATTTTCATTTAGTCATTTGAAAAATACTAGAAAATACAAAAATAAGTATTTACTTATTACATCATTTCTCTTTTTTCTTCTTTCCAAAAATTTAACATAGGGATGGATAAAAAGCCTGAATTTTTTACTATTGTAAGGGGTCATCTTTCCATCTATGGTATTTCTTCCAGGCAATTGTAACGTTTCATTGAACCATTATTCTGGGGCAAACATATTGATTCTTTTCATTTCAAAGTAAATTTTTCTTTATGGTTCCCACCACCATTACGTAGAATTAAGTTTATGAGTACTCACTTTTCCTATGCTTATATTTCTTGAGTAATCATTTAATATACATATCTTCTTCCATTATTCTGAGAGTTTTTAGTTTATCTACCACGCCTAGCACAGTGTCTTCCAGGTAAGTGGTGCTTATGTTAACTGCTATCATCTCTTCAGTGTTTACTAAGTAAATCTTTGAAACTGTGCTAAGTACTTTAAACATGTAAGTTCAACCTTATAAAGTATTGAAAGAGCGATACCACTGTAACCCTATACATATTACCATATATTTGAATGACTATATAATTCCTATATAATCATATATCTAAAATTCTTATATATCTTCATGTATATAGTTATAAAAGGTAACTAAAGAGTTAAGATTAGAATTAAGCAACTTGTTTTATTGTGAGTCAAACCACTATATTAAATTATTTTCTCAACTATCTCTTTAAATAAATAAGTTAATAAACTTCATATAAAGATGGTTTTAGGACATACAATTCTGTTTTGTCATTCTGCCTGTATATCCACTTCAAATCAATTAGCCTTATAAAGAGTAATTTTGAACATGCAATGAAAACGAAAAAAGGCTAATTTTTAATAATTCTTGCTAATGGAAATAAACTATGAAAAAAATACACCATCCAAAAGTCATTTGTTTGTGGCTTTTAAGTTAATCATATGACTTTTAGATGACAAGCTTACTTTCCTAATAACACATTACTTAGGCTATATGTTACTTATGCTAATACTGAAATATTATACCCTGGAATAACTTTACTTTATGTTCTTCATGATAGAAAAATAGAAAGGCAAATTCAGTCCTTATTGTTCATTCTAAAATTAAACATCTTCAGCATACAATCCTTTACATGGTATACTACTTGTAGATAACTGAGAGATTTAGATCCTAGCCTCCAAGAGGGATTAGAAAAGGCTTTGAGGCGGCCGGGCGCAGTGGCTCACGCCTGTAATCCCAGCACTTTGGGAGGCCGAGGCAGGCAGATCACGAGGTCAGGAGATCGAGACCATCCTGGCTAACATAGTGAAACCCCATCTCTACTAAACATACAAAAAATTAGCTAGGCGTAGAGGCAGGCTCCTGTAGTCCCAGCTACTTGGGAGGCTGAGGCAGGAGAATGGCGTGAACCCGGGAGGTGGAGCTTGCAGTGAGCCAAGATCGCGCCACTGCACTCCAGCCTGGGCGACAGAGCGAGACTCCGTCTCAAAAAAAAAAAAAAAAGAAGAAAAGAAAATGCTTTGAGACTGTGTATGCTGTGTGTGTATTAATCAAATGCCTTTCCCCTCTACAACCAAGCAGTACATATTACCTTTACCACATATTGGAACTTAATTATTTCTGATCTCAAATCTGCTGATTACTAGCAAGTGTCCTTGAGATACTAATGTCAACTCAACTTCTCTGTTACATGGAAGGATGAGTGCATTTCGATGAGCTTGGCCTTTCCCTTGTGAGCACTGTTTAATCCTTGAACTACTTCTATGGAACTCCAGATCTTGAGAATATAGGAGGAAAACCACTGGACTGGAGAACCTCTGAGGTCCATTTCCAAAGCCAACAATTGAAAACTTCATGACACATGGTCTTAAATGAATGTTTTATTTTGGTGTGTGCATGCCTTCGTTTTTCAATTACCCTGAGGGTTTCCTTGAAGTCAAAGACCACATTTTACATATTTTACTGAATCCACATTAAATATTCAGTAAACACTTACTAAAGCAATGAATGGACACTACTCCACAGCTACCACGTCCAACATATTCCTGAAAAATAGGAACAAAGGCTTGTGTACCTCAGGGACATCTGGTTCACTACTGTGGGGGGTCAACAAAAAATACCTCCTAGCAGAAATCCTCTTAACTGTAATAGTTCCTCCTGATAAGGTTTCTGTTCCATTACACACGCTATTTGTGCACAAATTGTTTTCTGTAGCCACCTAAAGGATCTTTTCATTTTCATGCCTCTGGTGGTATTCAGTATACCTTTTCTCTGGTTATTGTACCTCCTATGCTACATTCATTCGAGATGACATCTTTGATCTACTCACACTCAGCCATCCACTTTGATGGCCCATGGGGTCCTGGTGCCTGTTCCTGCACTGCAGTTTGATGTCTATTTGGCTATGAATGAAGATGGAAGCAGAGAGAGTGTTATCAAAAAATGAACACAAGGCCTTGGGGAAAAAAGCTCCTTTTGTAGAATATTTGCTAGGACATAAGATAGTGAGGGAGAGAGAGAGAGAGAGAGGCGGTGTCAAGAGATTATGAATTTGCCTGAGGCAAGTTAATAAAATAAAATAGACGTACAATCAATGCTTTGAAGGAACACAGTGTTAAATATTTTGTCAAATTAAGCATATGTTTTTAACTTTTAATTAAGTATATAATACATATATATTCTGTTTTGTGATATATGTGTGTATGTGTGTTTTAATTTTATGTTCTGTACTTGGAAGAGATTATACCTTTGCTGGAGCACTATCTATGGCCAGGTATATTATGAATTTTTTTAAAAAGCTGCTTATATAATAAGACTGAGTGATTTTTCTGTATTATTTGTTCTATTCTTTCCATTTCCCTTTCCATGCAGAAGCATTTATCCCTCCATCATGATGGTTACACCTCTACAAAATGATCAAGAAGCAAATTGGTCTACTTGAAAGTGTATTTGCAGCCATTTACCTTAAGGCTTTGAGTTTCAAAAGCTAATAACAAAGTACAGTTGACCCTGAACAACATGGGTTTGAAGTACACTTTAAATTATCATGTTTTCCTGGAAGTCAAAGTATATTTAAGGTAACAACACAATATATGGATACCCAAGAAGTAATAAGAGAGAAAAAAAAGTCTGAAGATGTAATATATGGGGAGGTTGAGATTCTACCTGATTTGAGATCTTGGTAATGTCAACCAATATTTATATTCTTGCTGAAAACCATAGGTCATACATTTGTTCATTTATTCAGCCATTCTCTTTAAAACAAAATTGATTCTCTATTATATCCTAATTAATTTTTAAATTACCTTACAATCTAAGCAAGAGATGCTGGCAATGAATAGAATTACTTCCATGAACAATAACAGCAAACAAACAAAACACATGCATACATAGTAACAGAGAAGAAAACATTTCTGTGCATTACTAGTCAACAGCAATTTGGCATCTTGAGCAGTTAGAAGGGGTTTGGGCTTTGTGCTCTCCACATGTAATATTTTTAACTGTATTATTGCCTCAAAGCCTCGTTTCTTGATCATTAAATTTGAAATTATAATATTTTCTTTATTATGTTATTGTGAGGTTTAATCAAAGTCACGTTTGCAAATCATTTAACATATGGCTCAGAACAGAGTAGGTTCTCAATTAGTAACTCTTTGTTGTGTGATTATTATTACTATTTTATCATTAACATTATTATTATTTGTCTTATCTTGAATGATTTAGTTTTTCTTCTATTTATTTGATAGATATGAACCAGACTTTTTATTCTCAGTCATTAGCCTTCCCAATTCAGTGGTCAGCATTTTCAGTTACATAATTCTTCATGCTCTAAATGGAGCCATTTATCAAAACTCACCAGATTTCTTGCTCATGTACAAGAGGCCATCCTGGAATATCCTCTATCCATTGAAATGTGCACTCAGGCAGTGACATGGAAATCCGTACAGCGAAAGCTAATGATCTGGTTCTATTAAGAATTGCTCATTTGGGTGGTAAGTGACCTGAGACGAAGAAAACCCAATTTTGCCTGCCAATAAAATAAAAAATGGTTGCCCTTCCAGTTCCGTAGAGATTATAATCAATGATACTTTTTATTGGAATCAATTGAACTACATTGCAGACAATTAAATCCTTGTTTTGATGACATAGGGTAAAATGAAAGCCTTGTATTGTTCATGGCTTTTACAAAGTTATCTGGTATATACCAGCTTTTACCCTTAGTGCCTTTTAATGGCAGGAGGTCACCTTGTTCATCTGACACATGGACCTTCTCCTTAACCAAACAATTTTTATCTCTGCATTTAAATAAAAAGTGTTTAAAAGTTTTCACATCCTTGAAGAAGAAAATGGTTATCCCCTGCCTATTCCCAAGTAAAGGTTTTTGTTGTTCTTTTTAAAAAAAATACATAGTGGATTTTTGTTTAAATGGAAATTGGCAACATTGAGATGCCATTTCTAACTGATTGTAATATAGACTAATTACTGAGCACTTTAAAACTCTAACACCACTTTAATATCCTGGAAGTTATGTTATTAAACATCCATACAACATTTTTTCTAATAAGGTCATTTGGATCTAATCATGCCAAAGTTCAGCTTTCTTTTCACAAGAATCCTTATGGAATGCAAATGTGTAGAATAAAATTTTTGTTTTAAGTTCAATTCTCCCAACATTTGGGCTTTGTCTCATAAACACTATATTTTCAAATCAAACCACAATTTTGCTTCTGAAAGACATGTACCCTGGGATCCCCCAAACATAGTTAATTTGATGTAACTCAAGATGGTGATGTTTCCTGAACTTCTATATCATCAGAAATCTTTCATAGCATTAAAAAAGGGCATCTGTAACTAAATTATTCTGCTAGATCTATTTTTCATGCCAAACTTACTGAGAAGTTGAAATAAGAGAAAATGTTTTCTTCTATGCCTTTTTCCAACTGTTTGAATTTATTTTTGTTTCAAGAATTACTGAGTACTTGTGACAAACACTGTGCTAAAAGATAGATACAGAAAGAAGAATATAAGATGCAGTAACTTCCTTTTGATTTTTCATATTCCTGTCTTTCCATATACAAATAAGTTGGTTTGTCCTTCGACTAGATATTCCTGAAGGTGGGTTGGATGTGCTATTTGGCAGGAACTAGATTGAGCCACTTGGATAGCCATAAAAATTCTATCATTAATATCTACTTTGTGGATATTTTGTTCAGCACAATTTATGTCTGCTTTGAAAGAATACAGCCAAATCTTTCTATCAGAAGAAATTTTAGGACACTGATGGTCAGGATCCTATTTAATTGCCGATATAGGAAACAATTCTGGTCTAACTAGAAATTGAGAACTGACTGAGGTAAGAATAAAAATATTTTTTAGGAATCAAAACTTTTATCTTATAATGAGAGTTATAGTTTTAAATATCTGTAATTACTTCTTTTAAGTTGTAAGCACCAGGAAAAACACATGATAATTCTTTGTTATTATAGATTGGTCGATTCATTTGATTATTTTATTTAAATAAATATAAACTTGGTATCTAATTTAAAATAGAATCTGGATAAAAGACCCTAGTGAAACAGATGCTAACAGAACATTATGCACCCCAAACAAAAGTAGAAAGATATTTTATTTTCCCCTTATAATACCCTGGATAAGAAAGTCAAGGTCCTTGTGAAGCTTAATACTGACTAAATCTATACATCTCTATAAGAATTTAACTTGCCAAAATTGAGTTAAGAGATACAAATAAAACATACTTTATATATTTTTTAAAAAAAAATTGAAGCTGAAGCTAAAAATCTTCCCAAAAGACTATGCCAGGGCCCAGGAATTTTAATTAATATAAATGACGTTTTCTGCCTACAAAAACACATGTACAAGAAGGCTCACAGCAGTTTTATTAATAGCAATCAAATTCTTAAAAAGAGAGTACTCGACATTTACCGTGTGACAAATCTGCATGTCCTGAACATGTATTATGAAACTTAAATTAAATTAAATTTAAAAAACCAAGCTTCACACCTGCAAAATCTCACATCAAAACCAAAAATATTTTAAGTGGAGTCATCTAATATTATGCAAAAAGATGAAACTTTTCATGCTCATGTATTCCAAAGCTGTTAATTATAAAGAACTGCATGCCTTACTGATGTTACTCCATACATTAATGAATGAAATGGTATTATTAAATATTTTGCTACTTCTGAAAATAAAAAAGTGCTCATGAATGTTCAAAACCGAGTAAATACGTTGAGAAGAGGGTAAGTGTTCTAGGCAGAGAAAAATATAAGAAATGTGGGAGAATATGGTGTCTTCAAGGCTCCAAAATAATTTTTACTAGAATATTAAATATTAGAGAAAGAATAAAAAGTGAAGAAGCAACAAGCTAGAGATTTGGGAAAGATGCAAATAGAGGAGAGTCATTAATAAATATAAATAAATTTGAACTTTTTACCCAAGAAAGCCATGTACAAGTTTTAACAAAGAAGTATTGTGATCACATTGAATTGTAGTTCAGAAGAAGGTTATGGCTGCAGAGAGTAAAATGACTTACGCAGAGGGTGCTCTTGCAGATACAAGGATATTTACATGATTGGCGCTTTCATAATATTCAAGAACCTACTTAAATTTAACTTCTTAAAGAGGCTTGCCTTAATTTCTCTTTCTAAAATATATACCACTCTTACAGCCAATTTGGCTCTATGTCTTTCTTATACTCCTGAGTTTTAAAATGTCTTCATTATATTTTGAGTGTTTATTTTCTATTTTTTCCAAAGATGTAAGATCTGTGAGAGATGAGCCTTTCTTTTTCTATCTTTTCTCATCACTGAATCACCAAGAACAGTGTTAGTACACAGTAGGTATTCAGTACATGTTATGTGAACTAATAAATGATTCCCGAAAGTACTGTATTTTAGGTGTAGTTGAACTTTTATAGATGGTACATTCATGCTATTCCCCATCTACTGCTTACACAGTATATTCATGCTGACTTTTAATATATAAATATATATAAGCAAATGACTGATAAGGGGTGAAAGGGGGTCTCAACTATTTAAAAACAAGCTCGACATTCATTTATACAATAAGCCCTCAATTTCTTTGCTGACATATCATTTCCAGGAAGCAGGGAAATTTATCAGGGATCTTCAGTGTTATTCTATCCTTATTCTGACCATCAGTTCTTGAAACTGGCAAGAACATTGAGAAGTCAGTGTGGCGATTCCTCAGGGATCTAGAACTAGAAATACCATTTGATCCAGCAATCCCATTACTGGGTGTATACCCAAAGGATTATAAATCATGCTGCTATAAAGAACATGCACACGTATGTTTATTGTGACACTATTCCCAATAGCAAAGACTTGGAACCAAGCCAAATGTCCGACAATGATAGACTGGATTAAGAAAATGTAGCACATATACACCATGGAATACTATGCAGCCATAAAAAATGAGAAGTTCATGTCCTTTGTAGGGACATGGATGAAGCTGGAAACCATCATTCTCAGCAAACTATCGCAAGGACAAAAAACCAAACACCGTGTGTTCTCACTCATAGGTGGGAATTGAACAATGAGAACACATGGACAGAGGAAGGGGAACATCACACACCGGGGCCTGTTGTGGGGTGGGGGGAGGGGTGAGGGATAGCATTAGGAGATATACCTAAAGTTAAATGATGAGTTAACGGGTGCAGCACACCAACATGGCACATGTATACATATGTAACTAACCTGCACGTTGTGTACATGTACCCTAAAACTTAAAGTATAATAAAAAAATAATAATTTTAGAAATTGTGATAGAGGGCAAATGGTATAAAGGCATATCTGTCCCTTAGTATTTTGGATAGCAGTGCTTTCTAAGTTCATACAAAAGAGAGATATGATTTTTTTAGTGGGAAGTTCTGAAGGGAAGATATATTGCATTAGAAAGCTCTCATAACAGCAATCTGACTATGAGATTAATAATACACTGCAAGTTGTATCAAGGAGGATTTGGGGTACATGAATAATGCCCCATGTTTCCTTCATTCATTCAATAAAAATGTAAATTATTGCTTATGACAGATACTATGCTTGGTGCTGTTGACAGAGTGCCTCTCCTTGTAGAATTTTTGATCTAATATGGAATATAGAGAAGAAAGGAGGTGATAAAAACCTAGTGTCACAAGTGATGTATAGGGCAAATTTGATGATCACACCGTACATGTATGTGGAGCATCTAATCTGGACTTGAAAGGAGATGCCCTTAGGAGGTAAAGTCCACTTGGGAGATTAAGGAATGAGTAGGAGTAAGTTAGACAAAGTCTGCCGAAAGATAGTTCTAAGAACATGAAACAACGTCAGTTCATACCAAGAGGACAAGTTTTCAAGTGATTTTTTCAAAGATTTCAGATGTTTTCTAAAAAATAGATATAGGTGATAAAATAAATAACTAAAAAGTGTGGTGTAAATGCAAGTTTTATAGTAGCATAAAAAATAAAATGAACTTTCTGATTAAAAATTTTCTAAGAATGGCCAAAAGGAATTTTTTGTTTGTTGATATAGTAAGAGGCAGAGGAAGATCAAAGAATGAAGAAATCTGCTAACAGAGGCAGAGCATCAAATACTGACAAGCAACACAGAGAAGATTAAACTTTTGTTTCTATCTCAAAGAAAAAATGTATTCCGAGTGGAAAGGGTAGAATAATCTGCTTTGGCTAAGGTCAGAGAAAATGAATCATGGGTAAAAATACTTTTGGGGAGCCTTCTAGATTGAATAAATGTTATTCAAATCTCCTGGTCCATTCTATATTCTTGTCAGTGCCATTAAGATTCAACAAAGCAAGAGTACAGCATGTGTAGCTACTCACTAAAAAATAACCTTCGGCTAGAAAGACACTTCACTTAGCAAAATTAATCAGATTGCCCTTGAGAGTGGTCACATATTTCTGTCTTTTGGTACATTAACTAAAATTCCTGGCAGGGATAGAAGGGTCAGAGATAGAGTGATTTAAGTAATTTGGCCACAGTACTAGTAGACTTTTCCTTGAGAAGACACAGACATTGTTTATTTTGTTTTTTATTTTGAGTAAAAGTTTGCAATTTTACAATTCAGCAGAACAAATAAATCTGTGACATTATTGCCAATTTGGTAGTCAATTTCATGCACTTTTGAGACTTTCTAGGTAGGAGTCCAACATAATGGTTAAGTGTGTAAAATCTCTGGAATCAGACTGCTTGATTTTGAAATCTCCACTTTATGATGAAACTGAATCAAAGAGAAGATAAATTACTACCCTTTGGTCACGCCAATGTTTGACATTAATCTTGGTGTTCATTAGGTTTATCTACACAAAGTTTTATTGTTTCCCTTCCTTTCCATACTACATGCTTGGGAAGAAAGTCAAATGTAGAGCCCACACTTAAAAAGGGTGGAGTAATACTTCATGTCCTTAAAGGCATTTTATCTATATAAATCATTTGGATTCTCCGTTTCCTCTCATTTATTTATGTATTCGATAATTTATATCAGTATGGTCTCATAGCTATGTATTTTATACCTTGTTTTGTAATCTAATACTAAATTGTTCCAACTGTGGTCATCGGGAGTTCTTTTAGTTGGTTCCTGTATCACTTTGAAATGCCCTCATCATTGTGGCTGGTTTTTAAAAGCACTTTCTCACTTTATAGAAGTACAAGATGCCCCAGACTCATCTTGTACATTTCCTCCCAGTCATATTATCAGCCACTTCTATAAGGAGCCCTTGTTCTCTTTAACTGGAAAATGGTATAAGAAACCAAGATTTGTGTGTTAGATGTGTTCATGTTACTGGGGTGGCATTGCTCCTGGGTCCTCTCAGCTAACAGAGCAAGAAGGTTTATGTGTATATACTAACCAATGTACATACACATATTTCTATATGTAACCGCCTATATCTATATTAAGCTAAACGTGAGTTCATACTGATGTCTTAAATGTCAGTCAACTATCACACAGGTCATTTAACCCTCCCCTTGTCTGTAACCTCCCATTTCAATGGTAAAAACCCCGTCTTCCACAATCTAACATCAATTCACTTAATAGTTTAACTCCAGTATAGAAAAATAGTTTATACTATACTTCAGTATAGATAAATAGTGTATACTATACTCCAGTATAGATAAATAGTGGTTTAAGAATCATTAGCCTGGCCGAGTGTGGTGGCTTTACACCCGTAATCCCAGCATTTTGAAAGGCTGAGGCAGGGGGATCACCTGAGGTCAGAGTTCAAGACCAGCCTGAACAACATGGTGAAAGCCTCTCTCTACTAAAAATACAAAATTAGCCAAGTGTGATGGCGCATGCCTGTAATCCCAGCTACTCAGGAGGTTGAGACAGGAGAATGGCTTGAACTTGGGAGGTGGACGTGGCAGTGAGTTGAGATCATGCCATTGTACTCCAGCCTGGGCAACAAGATTGAAACTCCTTCTTAAAAAAAAAAAAATCATTAAGCCTATACACCTTGGGAAACACATTTACGAACTCGAAGATAGTGCTTAAATACAGTTCCTTTTGCCTGCAGTCTTACAGACTCCACACACTTCCAAAGTTTATAGCATCTTATTTCTCCATACACTTTAGTGAGTTTTTTTTTTTTTCATGTGTAATACATTTAGTTTTTTGGCACAGTCAGCATTCTCTTCTTGGACCCACTTACCTCCCAATTGATTTCTTAGACTTTCATACATTAAGACTACACTTTGTGCTGTAAAGTTCTATGATTTTTGACAAATGCTTAATGTTGTATTCAAAAAATACATAGAATAGTTTTAATTTCTTAAGTAAATTCCATGCGCTTTACCTGTTCAACCATCCCGTGACTGCAAACCACTGGCAACCAATGATCTGCTTATCATTACTATAGTTATGTCAAAATACAATATAATTGGACTTATACAGTATGTATATTTTTCAAACTGGATTTTTTTTCACTCAGCAATATGCATTTAGGATTAATCCATGCCTTTTTGTACAATAGCTCATCTCTGTTTATAGCTAGATAATATTTTATTGTATATTTTATTGTATGTACATACTACAATTTATTCATTCACCATCTAAGAGCAAAAACATTCAGCCTTTCACCATTAAACATGATGTAAGTTGCAAGATTTTTAAAGAAATTTTTTATTTGGAAAACATTTTCTTGTTGCATAATTCATAGTTAGCTGAAAGTTCGCATCAGAAATACATGTTAGATTTGGTCAAATGATTTTTCTGCATCTATTCAGATGATCAAATGGTTGTTCTTTTTCAATCTGTTAATACGGTGAATTATATTGATTGATTTTAATATATTATACCAATCTTGCATCTTTGAGATAAACCCATCTTGGTCATGATACTGCTTGTATATATTATTGGATTAAATTTGCTAAGTTTTTTTTAAATTTTAGTGTCTATGGTCAAGAAGGATATCACTCTGTAGTTATCTTTTCTTATAACATTTTTTTCAAATTCAGTTATCAGAATAACACTGGCCTCAAAGATTGAGTTATAAAGTATTCCTTTCCCCTTAATTTCCTGAATGAGTTTATAAAAAATTGATAGCATTTTCTACATATAGGTTTGTTTTGTTTTGTTTTGTTTTTGAGACAGAGTCTCGCTTTGTCCCCCAGGCTGGAGTGCAGTGGCACGATCTCGGCCCACTGCAAGCTCCGCCTCCCAGGTTCATGGCATTCTCCTGCCTCAGCCTCCCGAGTAGCTGGGACTACAGGTGCCCGCCACTGCGCCCAGCTAATTTTTTTGTATTTTTAGTAGAGACGGGGTTTCACCATGGTCTCGATCTCCTGAACTTGTGATCCACCTGCCTCAGCCTCCCAAAGTACTGGGATTACAGGCGTGAGCCACCACGCCCAGCCTACGTATAGTTTTTAAATAAATTACCATTGAAGTCAAATGAATCTGGCTTTTAATGAAAAAGAGAGGAAATATTTTAAACCACAAATAGAACTTCTGTAACAGGTATAAGACTATTTAAGTTATCTATGATACCAAGACTGGGCTTTGATATTTTGTGACTTGCAAAGAATTCATTTCACCTAAGTTGTCAAAGTTGTTGTTATAAATGTTTTTCTCTGAGGAATTGCCACAAAGACTTCCACAACGGTTGAACTAGTTTACAACAGTGTAAAAGTGTAAAAGTGTTCCTATTTCCCACATCCTCTCCAGCACCTGTTGTTTCCTGACTTTTTAATGATCGCCATTCTAACTGGTGTGAGAAGGTATCTCATTGTGGTTTTGATTTGCATTTCTCTGATGGCCAGTGATGATGAGCATTTTTTTCATGTGTTTTTTGGCTGCATAAATGTCTTCTTTTGAGAAGTGTCTGTTGGTATCCTTCACCCACTTTTTGATGGGGTTTGTTTTTTTCTTGTAAATTTGTTTGAGTTCATTGTAGATTCTGGATATTAGCCCTTTGTCAGATGAGTAGGTTGTGAAAATTTTCTCCCATTTTGTAGGTTTCCTGTTCACTGTGATGGTAGTTTCTTTTGCTGTGCAGAAGCTCTTTAGTTTCATTAGATCCCATTTGTCAATTTTGGCTTTTGTTGCCATTGCTTTTGGTGTTTTAGACATGAAGTCCTTGCCCATGCCTATGTCCTGAATGGTATTGCCTAGGTTTTCTTCTAGGGCTTTTATGGTTTTAGGTCTAACATGTAAGTCTTTAATCCATCTTGAATTAATTTTTGTATAAGGTGTAAGGAAGGGATCCAGTTTCAGCTTTCTACATATGGCTAGCCAGTTTTCCCAGCACCATTTATTAAATAGGGAATCCTTTCCCCATTGCTTGTTTTTGTCAGGTTTGTCAAAGATCAGATGGTTGTAGATATGTGGCATTATTTCTGAGGGCTCTGTTCTGTTCCATTGATCTATATCTCTGTTTTGGTACCAGTACCATGCTGTTTTGTTTACTGTAGCCTTGTAGTATAGTTTGAAGTCAGGTAGCATGGTGCCTCCAGCTTTGTTCTTTTGGCTTAGGATTGACTTGGCAATGTGGGCTCTTTTTTGGTTCCATATGAACTTTAGTTTTTTCCAGGTCTGTGAAGGAAGTCATTGGTAGCTTGATGGGGATGGCATTGAATCTATAAATTACCTTGGGCAGTATGGCCATTTTCACAATATTGATTCTTCCAACCCATGAGCATGGAATGTTCTTCCATTTGTTTGTATCCTCTTTTATTTCATTGAGCAGTGGTTTGTAGTTCTCCTTGAAGAGGTCCTTCACATCCCTTGTAAGGTGGATTCCCAGGTATTTTATTCTCTTTGAAGCAATTGTGAATGGGAGTTCACTCATGATTTGGCTCTCTGTTTGTCTGTTATTGGTGTATAAGAATGCCTGCGATTTTTGTACAACTAGAAATACCATTTGACCCAGCCATCCCATTACTGGGTATACACCCAAAGGACTATAAATCTTGCTGCTATAAAGTCACATGCACACGTATGTTTATTGCGGCACTATTCACAATAGCAAAGACTTGAAACCAACCCAAATGTCCAACAACAATAGACTGGATTAAGAAAATGTGGCACATATACACCATGGAATACTATGCAGCCATAAAAAATGATGAGTTCATGTCCTTTGTAGGGACATGGATGAAACTGGAAATCATCATTCTCAGTAAACTATTGCAAGGACAAAAAACCAAACACCGCATGTTCTCACTCATAGGTGGGAATTGAACAATGAGAACACATGGACACAGGAAGGGGAACATCACACTCCAGGGACTATTGTGGGGTAGGGGGAGGGGGGAGGGATAGCATTAGGAGAGATACCTAATGCTAAATGACGAGTTAATGGGTGCAGCACACCAACATGGCACATGTATACATATGTAACAAACCTGCACTTTGTGCACATGTACCCTAAAACTTAAAAGTATAATAATAAAATAAAATAAATTAAAAAATAAAGTTTTGTCTCTTTTTTTATTTCTTTAATATATATGTATACTAAATATCACCACTCCCATTCTCATATTAGTAATTTATGTAATTCTCCCTTTTTTTCTGCTCAGTCTGAGTAATATTTATCCATTTAATTCGTCTTCTAAAAGAGCCAGCTTTTAGTTTATACTTAACATCGGGTTTAGTCTGTGCTTGCATTTTCTTGTTTTCTTAAGGTAGAGGTTTGAACATTATTCTGAGGCTTTTCTTTTCTAATATCTATAACTCTTCCTCCAAGTGCAATTTTAGAAGTATTCTATAATTTGTGTATTCAGAGTTTTTATTTTTGTTCCATTCCAAATACAGCCTACTTTTATTTCTGTTTTGGTTCATGTGTTATTTAGATATATGTTAATTAATTTCCAAGTATTTAGAAATTGTCAAGATATCTTTCTCATGTTTATTTATAATTTAATTTCTGTCTAGTCAGAGAATACATTTCCTCTAAATTGAACTTTTTACATTTACTGAGACTTGTTTTATGTCTCAGCATATTGTCTACCTTGGTAAATATATATGTGCACTTGAAAATAACTTGTATGCTGCTCTTGTTCAATACTGTTCATGTCTTCTATGTTCTTAGTGATTTTCTGTCAACTTATTCTCTAAATTATTAAGAAATAGGATAGAAATCTCTGACTACAATTGTGTCTGTATATATTTCTCCTTACATTCCTATCAGTTTTTGCTTCAAGTGTTTTAAAACTCTGTTAAGTGTATATACGTTTTGAATTATACATCCTTTGGATGAATTCATTTATTTATCCATTTATTAAGAAATAACCTTTTTATTATATATTTATCTGATGTTAATATAGACAATACAACTTCCTTTTTATTACAATTGGTATGCTATTTTTTTCTATTACTTTAATTTTTTAAAGAAAATTAACAAGTTTCTTTTAGTATAATTTTAGGTTTAAGATCCAATAGAAATTACAGAGAACTTTCTTCCACTTCCTCCTCTCTTTCACACAGTATTTTCTATCATAATTATCTTGCATTATTTATTATAATTGGTGAATCACTATCAATACCTGATTATTAACTAAAGTCCTCAATTTGCATTAAAGTTTACTGTTTTTGCTGTGCAGTTCTGTAGATTCTGACAAATGATAATGTCTTATAGCCACCCTCACACTATCGTGCAAAATAGTTTCACTGCCCTAAAAATCTCCTGTGCTGTATCTATTCATTCCTTCCTCTATATCTTTTTACTTGTAACCAACTTATGTTTAGATTTAATGTGTGTTTCTCACAGGAAACGTATAATGGAGTCTTTTTTTTTTCTTTGTATCTAGTTGGCAATCTACACCATATAATTGGTACATTTAAATCATTTACACTTAATGTGGTGATAAATATGTATGGTTTAAGTACCAACTTGCTTTTTATTTTCTTTTTGTGACATCTGTTACTTCTGTCCTATCTTTCATCCCTTTCTTTTCTGTTTCTTTTTTTCATTTAATATGTTTTTTGAGTCAATGCTGTCTCCTTTTTTGTATTATCAACTATAATTCTTTTCTTTTTTTTTAAGTGATTGCTCTAGGATTTGTACCTTACATCTTTAACCCATCGGTGTCTACCTTAAAATAATATAATAGCACTTCAGATGTAGTTTAAGAGCCTTAAAATAGTACATTTTCATTTCTCTCTCCTGGCCTTTATCCTATTTTTATCATGCAAGGTACTTTTATGTACGTTGTACTTATAGTGTACTTCACTATATACGCGAATTTTTATTTAAATAGTCATTTATCATTTAAAGACCTAAATAATAAAGAATATTTTATCTGTACAATTGTAATTACAATTTCTAGGATTCTTTATTCCCTTGTATTGAGTCAGATTTTCACCAGATATCATTTTTCGTCTGCTTGAAGGACTTCTGTTAATATTTCTTGTCAGGAAGGTCTGCAGTTAATAAATTATCTCAGCTTTTGCACCTCTGAAAAAGTCCTTATTTCTACTTCATTCCTGAAAGATACTTTTTTTAGGGATTAGAATTATGGATTGGCCTTTTAGTCTTTCCAATACTTTCAAGATGTTGCATTGTTGCCTCCTGGCTTTTATGGTTTCAAAGAAGTATGCTGCCATGATAATCTTCATATGTTAGTATGTAATGTGTCTTTTATATCTGTCTGATTTACATATTTTCTTTTTACCTTGACTCCAAGAAATTTATTTATAATGTTCATTCATGTGGCCGCGCATGCGCGCGCGTGTGTGTGTGCTTAAGGTTCCTTTATTTTCTTGTATCAGTAAGTTTATAATTTTTATCAATATTGGCAATATTTAGGCCATTACTTTCTTAAATAATTTTCCTGAAACCTGCTTTAACTTCTTTACTTTAGGTTTCCAATTTTCCATATAGTTGACCAACATCTCACTGAAGCTGTTTTTGTTTCTTTTTTTTCCAGTCTTCTTTTTTTCTTACTGGTTCATTTTAGCTTCTTTCCATTTCTATGCTTTCAAGTTCCCTAATTATGTCCTCTGTGGTGTATGATCTGTTATTAGTTCCATCCAGTGTAATTTTTTCTCAAACATTGTAGTTTTCATTTTTAAGAGTTAAATGTAGATCTTTTAAAATACTGTCAATATCTCTAGCTGATATGCTCACTCTTTACTTTAGCTCAGTGAATAAATGGAGTAGAATAATAATAATACTTGTTCTTGGGGAAAGGATCTGAATAAGCATTTCTCAAAAGAAGAATGCTAATTCTTCTTTTGAATACTAATCTCATGCGTCCAAAGCGTACGTGAAAAAATGTTCAAAATCACTAAGCATTAGAAAAAGGCAAATAAAACTAACCCTATTTTAAATGGTGCTTATCAAATGTCAGGCAATAGCAAATGCTGGCAAGGATGCACAGAAAGAGGAATCTTTGTACACTAGCGTTGGGAATGTAAATTTTTAATAGTACAGCTACTATGGAATACAGTATAGAGGCTCCTCGTAAAACTAAGAATAGAACTATCATATGATCCAGCAATTCCATTGCTGGGTGTATATCCAAAAGAATAAAAATCAGTATATCAAAGAGTTATCTGCACCCGCATGTTTATTCCAGCACTATTCTCAATAGCTAAGATATGAAATCAACTTAAGTGTCCATCAGTTAATAAATGGATTAAGAAATGTGGTACCTATGCGTAATACAATATTATTCCACCATAAAAAGAATGAAATCCTGTGATTTGCAGAAACATGGATAGAACTGAAGGTCATTATATTAAATGAAATAACCCAGGGAAAGAAACACAAACACTGCATGTTTTCAGCTCCTATAGGGGAGCTAAAAACATGGATCTCCAGTTTCATCCATGTCCCTACAAAGGACACGAACTCATCATTTTTTATGGCTGCATAGTATTCCATGGTGTATATGTGCCACATTTTCTTAATCCAGTCTATCGTTGTTGGACATTTGGGTTGGTTCCAACTCTTTGCTATTGTGAATAGTGCCGCAATAAACATACGTGTGCATGTGTCTTTATAGCAGCATGATTTATAGTCCTTTGGGTATATACCCAGTAATGGGATGGCTGGGTCAAATGGTATTTCTAGTTCTAGATCCCTGAGGAATCGCCACACTGACTTCCACAATGGTTGAACTAGTTTACAGTCCCACCAACAGTGTAAAAGTGTTCCTATTTCTCCACATCCTCTCCAGCACCTGTTGTTTCCTGATTTTTTAATGATGGCCATTCTAACTGGTGTGAGATGGTATCTCACTGTGGTTTTGGAAAACATCATTCTCAGTAAACTATCGCAAGGACAAAAAACCAAACACCGCATGTTCTCACTCATAGGTGGGAATTGAACAATGAGAACTCATGGACACAGGAAGGGGAACATCACGCTCCGGGGACTGTTGTGGGGTGGGGGGAGGGGGGAGGGACAGCATTAGGAGATACATCTAATGCTAAATGACGAGTTAATGGGTGCAGGAAATCAACATGGCACATGGATACATATGTAACAAACCTGCACATTGTGCACATGTACCCTAAAACCCTAAAGTATAATAAAAAAAAAAACAAAAAACAAAACAAAAAAAAAACATGGATCTCATGGAGGTAGGGAATGGATCAGTAATTAGCAGAGTCTGGCAAGTATAGCCAAGAGAATTTGGCTAATAAGTACGAAATGCAAATAGAAGAAATAAGATCTAGTGCTCAATAATACAGCAGAGTGACTATAGTTAACAATAATATGTTGTATACTTCAAAATAGTTGGAAAAAAAGATTTGGAATGTTCCCAATAAAACAAAAAATTAATGTTTGAGATGATAGATACCCCCAATTACTTTTATTTGATCATTACAATGTTGTATGCATGTGTCAAAATATCACAGGTATCCCCCGAATATATAACTATTATCTATCAATAAATAACTATTGTAATTTTGTTATCTACTAATTTCATCATCTATATTATTACTAGATCAGTTACAATTGATTCATTTTTCTCTCATGACAGCTTTTATCTTTTTCCACTTTTTTGCATGCCTAGTCATTTTTTCATTGTATGTGAGTGAAACTTTGTGAATTTTACATTGTGTTGAATTGTCGAATAATTTTGAAATTACTTAAATATTCTTGAGCTTTGTTTTAGGTTACCTGAAAACAGATTGAGTTTTTTAGGTCTTGCTTTTAATCTTTCTTAGGTGAGATTAAAGCAGTGTTTAGGCTAGGGCAGGGTCCCCAGGCTGCGGACCTGTACCAGTCAGCGACCCGTTAGGAACCAGGCTGCGCAGTAGGAGGTGAGCAGCGGGTGAGTGAGCATTACCACCCGAGCTCCACCTCCTGTCAGATCAGTGATGGCATTAGATGCTCATAGGAGTGGGAACCCTATTGTGAACTGCGCATGCAAGGCATCTAGGTTGTGTGCTCCTTATGGGAATCTAATTAATGCCTGATGCTCTGAGGTGCAACAGTTTTGTTCCAAAACCATCCCCTCCACAAACCCTGCTCCATGGAAAAATTGTCTTCCGTGAAACCAGTCCCTGGTGCCACAAAGGTTGGGGACTGCTGGATTAGGGGATATTATTTTCCACTACTGAGACAATGTCTTTCTGAAGTACCCACCTGAATCCTTGTAAATTACATGGCTCTTCACACTTTATCTAGTAGAAACAACTATTCCTAGCCCAGCTGTGAATGGTTCCTTCACATGCACGTACTGATGAGTACTCAGTTTAAGAAATTAGGGTGATCCTGATTTTTTAATGATGGCCATTCTAACTGGTGTGAGATGGTATCTCACTGTGGTTTTGATTTGCATTTCTCTGATGGCCAGTGATGAGGAGCATTTCTTCATGTGTTTTTTGGCTGCATAAATGTCTTCTTTTGAGAAGTGTCTGTTCATGTCCTCTGCCCACTTTTTGATGGGGTTGTTTGTTTTTTTCTTGTAAATTTGTTTGAGTTCATTGTAGATTCTGGATATTAGCCCTTTGTCAGATGAGTAGGTTGCAAAAATTTTCTCCCATTGTGTAGGTTGCCTGTTCACTCTGATGGTAGTTTCTTTTGCTGTGCAGAAGCTCTTTAGTTTAATGAGATCCCATTTGTCGATTTTGGCTTTTGTTGCCATTGCTTTTGGTGTTTTAGACATGAAGTCCTTGCCCACGCCTATGTCCTGAATGGTATTGCCTAGGTTTTCTTGTAGGATTTTAATGGTTTTAGGTCTAACATAAAATCAGGAAACAACAGGTGCTGGAGAGGATGTGGAGGAATAGGAACACTTTTACACTGTTGGTGGGACTGTAAACTAGTTCAACCATTGTGGAAGTCAGTGTGGCGATTCCTCAGGGATCTAGAACTAGAAATACCATTTGACCCAGCCATCCCATTACTGGGTATATACCCAAAGGACTATAAATCATGCTGCTATAAAGACACATGCACACGTATGTTTATTGCGGCACTATTCACAATAGCAAAGAGTTGGAACCAACCCAAATGTCCAACAACGATAGACTGGATTAAGAAAATGTGGCACATATACACCATGGAATACTATGCAGCCATAAAAAATGATGAGTTCGTGTCCTTTGTAGGGACATGGATGAAACTGGAAAACATCATTCTCAGTAAACTATCGCAAGGACAAAAAACCAAACACCGCATGTTCTCACTCATAGGTGGGAATTGAACAATGAGAACTCATGGACACAGGAAGGGGAACATCACACTCTGGGGACTGTTGTGGGGTGGGGGGAGGGGGGAGGGACAGCATTAGGAGATACACCTAATGCTAAATGACGAGTTAATGGGTGCAGGAAATCAACATGGCACATGGATACATATGTAACAAACCTGCACATTGTGCACATGTACCCTAAAACCCTAAAGTATAATAAAAAAAAAAAAAAAAAAGAAATTAGGGTGATCCTCTGCAGATCTCTGGAGCGCTCTCTTTTTGCAGCTTTCTCCACTTGGGTACTCTGCTTTGAGAACTCTAGCCAGTTTGACCTTTCTAGTTTCTTAGCTCTTCTCAACTGGAGACCACTGGGTTCTGCCCGAGTTACCTCTCCCTGTGACATGACCTGGAAACTTACTCTCCAGGAACTAAGCTGGATAATTAAAAAACCGTATTTGTTTCCTTCCTCATCTCTTAGGGACTAGTGCTTTTCATTGTCTGATGCCTAATATTTTACATTTCTTGTTTTATATATTTTATTTGGATTTTTAGTTGTTTTGGGTGGAAAAGTATATCTGGACTCTATTGCTTCATCTTGGCTGGATAAACAAGTAATAAATGTGATTTATTTTCTTATTGCCTATTGAAATGATTCATCACTTGAAAATTTGCATAATTCTGCAAACCAATGTTTTCCTAATGACCAAAGCATGATTTTACAAAATCATGTGTAGTTAAAATATCCCTTCAAATTGCAAGCTAGATCTCTTGATTTTTATGTAACCAAGCATTAAATATTTACTGATATGGTTCAGATTGTATATTTAAATAAAAATATCTACAATTAATAGAAAGGATATTAAAATGCCCTTCTCTTTTTCAACCACATACACATGTGAAGCCAGGTTTTCTTTAAAAGGTTTCAATTACAAGAGTATATAGTCAGCGGTTGAATATAGAAATAGATATGGCAATACACCTGCATTTTATTAAGCAAGATATTAAGTCAGTCATCAAAAGTACAAAACGATGTCACTCTTCTTGTTACTTTTTTTGTTTTGGAAAATAGCATTAACTTTTCCTAAAAGCATGTTATTTAGTTTAACGTGTAAAAAAGTAGTATTATTTTAAATAAATCAACAAATATGCATCTTAGAATTTCTCAGTTTCGGTCTTTTAGTATGGTGAATATCAATAGATATACCCTACATAAACCAAAGCTCTTTGAAATTCTCGGTAGTTTTTAAGTGTAAAGGGTCCTGAGATCTTAAAATTTGAGAATAGCTATATTAGAAACATGAGTGCCTCTTATGGATCTTTTTCCCTAAGGTTATTAATAGAGAGGCTGTAGCTTCTTTTTTGTTGTCCTATATCCTCTTAAGAATCTGTTAGAATAACATATGTGTATGGGTTAGACTGGGGTACGGAATCCCATCATATATACTCATTCAATTACCTGTAAGACCATACGACTAAGAAAGACAAAATTCAGTAATTTTATACATAAAAATAGGTTTAGCCAAGGTACATTATTGGTTATCTTTGTTTTATGGTAACTTTTGAGTGAAAACATAATTACTACCTGAACTGTGACTGTAACAGCATTATTTTGTCTTCCTGTTTTCTCAGAATGAGAAAAAAAAATAACAATATTCAGAAGATGAAAAATCCTGTAAATATATTCAGACTCACTTCTCCTTTAGCTTTCTTCCCTGTAACAATGTTAGAGAATCACAAACAGCAATGCCTTCAAAAACCTATTTCATTAATTCAGGAAGTGTTTATTTAGCATCATTTATTGTGGTAAGAATGCCAAGGCAGAGTCCCTGCCTTCAAGGAACTTACAATCTCATAGATGCTAAAAAAGCGGTAGAAAGGTAATATAAAGTAGTATAATAAATGGAATTGTGGTATAGAAAAGCAGAAAGTTTTAAAACTTAGATTAATCATTAAAAGTATGCTAAGAATAAATCTTGATTTGATCACAATCTTTAGGAAGCAGTATTATAATAAGAAATCCTGGCTCTTCATGACTTTAAAGAATTATACAGAATAAGAGTGTATTCTGGCCTACTGGGAGTTGACCTCTTTTCATTTTTTAAAAAGGTAAATTCCAGTGAACATTCTCCTCTTTCTGATTTAAATATTTTTCTATGCTTCTAATATTATTCTCTAAAATTATTTATGTCAACAATGATATTTAAACCAAATCTGAAATATTTAACAAGTCAACAATGATATTTAAACCAAATCTGAAATATTTAAGAAAAAGAATAAAAATATTTAGAAACCAAAATGTTATTTTCACTTTACATTGCAGGCCAGTTCAGAGTATTTATTCTTATGTGGGTTATCTAATCAGGAAGAAAAGCAAGTGTACCTGTCAGCAAAGACAGGAGAATGAGCTCTGAAATTTATTGTTTTGTCATGTTCTCTGGATTTAAAATAGAAAGGATGCCACTGTACTCTTAGGGCTATCTTTAGCTCACTCAAATGATTTATTTCTTTCCCCTTTAGGAAATAGCATACATCAGATAATTCCCATGGGAAGCTTAAAGAAATGAGAATGTGTTTATTTAATTTTTTTTCCATCTCTTCATCTTGAACATTAAGAATCTGTTCCAAAGGGATAGACAGACAGACAGATAAACAGATTAAGCTTCGAGGATCTGTGGGAGAGGTCAGTGTGCCATGATTACTGTCTTGATCTATAACCCATAATAGCCATAGCTTCCCTAGCCCACAGTATTAAAAACTGTGTTATTTAAGCATTACCATGTGCCAGGCACCATGCTAAACACTTTCTGTGCCTCCTCTCATTATTTCCCATGAAGTGGATTGGTTGATCACACTGGACTCCAAAAGAAACAAAATAAAATTGGCTCATTCCTTTTTAAAAAATGCATGCAAATAAAGATTTTTATTTTCTCTAAAGCAAAAAATCTGTTCCATCTCAACCTCTAGGCTAATCCATTTGTGAATGACATTCACCTTTTGTTTAAGTTATTTGTATATTTTGATGGCATGAGCAATAGGTTTCTTTAATTACCCAAACATTTTTGATATCATAAGATGCTATCGATTTCATTTGCTTTGGATGTATTTGTGATTTGAATGATAATGTAGCTTGGATAGTGAAGATTTCAGTCTCTAATCATCCAACATCATTTGGGAAACTAATATCGTTTTTTAATACTGATATTAGTTTTAATATTCTCACTGTTCTACACTTTATACACATAACCAGGTGTCTGTTCTTTAGAAGCCTTATTCTAAAATGATAGCATATATATAGAATCTTATCAAACATACTCCATACACTTACTGATCTTATTCTACTATAATAGTCTACATTTGTTCATTTCTAATTTTTAAATATTATAGAGGTATAGGTCCTGTATATTAATTATACTACTACTGAAATTTATTTTATGTAAGAAGGGTGTTTTTGCTTCACATAAAAACTGGTTCAGTAATATGAAATGAAGAAAATATTCTAGGCCTGTAATAGAGATGAAGAAGTTAAATAACCAGAATTTAAAGATCCTGGTGGATTGAAAATTTTTATCATAGAATCATAACATTTTAAAACAGGAAAGAACTTTAGAGCATATGCATTCTAATACTTGTGATCCAAAAATAAGGTAACTAAGATTCAGAAAAATTAAGTGACTTATTCAGTAACATGTAGTCTCTGATAGGGTTAATACTAGACTAACATATAGTTAGTCTTTGGTAAGATTAATACCTAGTTTCTATGTAAGATTTTGCCACCTAGAAAACTAATTGGCCAATTCATATAAAGAAATGATTTTACTTTATTTAATTAAAAAAGTGTCAGCAGCATATGGAGGAGTTTTCTTAAACCAACCTGTTAATAAGGCAATTGGGGGTGTATTAAAGTAAATGTATGATGTATATTCATTTGGGTATATACCCGGTAATGGGATTGCTGGGTCAAATGGTATTTCTGGCTCTAGATCTTTGAGGAATTGCCACACTGTCTTCCATAATGGTTGAATCAATTTACATTCCCGCCAACAGTGTAAAAGTGGTCCTATATTTCCACAACCTCGCCAGTAACTGCTGTTTCTTGACTTTTTAATAATCGCCATTCTGACTGATGTGAGATGGTATCTCATTGTGGTTTTGATACACGCATGCGTATCTTCACTGCAGCACTGTTCACAATAGAAAACATGGAATCATCCCAAATGCCCATCAATGACAGACTGGATAAAAAAAAAAAATGTGCTACATATACACCATGGAATACTAAGCAGCCATAAAAAGGAACAAGATCATGTCCTTTGAAGGAACATGAATGGAGCTGAAAGCCATTATCCCCAGCAAACTAACACAGGAATAGAAAACCAAACACCCCATGCTCTCAGTTATAGGTGGGAGCTAAACAATAAGAACACATGGACACAGGGAAGGGAACAACAGACACTGGGGCCTGTTGGAGGGTGAGCTGGGGGGCGAGAGCATCAAGAAAAATAATAGCTAATGCATGCTGTGCTTATTACCTAGGTGATGGGTTTATAGATGCAGTAAATCACCATGTCACATGTTTACCTATGTAACAAACCTGCATATCCTGCACATGTACCCCGGAACTTTAAAGAAAAATAGTTTTTTTTTAAAAAGTAGATCTATGATTGAAGTAGACTAGGGCTGATAGAAGTTGTTCAAATTGAAGAGATTGCCATTGCTAAAGCCAAATCAAAAAGTCACATTGTTAATTTAGTATATTAAAATCATGTGTTTTTTCCTTAACATCACTGACAAGTAAATTTAATGAAACATTTTTAAATGACAGTTACTTCTAGGATGTACTAATGCAGGAGCTCTCAACTTTGTAGGGACTGCATATTCTAAAATGACCTGATGCTATTTAGTTTATGGCAAGGTATCTAGTACCATCTGACAAACATAGGAAGTGTTCATCAAATTGTATTAACTGATTTATCGACTGAATACTATCCGCAAAAGAAAGGCATAGAAAGTGTGATTGCAGATTCTAATTGGCATAACACACTGAACTATCAGAACCTAGAGATAAGCATGTGCTTAATCAATCACCTGATTTTTTTTAAGAGGGGATAAAAATAGGGAAATAAATAAGAATCAAGTGCACTACCAATGAGAGACAGTGCTTACAGTCAGTGAATGAAAGCCACTCTTTACATGGCTTTTAAGGGTTCTCAATAAGTCATGAGTTCTCAACTGAGGATTAGTGTTGGGGGAAAACAGAGAACTTTCTTTCCCCTCCTTATGATTTGGGAGTAGAGCAGTCACTCCAATAGATGAAGTAAAGGGATTTCTTAAAAACAAACAAACAAACAAAAATACCAACAATCAGTCATAGTAGTTGGTAATGCCTTCAAGAAGAAGGCCACATCTCTCATCTGATCTTCTTATGTGAAATAACATTTACACACTGAAAATTATCAAGTGGTTATCTTTGACCTAGAACTCTTCCATGAACAGTAAATCTAACTGTAGATTTTGTCTCTGAAATTAGATTTCTAACACTGCAAGCTTAACATGTCCCAAACTGAACTTATTTCTATACACTCCTACTCACCTCTCACAGTCTTCTCTCACCACCGGAAATATCAACTCCTTTCTTTTAGTTTCTCTAATAAATGTTATCAGAGTCATCCTTGACTTTTCTCTTTTTCTTATGTTATATATCCAATCCATCAAAAAATTCTAACATTTTTTCCTGCAAAATTCATTCAGAATTCACTTACTTCTTCCCATCTTTAAACACAACTTTAAAGGTCTAAGCTTCCATCAACTCTTTCCAAGATTCTTGTAACAGGCTCCTACTTCTATATGCTGTCTTTGCAATTGACCCCTCCAATCTATAATTTTTTTCAGAAGCTAAAAGAAACCATTTAAAAAGAAAACATGAGTGTGCCAGATCTCTCCTGAAAACTCTGCAAAGCCTTCCTATCTCACTAAGAGTGAAATCCAAAGTCCTTCCTATGGCTAAATGCCTTGATTAATCTTGTAGTCTCTCCCTGGCCCAGAACTTCCCCCACCACATACCTCTTTGAATCTCTTTTCTCCCACTCTTTTCTTTGCCTTGCTCTTCCCTATTTGTCACCATGTGTACATACCACAACTGCTTCCATCTAGTTCCTTTGTACTTGCTTGTTCTTATGCCTGGACCAACTATTTCTTTCCTTTATTTTCTTCCAGTCTCTGCTTACTAGCCTCTTCGGTAGTGGGGCATGGTTAATCCATATAAAAATTGCAACATTAATCTGCTGGAACTCTCTATCCCTCTCATCCTATTTTATTTTTTCTACAGATGTTATCACTACATGACATAATACTTTCAAAGTGTTTTATTCATTTTTTTTCCATCAAAATGTAGCTCCATGAAGACAGGGTTATTTATGTTATATATCTAATCTTCTATATCTAAGATTATCAGATAAAATATAGGGCACTCAGATAAGCTTTAATTTTTGATGAAAATAAGTAATTTTAATACAAAGATGTCCCAAATATTGCACACTTCTACCAATAACTTGTTTATGTTTATCTGAGATTCACATTTGGCTGGGCATCTGTATTTGTATTTGCTAAATCTGATATCCCCACTTATATTTCCAGTGCTGAAAGCAAGAATTGGCATGGCTTAATCATTCAGTAAATATTTTCTGAATGAATTAAAAAAATGAATTATATGGCCAGCAATGGTAGAACACCATTAATGTGCTATTAAATGAACATGTATCCCTAAGGGCTTAGGGGAGCATATAAATCAAGAGACTGAAGCCTGCTTCTATCCTAGAAAAGTCTAAAGACCAAAGATTGATTGAGGTAACAGGAATCTACATGATAAAGAAAGAAGGATTAGTGGTCAGATCAGGTACACTTCCTGAATGGCAGGGTAAGCAATAAATTCTCAGGGAAAGCTGGATGGGTTCAAATCATCTTCAAGTTACTTTGGCCAAGTGGGTTGTCTGCTGTGGTAAGAGGACCATACCAATAAAAATCCATGGGTCTTCTATCCCAGTAAGAAAGGGATAGGATAAAGAAGACATAGCAAAGCATTTATCAGAGAATGTATCACTCAAGACAGGAAACTTAAAAGTCTCAGGTTTTCCATGAGAGAACCAATATTTGAAGGTCAGCTCTGACAGTGGACGGTTATAACAGATAACAACAATATAACTCATTTAGACATTTTTTTTCTAACTTTTTTTAACCCTACATAAATCCTAGAGGACAGGAAGAAAAACAGAGAGGAAGTCAGGGAAGACTTAAAGAGGAACTCACACCCTCATTTCTATATTGTAAGTTCCTGAGCTACAAGTCAAAGTAAAGCTAAAAAAAAGAGAAAACACTTCAAATTGCATGTAAAACTGAAATTTTAAGTGGAATTGGACTACTGCACTTGTAAAATTGAGTCACGAGTTTTAAAAAAGAGATCATGAATAAATAATATTATTAAATGATACTATTATAAATAACTGAGCGGCTAGAAACATAAGACAATTTGTCAAAGTTTTATCATAGGAAAAAATAAGTGATAATATGTTTGTAGTAAAGCATAAAGCCATTTTCTGTATTCTGTTGAGTTTAATATATTTGATATTAGTTAATAACTTTGGGAGTAATATGAAGGGGCAAGAGGAAAGTAAAAGTGAAGATAATAAAGAATGAAAGAAAAATAAATGGAAAGGAACTTGAGATGAACATATCCATACAAAGAAATTAAACTGTAATTCAAACATAATATATTATATCTTACCAGAGTATAACTTATAAAGCCTCACATTAGCATTTAGGAGTTCTCAACAGTTATAATTCAGATTAACTGTCTTCAGAGAACAGTTATAAGGGCAAAAAAAAAAAAAGGAATTACACGTTAGGAAAACGATAGATGAGATATCGTAAAGATATACATAGCTAATTATTGGATGATTCATATAGACATAAGCAGTTTTGAAGAGGAAAATATAAATTTGGCATTGGTAGACGAGGAATATTACAAGGATGTGAGATTTAAAATGTATAATTAGTAATAAAAATGATTTTTAATACGTGGCATAGAGAAGAATACCATCTCAAGTACACAAAACAGTGAGTAAAATGATAAAGGAGATGTTACTAAAGGAATATAAGATCTCTGCATCCAGCGTACCAACAAATTAGTCTGAAAAGTTATCCCGTTAAAAAAAAAAAGCAACCAAACAGCCAAACAAGACTAAATGAAATTACAAAAAACATTAACACACCATATCATCCAACTGTCAAGAAAATAGAAATAATCACCAGAAGCCAAAATTTTTCTCAAAATGAACTTAGAATGTTAAACCAACTGGATATTAAAAGTAGCTCTGGAAGGAAAAAAAATTGTACTACCAGGAAATAAGAGTTTGAGAGATTAACAGTAGTCTGAAATACTGGTTTTGGGACGTGAGCCTGCACATAATTGCACAGCTGAATCTGAGCACCACATAAAGATCTCTAAGGGACTACAGCCTCAGTGGAAATGAAAAAAAAAAAAAAGAGGTTAACCAACAAAGTGAAACTGTAGGGCAAACTATCTGTACTTCAATTCCAGTGAAGGAAAATGACAAACAATAATAATATAATTTCCCCTTGAAAACCATATATTTATATAACCATAGATCTGTACTTATGTGGATCTCAGAAATTAATATATGCAACTATGCAGAAGGAAAACTTTCAAGATGAAATAACTATAAAACTGTCATTAAATAAGCTCATCTACCATGCTCCATAACTGCACATAACCCTATGAAATTATGTAGTTTAATCCTCATGGCAGACCTTCAGAGGCTATAAGGTTCTGAGTGTGAGTGTCTTGCCCAAGGAAAGACAAATTTGAACCTCAGAAAGTTCAGTTCTAAACCTGTGCTCTTCCACCTGTGACTAAGAAGAATCATCTGCACATCTTTCTCATCTCACTGTAACAACACAATAGATTACCTTGATTCTAACATCTTTTGTATAAAACAGTTTTCAAAAAATCTGTAATTGGAAAAAAACACAGAAATTAACGGCTAAGAGACAGAAGGAAAAGTAGCATATAGAAAAAAGAGGGACCAGAAAAAGAACAAAGCATATGCAGAACTTTAATATCTGAAAAGGTGATACTGAGATTTGTGGAGAAATGCTGGTTTATTAAATAACACTGGAAATTTTTTATATGGACAACAATTATATATTTGTTTACATGACACAATTCATAAAAATTAATTCCAGATTTACTTTTTCTGAAATTAATCTATATATATAAGAACCGAAAATTTAGAATATAAAAGAGAGAAATATCCATATGTCCTTTAGTGAGTCAAGAATGCCTTTAAAAAATCAAAATACCACAAATCAAAGCACAGATCAAAAAAGGGAAAATATTTATACGTTCAACTACATTAGGAAATATTAAGCCTATTCAAAGGACACTTTAAAAAGCGAAAGTCAGTCCTTACACCAGAGAAAGTATTTGCAATGATAACTGGCATTATGTATCTCAAATTTATAAAATCTCAAATGTTACTTAAGAAAAAGACAGGATAAAAAAGAATGAGTATTCCATAAAAGAGGAAATATGACTGGCCAAATAACATTTTAAAATGTGATCAATTTTATCAGTTATCAGAAAAATTAAAAAGTAAAACTACCATGAGATATTTCACAGCCTCTAAATTGGCAAAAATGTAAAAGCCTGAAAATACAAATATTGCAAGCATATGGAGAAAAGGGATCACACCCTTTAGAGGTAGAAGTGTCACTGGCAGAAAACAGTTTGGAAAACTATTTGGCACTTGCAAATAAATGTGCTATGGCTACAGGCAGCTCTATAGATAAATTTCAAAAATACAATTTTGAATGAAAAAAGCAAGTCACAGAAGAATGCATACAAAAGTAACATATAGATTTCAAACATAAAAACGCAGTATATATCTGTGCTGGTACATATGTATATCATAAAACCATAATTAAATCAAGGGAATGATGAACATAAATCTTACAAAAGTGCTTACTCTAAACAGAAAGTTGTGACCAAGCATGATGGATCATGCTTATAATCCCAACACTTTGGGAGGCCAAGGTGGGAGGATCACCTGAGGTCAGGAGTTTGAGACCAGCCTGGCCAGCATGGTGAAGCCCTGTCTCTACTAAAAATACAAAAATTAGCTGGGTGTGGTGGCAGGCACCTGTAGTCCCAGCTAACTCTGGAGGCTGAGGCAGGAGAATCGCTTGAACCAGGAAGGCAGAGGTTGCAGTGAGCCGAGATTGCACCACTGCATTTCAGCTTGGGCGACAGAGCAAGATTCCATCTCAAAAAAAATGAAATAAGTAAATAAATAAATAAGTAAATATAATAAAATAAACAGAAAGCTGAGATGCAACTATTAGCAGGTAGATAGTACACACAGGATCTTCAATAGTACTCAATACATTTTTAACTGGGTGGTGAGTGGTTATTTAGATGGTCAATGAAGAATCTAATCAGGCAATAAAGAGGTCAGCAAAATTCTGATATTTAAAAGAAATGAGTAAGGAACACCATCACTGGGAGTAGTGCAGAATTACACCTACCAGAATTAAGTTATGAAAATAGGAACAGGTAACAACAAAAAAGTGCATAAAGATATCATTGCCCAAGGGACATTGGTTACAAAGAGAAATACTTGTTGAAGAGTATAGTTTTGGTGTCTCCATTCACAGAGGATGTAAGAAAATTTCACCAAATCTACTTGTGATTCACGTTGACTCTATAAGGACTATATAGCCTAGGACCTGTGATTAGTTTTTGCTCTAAAAACAACCCTATTAATGTCCAAAATTATTCTTCCAATCTCAGCCTTCCTGAGATAATAAATCTGCCTCATCAGAGTTAAATAAACAATCAAATATAATGATGATGTTAATCCAATCTACAATATTCATGGTTTTATAATAACTTTAGAAAAACTGTTTGGTTATTGCATCATTAACCTAAAATAATATGACATATTAAGTAATCTGAAAATTGGCCTTGAAATTTACATTTGAAATTTATAATTGATTTAAGACTTGTGACTTTAAGATTCAAACACAAGGGGATTTAAACTTTAGAGTATGTAAGAGACCTTGATTCACTAAAAGTTTAATATGATAGCTTAACAAGAATTATTTAAGTAATTAAGAAGATTTTGCCAGATAGCACTGTAAGACTGACCTATCACACATCTGAAGGCTTTGTACGAAAAATTAAATATATAATCAGTTTAAAATATTTATGTAAATTTAGCTCACTTCTAAATTTGAATATATTTCATAGATTTTAATCTATTAAACTTTATTTTAATGTGATTGTTCATATTTCTGATGAAAATTACTTGATTTATGGCAATGTTAACACGAAATTAAGAGTTTAAAGTCTATATTTCTAATTTGTAATTTTGATACATTTAATGCTAAGTTAAAATTGAGGTAATTGTAAGTAGTCTTAGTCACAAAATCATACCTTGAGTCTTAAAGACAAAAATTGTTGGAAAACCTTAAGAAATTACAAAAATGCAAGGCAAGTCAAAGAGGAAAGAAATCACTTGAAATGGATCATGGTATGATTTGAAAGATAATTCCAAAATAACATTTATTCAACATATGCTTTTCAGGCAAACATCCTTAGAGTCATTCAGTTTAGCTCAGCCCTTTGTAACTTTGTGACTATGGACACAACTCTTATTTAATGTCACTAATCTGCTGCTGCCTCAGATACTAATAGTATATATCTCTCTCTCTCTCTCAGGGTTACTGCAAATATTTAATAGCTCTATACATGTAAAGCACATACGACACAAACAATGCCTGATACCTAGTATGTATTTAACCCAAGTTATTATTTTGATGTTACTATTATTACAACCATGCAAGAAGTTAATGAAGCTCAAACATTTGGTTAATACAGGGGGAAATAGGGCCATGGAGTAATGAATTCTAATATATATATTACTACTACATTAGCTTTTTGAGTTGATACTGATTCAACCACTTCGAACTTATAGATGCAGATATGAATTCACAAGAAGAGGGTTTTGTTGTTTTTTTGTATATATAAGGATAGCCTAATCTATGTTTATATTCATCCACCTTCTACATGGATGCTATGTTCTAGTTAAAATTAGCAGGGTGGGGTGGATGGAGATGATACTAAAGCAATGTGTTTATCATTTTTATACTGAACCCTCTAGTAATCCAACTGAGTGTTATTATGATTATTTGCACATCAAATATGAAGAAAATAAGGCATAGAAAAATTCAGTAATTTACCTAAGGTTTTATAGCTAGTGAGAGACAAATGTAAAATAAACTTCCTGTTCCTTGAACACTACATACAGTCTCATCATAGTTACTAAATTTCAAAAGCAACCTCAAAACGCAGATCACCCACCAGATATGATTCTTTTATTCTTCCTTGGAACTCCATCTTAGTAAAATGTGTATTTTTACTTTCTATTTGGTTGTAAAGTTACTATGACCAGAACTATCTTCATCCTCTTCATAATTATATTACTTAATATATTTAGCTATAAACATTTAATATAACTATTTCTGCTAATCAGATGCTGCCAGGCAAGACTTAGAATTGGGTTGAGAGAGGGTTTTGTTTGTTTGTTTTTTTTCAGGTTGTTTTTTGTATTTTTATGCTTGTTCTTTGCTGACGACAGATGAAATCAAAGAGTTGCCGCTGCCCAGTCCCCAATTTTGTAAGCATTGAAAGGTTGTTGCAGTAGCAGTAGCAGATTGACTCATTGTTCTAGTATCTGGTCACCAGTTTTGTGGATGTGAGAAAGGACCAAGTAGAAGTGATCACCAGACTCTATGTGCCAGTATTCAGGAAGTTGCAGTAATCCTTAATTGCTCCTAGCATACTGGTATCTAGATCATAATTACAGTTTTTCAGTTTAGTATTAAACTGTCAGACTTTTGATTCTCCACCTTTCTGATTGAGATACAGATAGCATCCCTGCCAGGTCAGTTCTGTGATATTCTGAGGCTAATTCCTGAAGGCACAGTCTAGAGCTTGCTTCCAGCTTTTCTGATGATTTTGCAGGCAATTATCAGAAAAGCTGGAAGCAATCATTTTAATTCCCTGAATCAAATAGATTTCTGCTTAAAATTGCACTCCACTGATATATTCTACCATACAGACAAACTGCTTCCTACAATTACGATGTGTCTGGGTGAATTCATTCCATGTGTTTTTCAGATTGAAATCATGTCCAGATAAGCTATAACCACCAACTCACATGCTTGGTCCGGTTTTTACAAACAAGTGATTTTGGTTTTGAAACTTAGGGCGTGGCTCTCACACTGAGAAAATATGCACACTGGTCTCTTCTGAAATGTACACATAGTGATATCTTTGCTCTGCTTTTTCTTGCACTTCTGCTCTATCTTCTTGATTTTGATGCTTTCTACTTATTTGGAGGATGAGACTTCAGATGTTTCCTATTTTCATTGAAGAGGAAGTTTGCATTTCTGTTTTTTACAGAATGCACTGAATGCTTTGTGAGATTCTCACACAGCACAGAATGCTTTTAGGAGATTTCTAAAAGGATAATGAGAAAATGTTAACTTTACTTAACCATGTTCAAAGAGGAATTCTACATTTGTTCTTTCCTTGAGATATCTCAGGCCTCAAAATATATAATAAACTTCCAGCTTCTTCTGGGCTGGATGCTTAATTTTTAAATGTCTTGTTTTAAAATGTCTTATGAATAACAATGGAGCCAAACTATCATTAGGCAATATGTCATGATGCTTGAAGTAATTTCCACTGGTATTTGTAGTAGATATAAATTCATAATTCAATTACACTTCTACATTTCAAATTTGGGTCCTAATTCTTGTCACTTTTGATTGGATATCATTGGCTTTAGTTTGTAATTAGATACATAAAAAGTCCATAATAGTTGATATATTATACCTCATACATCTAGAATAATAGATATAGAAAACATAGTAACTTAGTTACTCCTCATTCTTCACTTGTGGTTACACTAAGAATATTTTCAACCAGTGGTTTCCTTCAAGGAATAATTTTAAGCCTCCTTCATTAATTTTCTTTTGCGCCTTTGCCAAAAATCAGTTGAGTACATTTCTGGGTTATCTATTCTGTTTATTGATATGTGTGTCTATCCCTCTGCCAATATGACACTGTCTTGATTACTATAGCTATCTAGTAAGCCTTCATATCAGGTAGCAGTCTCATAATTCCTCCTGTATTATTCTTCTTTGTAATAATCAAAAAATGCAAAGATGTACTAAGTGAAAAAATGTGAATTCTCTCCTCCCTACCCTCTCCAACCTCTGGTAACCACTGTTCTACTCTCCTTTTCTATGAGAACAACTTTTAGATTCCCATATGAGTCAAATCATGTGGTATGTGTCTTTATGTGTCTAGCTTATTCGACTTAACATAATGTCCTCCAAGTCCATCCACAATGCTGCAAATAACAGGATTTCATTCTTTTTTTATAGCTAAGTAGTACATTTTTTATCCACTCATCCATTGATGGACACATAGTTTGATTCTATACCTTGGCTATTGTGATTATTACTGCGCTAAACATGGGAATGCAGATATCTCCTCAACACACTGATTTCATTTACTTCGGATAAATATCCAGCAGTGCAGTAGTCGGATCATATGGTAGTTCTTCTTTTAATTTTTTTGAGAAACCTCTATGTGGTTTCCATAATGGCTGTCCTAACTTAAATGCCTTCCAGTAGTGTATAAGAGGTTCATTTTTTCCATATCACTGAGGTGAGGTGATATCTCATTGTAGTTTTAATTTTCACTTCACTAATGATTAGTGATGTTGAGCAGTTTTTACTATATCCGTTGGCCATTTGTATGTCTTCTTTTGAGAACTGTCTATTCAGGTATTTGCTCATTTTTAATAGGGATATTTGGGTTTTTTCTTATTAAGTGGTTGAAGTTTATTATATATAATGGATGTTAGTTCTTTATCAGATGTATAGTTTGTAAATATATCCTCCCATTCTGTAGGCCATATATAACAAACCCACAGCTAACATCATACAGAACAAAGAAAAGCTGAAAGCTTTCTCTCTAAGAGCTGGAAGAAGACAAAAATGTCCATTTTTACCACTTTTATTCAACTTAGTGCTGGAAATCCTAGCCAGAGCAATCAAGCGATAGAAACAAATAAAAGGCATTTGAATTGGAAAGGAGAAAATAAAATTGTCCCTGTTTGCAGATAAGAAGATCTTATATATAGAAAACCCCAAAGACTGCATGAAAAAAATTAGAATAAACAAATTTAGTTAATTTATATAATACAAAATTAAAATACACAAATTATTAGCATTTCTATACACCAATAAAATTAACTGAAAAAGAAATCAAGACAGCAATTCCTTTTACAATAGCTACAAAAACAATAAATTACCTTGGAGTAAATTTAACCAAAGAAGTGAAAGATGTCTACAATAAAAACTATAAAACATTTATTGTATATGTATATATATGTGTGTATATAGAAAAAAATTGAAGACAGTTGAATCCAATGTTCATGGATTGAATGAATTAATATAGTTAAAATGTTCATATTACCCAAAGCAATCTATAAATTCAATGCAATCCCTATTAGAATATCAATTACATTCTTCACAGAAATAGATAAAGCCATCCTAACTGTGTTTGGAAACACTAAAGACCCTGAATAGCCAAAGCAATCTTCAGCATAAATAACAAAGCTGATAGCACCATGCCACCTTACTATAAAACATACTGTAAACCTATAGTAAACAAAACATCATGCTACTGGCATAAAAGCAGACACACACACAAAAAAATACAACAGAAGAGAAAGCCCAGAAATAAAGGTCCAGTGAATTTTTGACACAGGTACCAAGTATACACAATGGGGAAATGACAGCCTCTTCAACAAATTGTGTCAGAAAACTTAATATCCACATGCAGAAGAATAAAGGAAGGTAGACCCTTGTCTCTCACCATATACAAAAATTAACTCAAAATAAATTAAAGACTTAAATGGAAGACCCAAAACCATGACATTACTGGAAAAAAACAGAAAAAAAAACCTCCATGACATTGAAATAGAAAAGGATTTTTTGGATATAACCTTAAAAGCACAGGCAACAAAAGTGAAAACAGGCAAACAAGATTACATTAAACTAAAAAGACTCTGCACAGGAAAGGAAACAATCAATAGAGCAAAAACAGAAAACCTTTATATCTCTGTATCACACTGGTAAAAGCTAGGAATTACTTTATATCTCATTGCACAAAATTCACCAGTGAAGTTTTTCTGTATTTCCAGAAATAAGACTTCAGAAGTATATTGACATTTGAATGGCCAAATTCTTTATATTATCCCTATGAGAATGCCTAAGGCCAGAAAATGAAGGCTATTTATTTTCTTTCCTCTTCCTCCTTTTATGTGGGTGGTGAGAGATGGGTAGAGACATGGAATTCCAACTATATAAGAGCAAAAATTATGAAGACTATATTTCTGAAAGCAACTATAATCCTATGAAAAAATAATTGTCCCTGGGCTGAGTAATACTAGTAATTTTTACTTATCATATGTAACTCAGGCAGTATGAAACTTTTTTTGTTTGTTTTGATTTCTGTTATGTTTTGTTTTGCTTTTAACTACAGGTTACAATATGAATACCAGATTGTAGAATATGTCAGACATTTTAGCCCTCACTCAAAGACAGTACCTTCTGCCTCTTCGTTATGCCCATCTCCCACTATTACCTGGCCCATTAACATCACTAGTCTAGTAAATACTCTCAGAAGCCACTATTGGTTATCATTCTATTGCTGGCCCAATGAAAGAGTTAACTTAAAATTAGTGTAAATACTTGGGTTGACGGAGAAAGTAATAGGATTTTAACTTTCATATTCAAAACAATTTTCCACAAGAAATATAGGTCCACCCATGAGTCATTTAAATGGAGATGGAGCAAAAAAACAGAAAAAAGATGGATAGGCACTGTGATCTAAATATGTTTCTCTACTGCTTCTCTTCATACCATGAGGCATAATTAGGTAAAAATAAAATTAATAAAACTAATAAAGGATCAAATTTTTTGAATAATAAAATAAGAAAAATGGATTTTATTGACTAAAAAATTATAAATGTGTAAAACTAATCCAGACATAGAATTTTTATTACTGTAAATATTAATTAACTTTATTTTTTTAACTAAAACAAATGCCCTGCCACTTGCTGCAGCTTTCTTAGGCTGTTGTAGCAATTTAGATGAACACCGTATAAGTAGAAGCATAGATTATTGAATCTCAGAATCTAAGGACACTCTCTTAGCCACAAAGCATATATTGATAATGTCATATCTTTTTTTACCTTTTTTTTTTTTTTTTTTTTTTTAGACAGATTCTCACCCAGGCTGGAGTGCAGTGGCACGATCTCGGCTCACTGCAAGCTCTGCCTCCCGGATTCAAGCCAATTCTCCTATCTCAGCCTCCCAAGTAGCTGGGATTACAGGCTCATGCCACCACACCCAGCTAGTTTTTGTCTTTTTATTAGAGTAAGGGTTTCATCATGTTGGCCTGGCTGGTCTCGAACTCCTGACCTCAAGTAATCCGCCCGCCTCAACCTCCCAAAGTGCTGGGATTACAGGCGTGAGCCACCGCGCCCAGCCAATAATGCCATATTTTAAGTAAGATCTTGAGTGAAGCAAATTCAAGAAATGGAATATTCACAAAGACTTTTTAAGTATCATTCCATCCCATCATCATGATTGCCAACAATAAGGGCTAAAACATTATAAACAAAAATGTTGTCAATGGTCATCATTGGGTAGTGGTTGATTGAGTCTGACACACCATTTTATTGTACTATATAAATTTTTATTATCTTAATATCTTAACTTTAAAAATTTATTATTGAAAAACAACCTTTAGTTCCCCTGAAAACTAACAAGACACAATAAAATAGGAGTTATTATGGGAAGGCATTGCCCACATCTTTTAATTGTGTCTTATATTTGCTAACTTTCAAAGCACTATGAGAACTCTTTGATTTATTGGAACTTACAATAAAGGTTTTCAAAATATAAGATACAAACTTGCCCAGAATTTTTGTAAAATTCTGTGTGGTAGTCATGAGGGATACTCATCAACATACTGGTATCTCTTCCTGAATATACTGCTATTTTACTTCAACATTCTGTTTAATTAGGGATAGACATATGAATCAATTTGGATATTTGAAAGGAAACACAAATCATATATATTCCTTATGAGAAGAATCCTTAAAGAGTTTGTGCTTTTAAAAATGTTCTCCAAATTCTTTTATCCACCGGCATGTGCGCAGTGATGTTCCAGATAGTGAAGTTTCAGCTTGTATTCTAGATTAAAGACGGTGTAGGCTGTATTCATTTTTTAGGGCAGCCATAATAAACAACCACAAATATTTGGTTTAGAAAAACAGATATTTATTATCTCACTGTTCTGGAGTCCAAAATCAAGATTCCAACAAACTATTCTCCCTCTGAAGGCTCTACGGGAGAATCCTTCCTTGCCTCTTCCAGCTTCTGGTAGCTCCTGTCATTATTGGGTATAAAGATGCATTACTCCAATCTAGCCTTTCTCTTCACATTGTCTCCCATGTATGTCTTTTTGCATACTTCTCTATCTCTTATAAGGATACTCTCATTGGATTTAAGGCCCATCCTAATCCTGTATGATCTCATATCAATCCTTACCTTAATTATGTCTGAAAATAACATACTTTCAAATAAGTAACATTCTAAAGTTCCAAATTAACACAAATACTATTCAACCCACTACATACCACATATAGTGTAAGCAAGAAATAAAATTTGTTGTTTTAAACCACTGAGAATTTTGGATTATTTGTTATTGTAGGAAAACCTAAACCATCCTAAGTTCTATCCCCCTTTTCAGAAAGAAAGTTTCTAAATTGAATTAATGAATGTTCTTTTAAATGTAAAGATTCCTGGATGGTGCAAGTTAACAATGCAATCTATAATATTAATTGCATCTGCTATCATTGAACAAATTTTACATTAAACAATATTAAATGTCTTTGGTATTAGTACAATTAATCAACGTTCACACAAGGAGAAATTATAAAGCTTGTTCCCACACAGAACCCGTTTGAACATTTTAACTTATTTAACCAGCAAATTAATTAAATGGAAGTTAACTCAAATATTGTGTGTGTGTGTGTGTGTGTGTGTATGTGTGTGTGTGTTGGAGAATGAGGTCTATTATATAGCAAAGGGGAAACAAACTATCATCTGTTTAGTATCCATTAAGTACCTAGCATTATTGCAGAGCCTTCTCACATATTTTATCTCATTTTTTCCTCCTAACACAGCTATTAAATATTATAATTCCCATTTTATACATGATGAAACTGCAGCTTGGAGGTAATTTGGTCAAGGCTATGAAACCAGAAAGAAGCAAAGTCTGAATCCTAATCTAAGATTACTGATTAACAAAGACCATTTTATTTCTATTATACTGCAACACTAATAGAATGAACTAAGTTGATTAAATGACTTTGGGACTAGTCGAATCTTTTGCAACAGATAGAGATATTTATAGACAGACCTAGAACAAGTAGCCCAAATTAGAAGCTATCCCATCTTCTTTGCAGATGAACTTTGACTTTGTTTTATAAATGTATGAGATTGCTTTGTAAAAGACAGAAGTTTGGCTAAAGCAAAATATATTTGTGTCATTAGACTCTAAGCATAGTGACCCATCAGCAAAAGGGAAGAATAAAATAGTGGTATGAATGTGAACCTACTTTGATTATTGGTTAAAGTCTAATTATACTTTACCTTTTTAACAAGGTAAGAAAGAACTCAGCTCAATCTCTCATTAGCAGGAATTTCCACTGAAGAATCTATATGAGAACATTGAAAATTAGGCACAAAATATCTTGTATATCAGAGATCAAAGTGTTCATCAATTCTGTAAAGAGGAAGAAATTACAAATGGATAATCCTAAGTAAATCATGGACTCATGGACTCCAAATGCTTAAGACTTAAACACAAAGAAACCATAAATAATTTTCTGCTATACAAGACAGATATGACTTATTTAATTTTAGTGTTGGCATAAAAATTCTAAATGAGTTACCCAGGTTTAGATACAAGCCTACTATTAAGAAAACATTTTGTGAAATCTTATGAGAATGATAGAGTCGTGTCTGTTCTCATTTATACTATATGCTAGCCATATTTATTTTATTTGATCCTTATGTAACACATTGTAATTTTTAGCTCTTGTGCTTTAAAATTAAGCTAATATAATAGTCATTTTGTTATTACTTCCAATATTTTCCAATATTTGACGTTTCTTTGGATGTAAGTTCTATTTCAAAGTCAATTTATTCAAAAAATTGTACTTGCATTGTCATAAGTTGTAATCTTAAAATGGAAATTCTTCTTAAAGTTGAGGAAACAACCATCCACAGACACCTCTTGCACAGGAGGCAAACTTATTCTCCTCAACAATTTTAGATATGTCAAGGCTTCTTTACTCTTAAGGAGTAAAGAATGAATAGAAAGTTATACACAAAAGTTTTAGATCTGAAGAAAGTGTCCAATGACACATCAAAAGGAATGCAATGGGTGAGAGATGTTTCCAGGCATTAAGAAGCTACAGATAGTTTTGTGTGATGATGTTTTAAGTTATGTTTAATGATAACAGTCATAACTGGAACTACAGAGATAAAATCCATGAAGACTTTTCTACTTAAATCTGAACATTCAAGAGTTTTAGGAAAAGAAAATACAATGCTTACCTACAACGGTTGAACAATCCATAATTACAAATTTTCCTGACCACATAATGTGGTTTGGCCCAACAAATATTACTATGCTTGTTGTCTTTAGAAAGTTCCAAGTTGAACAAATACTTCAGATATCTTTATGTTTATTGATTCAACAACATTCAACAAATGTGTCTGGGCTCCTACTATGTGATGAGCCCCATTCTAGAGCCTAGGAATGAGGTAATTAGTAAAAAAGATAAAAAATATTTTCCCTCATAGAGCTTACAATATAGTGACAAAATATTTTACATAAATGAATATGTAAAATATACATTATGGTAAATGGGAAGCAGTGAAGTGGAGAAAAATTAAGGAAGAGAATAAGGAGTGCTGGGGTAGGAACAAAATTTTAAGTAAGGAAGTCAAGAAAGTCTTCAAAGAAACGGTGGCAATGGTAATAAGACTTGACGAATGTGTAGGAATGAAACCAAGATGATTTTGGGGTGAAAGAGAGTTACCAGTGGAAATAACAAGTGCAAAGACCCAGAGGTGGGAATATGCCTGCTACGTTTCAGGACAGAAAGGAAGCCAGTGTGGCTGGAACACAGTGTAATGGGCCTTACGGGCAATGAAAGATTAGACTTTGTACAGAGTGGGCACAACTGATATCTGAAAAGAATATTCTGGTAGCCAGAGTAGAATAAGTATTATAGTAATTGGCCATCTGACAAAATGCCACCTCAACCAAATTTTGTTTGTTTACCTATTTGGACTTATTTTTAAGGTTTTTTTTCCTATTTTTAAATGGAAAAATGTGAGTGAATAAATAAAATGGGGAAGAATAATACTAAACTTGAAATTTTAAAGTCTTTTTAAAGACATTTTAAAGTCACAACCAAGAAATAAAACAGGCATATGAAAAATTTTCTAAACAGACAGATTTATGTTGCAAATTACCCAATAAAAAGAATCCAGTAATTTAAAGCAAAATACGACCGCCGGAGGGAAGGCATGATTTCTAGTCTACTTCACATTTCTTATATTCATGACACAAAAAGAATGACCATGTATGTGAGTTCAACTCTCCACATATTTGATCTATAATAGTTTGCCATATGTTTTATTCAAAGTATACCTTATCCAAGACATTATTGCCAGTTTTAAGCAGTATAAATTTTGCCTCATATCTGTCAGTTTATAAAAATTTTGTTCTTCATGCTGAGAAATTTTGAGAGAGAAATATATTATAATTATGTTCAACACAGAACATATCTATTTACCATTAGATACAATTCATCCAATGGAAGAGAAAGGATGACTGTTTCTGTAGCAGTCCTTTCTATTTTTTCTCCAAATCAACAGGTCATTTTGTTAGTTCATTTTCATGCTGCTGATAGACATACCCAAGACTGGGTAATTTACAAAAGAAAGAGGTTTAATGACTTACAGTTCTACATGGCTGGGGAAACCTCACAATCATGGTGGAATGCAAGGAGGGCAAGTCACATCTTATGTGGATGGTGGCAGGCAAAGAGAGAGAGCTTGTGCAGGGAAACTCCCATTTTTAAAACCATCAGATCTCATGAGACTTATTCACTATCATGAGAACAGCATAGGAAAGAATCACCCCTATGATTCAGTTATCCCCCACTGGGTCCCTTCCACAACATGTGGGAATTATGGGAGCTACAATATGAGATTTAGGTGGGGACACAGTACCAAACCATATCATCCCACCCCTGGTCCCTCCCAAATCTCATGCCCTCACGTTTCAAAACCAATCATGCATTTTTAACAGTCCTCCAAAGTCTTAACTCATTTCAGAATTAACTTGAGAGTCCACAGTCCAACATCTCATCTGAGACAAGGCAAGTCCCTTCCCTGTATGAGCCGGTAAAATCAAAAGCAAGTTAGCTACCTCCTAGATACAATGGGGGTACAGGCATTGGGTAAATACAGCCATTCCAAATTGGAGAAATTGTCCAAAACAAAGGGGCTACAGGCTGCATGCAAGTCTGAAATCCAGTGGGGCAGTCAAATCTTAAAGCTCCAAAATAATCTCCTTTGACTCCATGTATCACATCCAGTTCATGCTGATGCCATAGGTGGGCTCCCACAGCCTTGGGCAGCTCCACCCCTGTGGCTTTGCAGGGTACAGACTCCCTCCTGCCTGCCTTCACATGTGGCATTGAGTGTCTGTGGCTTTGGCGGGCACAGAGCACAAGCTGTCATTAGATCTACCATTTTGGGGTCTGGAGGATGGTGGCTCTCTTCTCACAGCTCCATTAGGTGGTCCCCCAGTAGGGACTCTGTGTAGGGGCTCTAACCCCACATTTTCCTTCTGAACTGCCCTAGCATAGGTTCTCCATGAGAGCCCCGCCCCTGCAGCAAACTTCTGCCTGGGCATCCAGGTGCTTCCATTCATCTTCTGAAATCTAGGCAGAGGTTACCAAACCCCAGAGCTTGACTTCTGTGCACTCACAGGCTCAACACCATGTGGAAGCTGCCAAGGCTTGGGGTGTGCACCCCCTGAAGCCACAGCCTGAGCTCTACATTGGCCCCTTTCAGCCATGTCTGGAGCATCTGGGACACAGGGAACCAAGTTTTCTATGCTGCATACAGAACAGAGATATTGGGCCCAGCCCATGAAACCAGTTTTTCCTCCTAGGCCTCCAGACCTGTGATGGGAGGGGTTGCCACAAAGACCTTTGACATGCCCAGGAGACATTTTCCCCATTGTCTTGGAGATTTACGTTCAGCTACTTGTTATATATGAAAATTTCTGCAGCCCACTTGAATTTCTCCTCAGAAAATAGGATTTTCTTTTCTATGACATGGTCAGGCTGTAAATTTTCCAAACTTTCATGCTCTGCTTCCCTTATAAAACTGAATGCTTTCAACAGCACCCAATGAATGCTTTGCTGCTTAGAAATTTCTTCCATGAGATACCCTAAACCATCTCTCTCAATTTCAAAATTTTACACATCCCTAGGGCAGGGGGAAAACGCCGCCAGTCTTTTTGCTAAAACATAACAAGAGTCACCTCTATTCCAGTTCCCAACAAGTTCCTCATCTCCATCCTCAGCCTGGATTTCATTGTCCATATCATTATCAGCATTTTGGTCAAAGCCATTCAACAAGTCTCTAGGCAGCTCCAAACTTTCCCACATTATTCCTGTCTTCTTCTGAGCCCTCCAAACTGTTCTTATCTCTGCCTCTCACCCAGCTCCAAAGTCACTTCCACATTTTCGGGTATTTTTTCAGCAGTGCCCCACTCTATTGGTAACAATGTACTGTATTAGTCCGTTTTCACACAGCTGATAAAGACATACCTGAGACTGGACAATTTACAAAAGGAAGAGTTTTAATGGACTTACAGTTGTACATGGCTGTGGAGGCCTCACAATCATGGCAGAAGGCAAGGAGGATCAAGTCACATCTTATGTGGACAGCATCAGGTAAAGGCAGAGAGCTTGTGCAGGGAAACTCCCATTTTGAAAAGCATCAGATCTTGTGAGACTTATTCACTATCATGAGAACATCATGGGAAAGACCTACCCCTTGACTCAATTATCTCCCACCAGGTCCCTCCCACAACATGTGGGAATTATGGGAGCTACCAGATGAGATTTGGGTGGGGACACAGAACCAAACCTTATCAGTCATTAATCTTTTGGGAAATTAGAAATTAATTTGTAAATTTATTAAACTGGTTTCTAATGTAAGATTCACTATTTGTATTTACTCTCTTGTCCAATTTTCTATACGATTTACAGTATGCTTACAAATTGTATAAAATGTATATATTATCCTTCCTAAGATTTTCATAAAATAGTCCAATTCTCTTTCCCCAGATAAGTCTAATTCTCTCTTTCCTATAGAGTGTAAAATGAATTATATATTGACTCAATTATATACTGACTAATTTTTTTTGTCCTTGCAAAAGTTTGCTGAGAATAATGGTTTCCATCTTCATCCATGTCCCTACAAAGGACATGAACTCATCATTTTTTATGGCTGCATAGTATTCCATGGTGTATATGGGCCACATTTTCTTAATCCAGTCTATCATTGTTGCACATTTAGGTTGGTTCCAAGTCTTTGTTATTGTGAGTAGTGCCGCAGTAAACATACATGTGCATGTGACTTTATAGCAGCATGATTTATAATCCTTTGGGTATACACCCAGTAATGGGATGGCTGGGTCAAATGGTATTTCTAGTTCTAGATTCCTGAGGAATCGCCACACTGTCTTTCACAATGGTTCAACTAGTTTGCAGTCCCACCAACAGTATAAAAGTGTTCCTATTTCTCCACATCCTCTCCAGCACCTGTTGTTTCCTGACTTTTTAATGATGGCCATTCTAACTGGTGTGAGATGATATCTCATTGTGGTTTTGATTTGCATTTCTCTGATGGCCAGTGATGATGAGCATTTTTTCGTGTGTCTTTGGCTGCATAAATGTCTTCTTTTGAGATGTGTCCGTTCATATCCTTTGTCCAGTTTTTGATAGGGTTGTTTGTTTTTTTCTTGTAAATTTGTTTAATTTCTTTGTAGATTCTGGATATTAGCCCTTTGTCAGATGAGTAGATTGCAAAAGTTTTCTCCCATTCTGTAGGTTGCCTGTTCACTCTGATGGTACTTTCTTTTGCTGTGCAGAAGCTCTTTAGTTTAATTAGATCCCATTTGTCAATTTTGGCTTTTGTTGCCATTGCTTTTGGTGCTTTAGACATGAAGTCCTTGCCTATGCCTATGTCCTGAATGGTATTGCCTAGGTTTTCTTCTAGGGTTTTTATGGTTTCAGGTCTAACATTTAAGTCTTTAATCCATCTTGAATTAATTTTTGTATAAGGTGTAAGGAAGGGATCCAGTTTCAGCTTTCTGCATATGGCTAGCCAGTTTTCCCAGCACCATTTGTTAAACAGGGAATCCTTTCCCCATTGCTTGTTTTTGTCAGTTTTGTCAAAGATCAGATAGTTGTAGATATGTGGCATTATTTCTGAGGGCTCTGTTCTATTCCATTGCTGTATATATCTGTTTTGGTGCCAGTATCATGCTATTTTGGTTACTGTAGCCTTGTAGTATAGTTTGAAGTCAGGTAGCGTGATGCCTCCAGCTTTGTTCTTTTGGCTTAGGATTGACTTGGCAATGTGGTCTCTTTTTTGGTTCCCTATGAACTTTAGTTTTTTTCCAACTCTGTGAAGAAAGTCATTGGTAGCTTGATGGGGATGGCATTGAATCTATAAATTACCTTGGTCAGTATGGCCATTTTCACAATATTGATTCTTCCTACCCATGAGCATGGAACATTCTTCCATTTGTTTGTGTCCTCTTTTATTTCGTTGAGCAGTGGTTTGTAGTTCTCCTTGAAGAGGTCCTTCACATCCCTTGCAAGTTGGATTCCTAGGTATTTTATTCTCTTTGAAGCAATTGTGAATGGGAGTTCACTCATGATTTGGCTCTCTTTTGTCTGTTATTGGTATATAAGAATGCTTGTGATTTTTGCACATTGATTTTGTATCCTGAGACTTTGCTGAAGTTGCTAATCAGCTTAAGGAGATTTTGGGCTGAGACAATGGGGTTTTCTAGATATACAATCATGTCATCTGCAAACAGGAACAATTTGACTTCCTCTTTTCCTAATGGAATGCCCTTTATTTCCTTCTCCTGCCTGATTGCCCTGGCCAGAACTTCCAACACTATGTTGAATAGGAGCGGTGAGAGAGGGCATCCCTGTCTTGTGCCAGTTTTCAAAGGGAATGCTTCCAGTTTTTGCCCATTCAGTATGATACTGGCTGTGGGTTTGTCATAAATAGCTCTTATTATTTTGAGATACATCCCATCAATACCTAATTTATTGAGAGTTTTTAGCATGAAGGGTTGTTGAATTTTGTCAAAGGCCTTTTCTGCATCTATTGAGATAATCATGTGGTTTTTGTCTTTGGTTCTGTTTATATGCTAGATTACATTTATTGATTTGTGTATGTTGAACCAGCCTTGCATCCCAGGGATGAAGCCCACTTGATCATGGTGCATAAGCGTTTTGATATGTTGCTGGATTCGGTTTGCCAGTATTTTATTGAGGATTTTTGCATCGATGTTCATCAGGGATATTGGTCTAAAACTCTCTTTTTTTGTTGGTCTCTGCCAGGCTTTGGTATCAGGATGATGCTGGCCTCATAAAATGAGTTAGGGAGGATTCCCTCTTTTTCTGTTGATTGGAATAGTTTCAGAAGGAATGGTGCTAGCTCCTCCTTGTACCTCTGGTAGAATTCAGCTGTGAATCCATCTGGTCCTGGATTTTTTTGGTTGGTAATCTATTAATTATTGCCTCAATTTCAGAGACTGTTATTGGTCTATTCAGAGATTGAATTTCTTCCTGGTTTAGTCTTGGGAGGGTGTATGTGTCAAGGAATTTATCCATTTCTTCTAGATTTTCTAGTTTATTTGCATAGAGGTGTTTATAGTATTCTCTGATGGTAGTTTGTATTTCTGTGGGATCGGTGGTGATATCCCCTTTATCATTTTTTATTGCATCTATTTGATTCTTCTCTCTTTTCTTCTTTATTAATCTTGCTAGCAGTCTATCAATTTTGTTGATCTTTTCAAATACCAGCTCCTGGATTCATTGATTTCTTGAAGGGTTTTTTGCGTCTCTATTTCCTTCAGTTCTGCTCTCATCCTAGTTATTTCTTGCCTTCTGCTAGCTTTTAAATGTGTTTGCTCTTGCTTCTCTAGTTCTTTTAATTGTGATGTTAGGGCATCAATTTTAGATCTGTTCTGCTTTCTCTTGTGGGCCGTTAGTGCTATAAATTTCCCTCTACACACTACTTTAAATGTGTCCCAGAGATTCTGGTATGTTGTATCTTTGTTCTCGTTGGTTTCAAAGAACATTTGTATTTCTGCCTTCATTTCATTATGTACCCAGTAGTCATTCAGGAGCAGGTTGTTCAGTTTTCATGCAGTTGAGTGGTTTTGAGTGAGATTTTTAATCCTGAGTTCTAGTTTGATTGCACTGTAGTCTGAGAGACAGTTTGTTATAATTTCTGTTCTTTTACATTTGCTGAGGAGTGCTTTACTTCCAACTATGTGGTCAATTTTGGAATAGGTGTAGTGTGGTGCTTAGAAGAACGTATATTCTGTTGATTTGGTGTGGAGAGTTCTGTAGATGTCTATTAGGTCTGCTTGGTGCGGAGCTGAATTCAATTCCTGGATATCCTTGTTAACTTTCTGTCTCATTGATCTGTCTAATGTTGACAGTGGGGTGTTAAAGTCTCATATTATTATTGTGTGGGAGTCTAAGTCTCTTTGTAGGTCTCTAAGGACTTGCTTTATGAATCTGGGTGCTCCTGTATTGGGTGCATATATATTTAGGATAGTTAGCTCTTCTAGTTGAATTGATCCCTTTACCATTATGTAATGGCCTTCTTTGTCTCTTTTGATCTTTGTTGGTTTAAAGTCCGTTTTATTAGAGGCTAGGATTTCAACCCCTGCCTTTTTTGTTTTCCGTTTGCTTGGTAGATCTTAGAAGAGAGGGGACAATATTCCACATTCTTAAAGAAAAGAATTTTCAACCCAGAGTTTCATATCCAGTCAAACGAAGGAGAAATAAAATGCTTTACAGACAAGCAAATGCTAGAGATTTTGTCACCACCAGGCCTGCCCTACAAAAGCTCCTGAAGGAAGCACTAAACATGGAAAGGAACAACTGGTACCAGCCACTGCAAAAACATGCCAAAGTGTAAAGACCATCAAGGCTAGGAACTGCATCAACTAACGAGCAAAATAACCAGCTAACATCATAATGACAAGATCAAATTCTCAGATAACAATATTAACCTTACATGTAAATGGGCTAAATTCTCCAATTAAAAGACACAGACTGGCAAATTGGATAAAGAGTCAAGACCCATCAGTGTGCTGTATTCAGGAAACCCATCTCACGTGCAGAGACACACATTGACTTTTCAAAATATCCTGAAATCTCCACAAATGCATTGCCAACAAACAAAAAAGAGGTACTTAGCTTAGGCTCACATAGAATGTACTCAGTATCTTAACCCAAGATTTCAGAATGAGATTTGTTTATATTCAGAGATAAATTTGACAAAGTACCAGAAAAAGAAATTTTTATAGGGGAATCACTTGCTCAAAAGTGCCTATATGCAAGTGCTCCTGAAAACCTTGTGTAGAATAACTTACACTGAAGACCCTATAGGAAAAATAGAATCAGAGGAATAGGATCACAAGTGTTAGTTTGGGAGCCTCAAAAATACATTTTATTTTCATAAAACTAAAAGAAAGTCAGTACTCATTATAAAGAAAAAATTTATATTATACTATCTTACCTAGTACTGGTTAGTAATGTACAATTAGTTTGTATTTGTCATCCATTATCTTCACTTTTAAAAAGAGCAAGATGATTTTGTAAATTGGTTTTACTCTGTTACAGTTAACAAGGTTGTGAGAGTCTGAAAATAGTCTAAAAAATCTAAAAATAGTTGTCCCCTAAATAATGGTTAAATGAGTGAAATTAATAAATGAGCCTCCATTCAAATGCACAATGCTTTTCTGAGTTTTAAACCCCAAGATCCTAACTGCTCCCCATAAAGATGTATTGAAACAAAGCACAGATCAGCCAATCTCTAGACACAGCTTAGCTCCCTCCCACCTAACAGACACAGGATAGTAGTTCTAAAGGGCATCTTGACTTTCCCTCATCTTCTTTTGTCTCATCTAGAAATGTCATTTCCAAAACCTTTACTCATACTTTGCTTTTGTTTACCTCCCTTCTTGAATCACAGTTTACCAGTTTCATTTTCTAATATTCTAACACTGTGACTCAAAAGTATCCTATGCTGAATCAAATTATCAACATTATAGAAAAAGCATAAAGATGTAAAACCATTTATGTCTATTAAAATTCTTCCTACAAGTTAATCACAAACAGAGAGGATGTAAGTTTAACTACTACATAGAAATTAAAATCTTCGTAGATTTTTTTAAAGAAACTTTGAAAATTCAGTTTATCTTCCCATATCCTGACTGACTCATTTGTGCCTTCTCTTAACAGGTGTGTTCTCAGGGAACAAAAACTAATTGCAATTTGGCCAGACATAATGAAAATAGCAATTACTCCCCACCCTCCCATACAATATATAATGTATTTTTAATTGATTTTGGATTACACATGCCACTGATTTTCCTTTGAGTAGAAAATGTGGAGGTAAGTTTATATAGTAGCATAAGAAGAGAAGTGAGTGTTTAATATTTAGACACAGACTTAATGATTTGCAGAAAGTTTTCTCTCCTATTTGCTCACTATGGCACAGATTTGTTCTTTGCTCCTACCATAAGCAGATCCTAATTCTTAAATTTAAAAAGCAGCTCGATTAGTGCTCAGATTCAAAAATAAGACTTAGACATTGTGACATCTGCTTTGCTTGTTTCTTTAATCAATTGCTCTGGAGGAAGCCAGCTGCCATGTCTGCAAGACACTCAAGCAGCCCGAAGGAGAGCACCATATGGCAAAGAACTATGACTTCTTCAAAACGACCAGCATTATCTTGCCAGGTGTGTGAGTGAGCCACCATGGAAGTGGCTAATGCAGCCCCAGTAAAGTCTACGTAACTGCAGCCTCACTTGACATCTTGACTACAATTTCACAAGAAACCCTGAGCTAAAGCCTTTGAACTATTTCATTCCCAAATTCCTGAGCCACAGAAACTGAGATTTAAAGGTTTTTGTTTAAGCTGTGAGGTTTAGGGCAGCATAGCCACAGTTAACAAATATAGATTTTGTTTGATTTAAAACTATCAACTATTCCATTAGCTGTCTTTTGTCCTTAGTGTCCTGTCTTTTGTCCTCCTAGACTTTAGCCTGCCTCTCTACATCATCCTGATGTGGGAGTGCATATGAGAATATGGATCTCTGACACTAGGGGCATGCCATTTGCTTTGTTCCCTTCCTCACTGTTTTTGACCATTCCAAAACAAGAGCTTCACACAAATCTAAATCTCTACATTTTTATGCTGCTATATTCCTCCTGATAATATATGTCCAAATCCCTTATTCTCAAAAAAAGCTCATAAAAATATTCCCAAGGAATTCCACTGTTTTTGAATTATATCAGAACAATATTCCTCAAAATAGTTGTCTGCATTTTAAGAAGGTTATGCATAGCTTTATCCCATACATAAGAATAACAAACACCCACAAGAAACAAGAACAGTTCATTGGATGAAAGGAAAAATCCTTTCTGCTCAATCTAATAAATCCTCAAATTCTTTTAGACAGGTACCTTGGGTTACTACATTTTCTTCTTCTGATAGCTCCTTTGTGCAGCCTTGAAGAGGGGAAATAAATCAGTTAACTGAATGGGTATTTAATCTCTTTCTAGGTTCAAAAAAAAGAGAAGAGATTAGGATTCATGGTTACTTCACTGAAAAGCTCTTGGCCATATAAATTTGTAATTTCCTGGGGATGGTGCCATTTAGGTATTATTAGATGAAAATAGGTAAGCCAACTAATAAAAGGTGGCTTTAAAAACTTTTAATTTCAGAGGCGAAATATTATCTTCATTAAATTTCTTATTTCAGTTATTAATTAAGCAATAATTATACTACATAAAATAAGTGTATTTTTTCTCAGTTTATTAGTTTTATTCTACCACTAATTTACCAGCAGTTCAATCACACCAGAGGAAAGGTGATAATCTCATCTTTCCCTGTATCATTAGAGCTTACATTCAGTTTTGAGTCCATGAAAACAGATGATAAAATAACGAAAAAATTTTGGCTCTTTTAGGAGGAACGTCTATATTTATGTATCACATACCCAGATGATGACGGTAGCAAGCAGGTGCCAAGCTCACAAAGATGCTCAGAATAAATAAGAGCAAAAAGAGTGAGGAATATCTGTAAGAGATTGCATTAACCCAGGCCCTTTTTTCAGATGTTAACTGATGGATGTGGAACATGTGGTCATTTTCACAGGAGGCCACACTTGCCAGTTATTCCCCTATTACTGACTCCATGAATCAACTTAATGAGAGAATATACAGTTTAGAATTTCATTAAATGCCACTGCACAGCACTTCTGAACATGCCCTATTACCCACTTAAACTGTGCTTAGGCTCACTTCCTCTCCTTCCTTTTCCTTCCCCAAAGAGAATAAGAATACCACCTCCCTTTCCTCCCTTTTTAACCCTGCTGCTATTTACTCTTCTACTAATCAGCCATTGTAAGATCTATAATCATTTTTATGCTTCTCTCATCCCCTAACGAATCTATTACTCAGAAATCAAGAGACTCATAAAAGCGAAGAATTTTGGTACTTTGCATATGTTGAAGTTTCATTCAATAACTTGTCATTTTTGAAAAAAATATATATATTTTTTCCTTATTAGCAAGCCAGCAATGTTTTAACCTACTTTCCACTAATATTGCTTTGCTTTTGAGAAATGCTAATATCCAATGAAATTAAACCAAGCCAGCCTGTCTTTTAAGATTTTTTTTCCTTTCAGTCATGAACTCCATAATACTAAAGCTGATTGCCTGGCTGACTCCATCATCAGACAACCCCAAAATGTCAAACGATACTGTTTAAATTAGGTGAGCAAAGCAGAATTACTAGTCACACACAGGAAAATTGTGAACCATTATAAAACCAGTGAAAAGAAGAAAAGACACTTATAGGAATTTAGCAGTTTGAAATTAATAATCAGGTTTTAGCTCCTATATTCACCTTTTCCCCCCACTTTATTTCTATTTGGAAACTGCAAGCCAATACATTCAAAAGGGGCAATTAAATTCTCTTGACACCATTAACTTTCCTGCAGTAGGGTTATGACACTGTGGGCAATTAGGTAGCTCAATATAGGTCATTCAAAATATAATCAGCTTCCTTCTATTTTCCTCCAAGAGATAGTGAGTGCTCAAAGCTAATCACTAACATTGCTTGATTGGGATTTTGTTCATTCATTTGTGATTCAGAAATCTTCTGAAGGCACATTTTCATTCTGATTAACTTTATTTGGAAAAAGAAAGTTTATTCTGTTGTTTCTATTCACTGTGAATGAGGAAAAACTCATGTAAACAGATCTCAAAAGCAGAATTTTATCATTAGTGCTATACTACTATTAAGATTGTGGGATGTTTTCAGAGGAAATAAAATGTTCTAATCAAAACTACTGCTCATTTGAAAGAGTAATGTCACATTGGACATATTCTATTCCAGGTGGTTCTAAAATTGCGTGCACTATAACTGCCCCAGCTAATAATAGAAAGTAAATTAAAGAAGTAAGCCTCAAGAGTTTACTGACTATGCAGCCACGACTAAGTGCAATTTTGCACCCGAAATAGTTCTTCTAAACAATAGAAATTGTTAACATGGGAAAAAAGAAGTTGGCAAGATAAAATGCCTTAAAAATGTGGCTTCAAAGAAGCCATAAATTTTCCAAGGGAGCTACTCTATAGTCATTTGTTTTCTGGCAATGCTCCCACACAGTGAACATCCTTTTACAGTCACCAAATTAAGGAACTTTGTAATGTGAATTTTAGCATTTTACATTCTTTAGATATGAAGTAGTTGATTCTCTGAAGAAATTTAATGTTTGTGGTGGGATACGGGAGTGGAATTTGATTCAAACGTCACCCTATCTGGAGAGTTTTCCAAATTCCTCTACTCAGGGTTACTTTCCCACTTCTCTAGACTTCTTTAGCATATTTCTTAAATTTCTTTAAACATGTTCCTAATGCTGTATAATTAGTAATTTGCGAGTTTGCCTTCCCCATTCAATAGATGCTCAGCTCTTTAGGTGCAAGAAGCAGGTATTAATCAATTTTGTATTTCCAGAGCCTGATTCCATATGTAGCAATTATTAAATTCAATAACATGAGTAACATATCACATATCATGACACATAATGTAGCAGAAATTCCCAAAGAACACTTTTTTTTATTCTATGTCAAAAATATTGTCTTACATATGATTCTATGACATGGATTTTTAAAAATTATTCTCTAAGATAGTTATGTTTATCAATGAATTAACTTCAAGCGGCAGTATAGTAATTCAGCTGGACCAACATAAAATTCAAGGGAATGGCTTATGATAAGGCTAAATTTTTATCTCACATTCAAATATTTTACTCTGCTGAAACTACAAATATTCAATATGTGAACTATTTTTCTCTTACGTCAATGTTAGAAATATATCAAATATTTATTTCCATTTGATATATAAGGATAATTATCAATAGAGATTTCTGAGTTTTGATTTATAACCATAAGGATTATGACCACGGCTGTAAGAGCCTAAACTAATTTATACATTTTTTTCTGTCTAACATATACATTGCAAATGATTCAAGGTAAATGGAAATGATTTGAAAATTGCAAAATACCCCACCCCTGGGCCCTCAAAATAGGACAAAAGAGCTAAGTTTTAAGTCACTGAAACTGGACATGAATAATAAAGTTTCAGATACCACATCCCAGGAAATAATCAGCTATAAGAGTTCATCGGCCAGGCGCGGTGGCTCACGCTTGTAATCCCAGCACTTTGGGAGGCCGAGGCGGGCGGATCACAAGGTCAGGAGATCGAGACCACGGTGAAACCCCGTCTCTACTAAAAATACAAAAAAATTAGCCGGGCGTGGTGGCGGGCGCCTGTAGTCCAAGCTACTCGGAGAGGCTGAGACAGGAGAATGGCGTGAACCCGGGAGGCGGAGCTTGTAGTGAGCCGAGACTGCGCCACTGCACTCCAGCCTGGGTGACAGAGCGAGACTCCGTCTCCAAAAAAAAAAAAAAAAAAAAGAGTTCATCTATCACTTCAGTTCATCTCACATGTGTTGCTATAGATCTTCCACTGAAAATACAGCATATTGGTCTGAGTTACTGCAGTTGTGAGCCCTTGCTTTTCATGAAAAAATGGCTTACAGTCTAGAAACCATTGTAACATCTCTAGGGAAATCAACAAGATCCCAGCTGTGAGAAAAAGTAATCTATACATGATGTAAAGAAGAATAAATATTGTTAATGGTGTGTCAGGTAAGGTTTGGTACTAAGTTAGGGATCATCACTATACAATAAATAAGCGATCTATGGTATTGTTTAATTACAAGTGAAAAACAGATCTCACAATATTTTATCAATCCATGACTTTCTTTTTTTTTTTTTTTTTTTTTTTTGAGATGGAGTCTCGCTCTGTCGCCCAGGCTGGAGTGCAGTGGCGCAATCTCGGCTCACTGCAAGCGCCGCCTCCGGGGTTCACGCCATTCTCCTGCCTCAGCCTCTCCGAGTAGCTGGGACTACAGGCGCCCGCCACCACGCCTGGCTAATTTTTTGTATTTTTAGTAGAGACGGGGTTTCACTGTGGTCTCGATCTCCTGACCTCGTGATCCGCCCGCCTCAGCCTCCCAAAGTGCTGGGATTACAAGCATGAGCCACCGCGCCCGGCCAATCCATGACTTTCTAATCAATAGAAATGTACCACTTGCTCTATTAAATTGGAAGCTAGTGAAAATGTTTTAAAAGACCAAACAAAAGTGAAGATTTTTAAGGATCTAAGCCAGAATAGGAATGATCTAATGTCATTTATTAATGCATGTATCCAAAACTTCTAACTTTCACAAATTAAAAAATCATGTATCAAATAAAAAATGAAAAGAAATAGAAACATTTTACAGAGCAGTTTTCTCAGTGGTTTATTTTTAAGCCTGAAAAATATCTCACTATGAAGTGGTAAATGAGTTTTAAGTTTTCTTTATTGGTTTTTGAGAATTTAAACTTCTAGAAGAAAACTGTAGCTCTTCCTTTGGTTCAAATAACTTGATTGTGATCACACAGCAATAATCCAAAAGTAAAATTCAATGCAGGACAGGAGCTCATTAATAATTTCTCCTCTCCTGTACTTCAGAGTGGAAAAAAGATGAGAAATTATACACTCATGCTTTTCTGATTCAAGACGTGTATGACATTAAAAATGAAAAGAAGCAATAAAGACCAGTCCCTTAATTATAAATGTTATTAAAACATTTTGAGATTGTTGGATAGGTATAGATTTCTGGGGTTGGCATGAGGTCTTTTTCAATAAAAAGTTTGTGTTCTTATTTTATTGTAAAGTAAAGCTGGAATGTTGAAATTTCTTTGAATGTTTAACTTTTTAGGTTATTAAAATTATGCATTTTCAAATATGTGTCATAGATACCTCTAATTCTCATATGTGTTGCTTACATATGATTTTATATCATCTATCTTTAATGGTTGACATATATTTTATATGTATATATTTATTTTATGTGTATGTATTGAGTACATCGTATACTTGGATACCTCTATTACAGGTATTTAATTGTATATTTTATTACAGATATTTAAATAATTATTTAATTATATATTTTTAGAATGTATCTGTCTTACTCACCATCATTACTCTTAGCATTAAACTTCATAGATATACTTTGTCTCCTACCATTCTCTCCTTATACTCAATCCAGGTTTTACTCTATTGTTCCACTGGAGATGCTGCTTGCAAATTCATCCTACACTGTTGTGTCTAACCACTGGTTATTCCTTCTTATTTAAAATGCTTATTTCATCTGCTATCAAGATACCACCATACTTGTTGTTATTGTTTCCCTCCTCACTGGGCACTCCCTCTCAGTGTCCTGTGTAGGAAACTCCACCTCTTCCTGATCTCTAAGTTTGGGATGGCCCAGAACTTGGTTCTCAAACACTGTCAGTTTTCTATCTCTATTTTATCTCCAGATGATCCCATTCAATCGTGGCTTTTAATACCACCTATAGTTGCATAGCAAATGTAAATCTCCTACCTTGACCTATCATCTGAATTTTAGACTAAAATAAAATAAATATTTACATAGCATTTACATTTCGTTTCTAAAGGCATCTCAAATTCCATATATCCAAAACTTAATTTCCTTGTCCTGTGTTCCAAATTTTAGTAAATTATTCTATTAATTATCAGTTCCTCTCCTGTGTCATATAATTCACACTAAATCTATTAGCACAGCCTTTTGGCTCTAATAAACCCATATTTGATTGCATATCAATAAACTACATTCTCGATAGGCCCACATTGACTACTTGTCCTGCAAGAGTTTTAGGGATCTTAAGATCCAATTTCAGTATAAAGAACATTAATTTGGGGGAACACTTGTGTTGAATTGCCGACTGAGGACTGATTCAGATCACAGAACCCGGACCTCTATAATGGGCTTACCTCCTTTTGAAGGTGTGAGCTACTGACAGTCGCCACCTGTTTCTCTCCTCATTTCCCTCTCTTGCCACCTTATCCCATATGTGAAAAAAAAAATCTAAATGATTGGCACAAACCTAATACATGAGTATAACAGGTTTTAGGATACAAAATTAACACATAATAATCTACTGCTTTCTTATATGCCAGCAGTAAGCAACTATAATTTAAAAAATTATTTTAAATCATCATTTACAATAGCACCCAAAAATATGTAGTACTTAGGTATAAATATAACCAAATATAGCACCAATGTACTGAAAATTACAAAACACTAATATAAAAAATCATAGAAAACCTAAGGAAAGGGAGAAATATCCCATAATCCTAGGTTGGAAGACTCTTGTAAATGGGACTGAAACAATTGTCATCCATATGCAAAAAATATAATAAAACAAACCTAGACAAATAATTTATACCTTTAACAAAAATGATCTCAAAATCGATCCTACCACTAAATATAAAATGAAAAACTATTAAAATTCTAGAAGAAAACATAGGAACAAATCTACATAACTCTAGAACTATTGATGATTTTTATATGTAATACTAAAAGCACAATATATAAAAGAAATAATTGATAAGTTGGGTTCCACTAAAATGAAAAATTTCTACTCTGTGAAGTGCAATGTAATGAGAAGGAAAAGAAAGGCCAGGGCCTGGGAGAAAATATTTGCAAAACACATCTAACAAATGTATCCAAAATACACAAAGAACACTTAAAACTCCACAATAAACAGAGTAATTAAACAGCAGGTGAAAGATGTGAACAGACATCTCACAAAAGATATAAAATGGTAAATAAGCATATGGAAAGTTGCCCAACATAATTTGACATTAGAGTTGCAAATTAAAACAACAATATCTGCCTATTGAAATGCCTAAAATCTAAAAAACTAACAAAACCAATTGCTGGTAAGGATGTGGAGAAACAAGAATTCTCATTCATTGCTGGTGAAAATTCAAAATGATAGAGCCATTTTGAAAGACATTTTGGCAACTGCTTATAAGCCAAACATAGTTTTACCATAATATCTAGCAGTCATACGCCTAGGTATTTAACTGATTGATTTAGAAACTTATCTCAACAAAAAAACCTGCATGTTTATAGTATTTTTAGTCCTAATGGTAAAAACTCCAGCAACCAAAATTTCTTTAGTAGAAGGATAAACATATTATGGTACATACATGCAATGAAAAATTATTCAGTGGTAAAAAGAAATGAGCCACCAAAAAAAAAACTACAAAAAAAGGATGAATTTTATATGCATATTGCTAAGTGAAAGAAGCCTGTCTGAAAAAGCTACATATCATTAAGATTCCAATTATACCTTCTGAAAAAGATAAAACAATAGAGATTGAGGAGGGAAAATGTTTAATAGGCAAAGCAAAAAGGAGTTTTCAGGGCAGAGAAAATATTTCATATGATACTGTAGTTATGAATACACGAAACTGTGCATTTTACAGAAGCCATAGAATTTTACAGAACAAAGCATGAGCCTTAATGTATGCAAATTTAAAAATTATAATGAAGATACAGAATCTCTGGATGGAAAGTAGACTGACAAAACAATCTAATTCTATTAAAAATATGTGAAGCCATCTCATTGAAAAGGGTGAAGGTATAAGTTGTTGACCTAAGTAATTTTGGAAAACAGTAGAATCTGTAAAACTAAAGGCATAAAATACAGTGCAAAGGCACTATACTTTAGTTGATGGTTGTTTCTCTTGGTGATATGGGTAGAAATTCTGATACATTTATAGTGAAATTGAACAGTTAAGAAAATGGAGGGAAACAGGTTTTCTCACTGTTTTGAAAAGGAAGTTACAGATAAGCAAGGACTAAAGTCTCCAATGACCCATTAGGTAATGGATTAGAGTTGGAGAGATCAGAATGAACTTATGTTTAGCTAAATATAGGTGCAGATAATTACACAGAATATTTATAAATATGTATATATACGTTGGTTAGTATACACCCATGTATCCCCTTGCTCTGCCAGCTAAGAGGGCCTAGAAACAATAGCACCTTAGAAAGGAACATAATTGTGCCCATGTATTGGTTTCTAATCGCATTCTCCAATAAAGAAAACAAAGCTCCTTAGATAAATGGCGGGTTCTAGGACCAGGGCAGAAAATAGACAGGATGAGCCTCGATTTTATCGTAGTGTCAGAAAGTAAGGAAGTGCTTTGGAAGAAAACAAAACCAAACATGCAATGAAGGGGATGTCTGCCAAGGAGACACAGGAGACAACTGAAAGAACTCCCAAGTGCCAAAACTGCAAAAATTTGAGCAAGACAGTAAATGAAATTGTATTGGATTATAAAACAAAGTATAAAATAAGTATCTAAGGGTCAGTAGTGACATAACTAAATGTTGTAAGAACGAATAAATGGGAGAGAAGGTCTTCCATTCAGAAGAATCCCAAATAATTTATGTAGATTCTCCACCCTCAAGGAGCTGAAGCATGATTTTCTACTCCTCTGTGGGAGCTACAAATAGTGATTTTTTTTCTTCCAAAGAGTACAGTATGGATGGGGAACAACGGTTATTTTAGTGGAGAAACCTGACTGTATATAAACACTGTATCTATCATGTGATCAAGTTTAACATCATCAGTGGTATAATGTTCATAGTATGTACCACCAAAATAATGGGATGAAAGTAGCGCTTTACCTCTGTGATCTTCTTCCCCAAAACACATAATTCCAGTGTAAGACAGACACAAGACCCAACTGAGGTGTATTCCACAAAATACTTCAACTATACTTCTCACACCCCTCAAACCATTGAAAATAAGGAACCTGAAAAACTTGAAACAGCCAAGGGCAACTAAAGAGAAAAGAAAACTAAATGCAATATGGTAACCTGGATGGAATCCAGCAACAGGAAAAGGATATTAGGTATAAACTAAGGAAATCTTAAAGTACTGACTTTACTTACTAATGATGCATCAGCCTTGGTTCATTAATTGTAATAAATGTATAATACTAATGTAAGCTTTTAATAACAGTGGAAACTGGAAGGTAGGGTATATAGGAATATTTTGTACTGAAGCAGCATCCTCGTCTGGGGTAAATACCCGAGGTTCTTCATCTCACGCCAAAAGAATCGAGGATACGGACACACAAGAAGTGAGTTTAAGGGCAGAGGTTTAATAAGCAAAAAAAAAAAAAAAAAGAGAGAGAGAGAATAGCTCTCTCTCCTGCAGACAGAGAGTGAGGGATCCCGAGTGTGTCTTCCAGTATCAGATGAAGTGCAAGGGGTTTTATAGACTAGCTTGAGGAGGTGGTGTCTATTTTACAATGGGTCCAAAGATTGGTTGGACCAGGTGTGCTACTTGCATAGTGCACAAAGAAGCTGGCCACCCCACCCTAATCTTTAATTATGCAGATGGGTTCTCTACCTGGCTGGAGCCATGTTGTCTGTTCCTTACTGTACAAGTGGTTGACAAAGAAAAGGGAAGATGCAGCCGCCATGTTGAATATGCTTTACCCCCAGATAACATTTTCCTATTGGCACAGCTGCTGGCATTCACCCATGCAAGCTTCCAGCTTGCTTATCTATGTTTGCAGCTCGATTTTACAGGCTACTTTTAGTTAGAAAAGTAATGATTTGGAGGCTGTTTCTATTAAAAGGAAAACATTACCGAGGACTCTCACCCTCACTAGCTGCCTAAATAATTTCTTTTTAACTGCCATATCAGTATTATCTTCACAATTTTTCTGTGTTCCAAAACTGTACTTTTTGTAACCTAAAATTGTTCTAAAATCAAAAGGTTACTTTAGCAAAAAAGATTAAATAATGTTATGGGATAAAAACAATGTACTTAACTAAAAACTTACACAGAACAACTTATAAGTCACATGTGTGGAGCTCGAATAAAACTTTCAGCCTGACCAACGTGGAGAAACCCTGTCTCTACTAAAAATACAAAATTAGCTAGGCATGGTGGCACATGCCTGTAATCCCAGCTACTTGGGAAGCTGAGGCAGGAGAATTGCTTGAACCCAGGAGGAAGAGGTTGCAGTGAGCTGAGATCGCACCATTGCACTCCAGCCTGGGCAACAAGAGCTAAACTCCATCTCAAAAAAAAAAAAAAAAACCTTTCAGTTCTTCCTCAGTAAAATGTTGATTAAGACAGTCTACTTCTGTTTCAGGCTGGTGTCACCCAGGATCTGCCAGACTTTAGTGTTTCCCATGCTTCACTTGCCTCACAGTCGTCTACATAGGATCATATTGTTTCCTTGTGCCACTGCCTATGGCCTTCATCCAAACATACAGAAAATAAAGCTATGATTCTTAGCATTCTACCCTGGCAACCACATCCAACTCTATACTTTGAACCTGAACAATGATGCCCGGTTACAAGGGCAAATGGAGGTGAAAAGTCAGCCAAGCTTTGTACCCATGCTTGGTGCTATATCTCCCTCATAGAATGGAGTATGATTTCCTAACAGATATAAAGGCACCATGTTGGCAGCCATGTTGGCTAGTGGTGGCTCCATACTATCTAAGAGAACATAGTTTGAAAAATTTTAGTTTTTTTACTTTATTTATTAGACACAAATGATCACTGCTTAATGTTGCATATCTGCTCTCAAACTGACCACTCTGTGCTTCCTCTCCCGTTTAATCTTTTTAAACGTTTAAGAAATTTCATATGTAAAAAATTAAGTAAAATATGTTTCTCAATAACAAACAATAATAACAAATTTAACAACCCACTAACCAGTATAAGAAACCAAAATTTACTAATAGTCTTGAAAACCACTGTGTGCCATTTGCCAGTAGAATTTCTTTTCTCTTAACAGAAGAAACTGCTATCCTGAATGTTCTGTTTCTTATTCACAGGATTGTTTTAAAAGAGTTATACTGCTATAAATGTGTGTATGATTAATGTATTGCTTTCTCTATCTGCACGTTATAAATTTTATCCTACTTACTGTATTATTTTGCAAGTGGCTTTATTTTGATATATTGTTTCTGAGGTACATCATTTTTAATAAGTATACAGTCAATTTATGTGTACTACTTAGTCATATTCCACTGTATAATTTTACTCCAATTTTTTAATCCAATCTCCTATCAATGGGTATTTTTCTCTCTCATACTTTTTTCCTTACCAAAGTTATTGTGAAATTTATTTTGCATTTCTTGGAGCATATGTGCAAAAATTTCTATTAAATTTCTATTAAGACATGCTTGTGAATGGAATTATGACATCCTATGCTGGGAATACTTTTAATTTTATTACATGATAGCAAATTGTGTTCCAAAAGGCTTTGGAAAGTTATAGGAGATTCACTAAGTTTTGCCAACATTGTTAGAGTCAGCCTTCTTAATTTTGCCAGTAAGGTATGTATAAAATGGCATTTCATTGTGATTTCCCAAATTACTAAGAGGCTAAGAATATTTATATTTGTTTATTGGACATCTGATAATGGAATATCTGTTCCTAATTTTGACCTATTTTTATTGGGTTTTTTGGTCCCTATTTATCATTAATAGAAAAAATACATATGTATATATGCATATATTATTTTAACTGTGGATAAGTATACTACATATACATATATATTAGATGCTACTATCTGTTAGTTACATGCATTAAAAATTTCTTCAAATTTTGGCTTGTCTTATCACTCTCTCAATACTGTCTTTTGATTAAAAGAAAATACTCTTTTTCATGTTAATTTATCAAATTTTTCATTTATAGTTTGTGCTGCTTGTGTTTTATTAAAAACACTTTCCTACTATGATATCATAAAGAAATTTTCCTTTGCTATTCTCTACAATTTACATTGTCTTGATATCCATATTTAAGTCTTTTATCTGTGTTGAATTGGTATCTTTTGATGTTATTTAATATAATCAATTGTCGTGATACCATTTATTAAGGAACTATCTTTCTCCACATTTGTCATACCTAGGTTAGGTTTATTGTTCTAGGATCACTATTCTGATCTTTTATCTAATATATCCACGCTTATAATACTTCATTGTCTTAGTTTACCTTTAAAATAAATCTACATAGCTAAGCTCCTAACATTAATTTTTTTCAGATGTATCTTGACAATTCTTTTGCTCTTCTGTAAAATTTCAAGATTTAACATGATTATAATACTCCAAAAATGATTAAAATACAATAAGTACTAAGCAGTCTCAAGGTCAAAGTTGGCCTTGGTAGACATTTTCTGCTTGAATTGGCCTATGTTCCTCTTCCGTATCTTCCCCCTCAAAAGTGCTTTTAAACTCCAACAGACTGCAGTTTCTTATCTATGATTTGTGCTATCTGATGACATACATTCTCTTTATCTTAAACTATTTTTAGTCTCTTTTTGTAATTAGGGAATATCTGGAGTTGATTGTTTAAGCCTTCCTCTTGTAGCTGAGACTGTCTTTTAACCTTCTTGAATTTCATGTTGGATTTATTTAAATGTTGTGTCTGTGTTATCTATGATGTGTGGATGTAAGCCAAAGCAGATGATATGTGTGAATCTAAGTATGTCTTTTGTGTCCAGTGTTAAGGTCTATAGAACCAAAGGAGTGTTTTCAATTACTAATAATTGAGCCAAATGCATTAAAACATGTCAAAAGCATTCAAAAATAAGATATTACCTGGGATTGCTAAAGAAAAATACCTTCAAATTAGGGTGGAAACACACCCATTGCTGATTATGGTTTATAGATTGGTTTTGTAACAGGAGAGGGCAGAACTGAAAAAAGACCATGAAAATATTGCTACTTGATAAAGGGTTTCACTTTTTGGCTGTATTTGAGGTATTAGATCTCAAGCTCCCTTAAGACTAGAGAATATCATAAAACTTGTTAAGTTTCCTAAGATTCTTTCCTAAGATTCTTTGAGCTAAACTTTTCTCTGCTTTTACTATGTTACTTCAGACCTATTACAACTGCCCATTAGAAGACGCAGGGGTGCAGAAACAGAAGAAACAATAGCAGTATTCTAGGAATGTGTGATACATTAAATATGTGCATAATTTATTTAATGACAGGAAATAAAAAAGGTGTTAATTATTTTTCATGACTCAATTTGAGCATTTTTTCATGTTTGTGATGCAAAGAAAGTTCAGCTTTGAAAATTAATGTTATCTATTTCAGAAACACACACACAGGCAGAGAGAGAGAGAGATCAAAGCACTGCTCTACTATTCATGAAGTTTTATTGTGGAGTGTCTGACTCAACAGATGTTTGTCGATTTTATTGATCTTTTCATCAGTATTTGTATCATTTTTATTATAGTTCTTTCATTTTTATTCATTTTACTCTTTACTATTTTCTTCTACTTTACATTCAATTTGCTGTTACTGTTCTAGTTATTTGAGATGAATGTCTAGCTTATGAATTTTTAAACTTTTCTTTTTCTAAAATATACAAATAGTAATATAAATTCCACTATATACACGCTTTAGCTACATTCCAGAAGTTTCGACATGTTGAATATTTTATATATTCAATTCAAAATAGTTTGATATTGCTAAATGTATCACTTCCTCCCTGAGGTATGCGTTATTTATGTTTGTTTACTTGTTTCTAAACATATGGGTGTTTAAAAAAATCCTTTTGATATTAACTTTTAGCTTAAATGCTCTACGGTTAGCAAATATAATTTAAATCATTTGCATTATATTGAGTCTGCTTTCTGACCCAAGATATAATTAATTTCACAAAACTTCTATGTGTATTTAATGAGTGGTCTAACAATGGAGGATGCAAAGTTGAATGTAAGTCAATTACGTTGAGATTGTTTCAATGTAATGGTCAAGTTTTCAATATTTTGATAGGTTTTATGTCTACATGTTCAGTAAGTTCCTGAGAAAGGTGGTTAAATTCACCCACAATGATTATGTTTTTCTATCGTCTTTTTAACTCTATCAATTTTTATTTCATCAATTTCTAGGCTATGCAATTAGATAAAGCTTTAGAAAATTATACTTTCATGGTGAACTTAATTAGTGATCATTATTAAATGTTCCTCTTTATCTCTAGTAGTGCTTTTGCCATAAAATCTGTTTTTTTCTAATATTAATATAGCAACACTGGTTTCTTTTGGTTAGTGTTTCACGGTATAACTTTTTCATCCTTTTATTTACAAGCTGTTTATATAGTAGATGTGTCTCATAAATACAATAAAAATGCTTTTTTTTTTGAGACGGAGTTTCGCTCTTGTTGCCCAGAATGGAGTGCAATGGCGGATCTCGGTTCACCACAATCTCTGCCTCCCGGGTTCAAATGATTCTCCTGCCTCAGCCTCCCGAGTAGCTGGGATTACAGGTATGCGCCACCATGCCCAGCTTATTTTGTATTTTTAGTAGAGACAGGGTTTCTCCATGTGGGTCAGTCTGGTCTCGAACTGCTGACCTCAGGTGATCCACCTGCCTTGGTCTCCCAAAGTGCTGGGATTACAGGCGTGAGCCACAGTGCCTGGCCAAATGCATTTTTTAAATTATATTTTCAGAGAATTGATAGAAACTACCTGGAGTAAAATAAACTTTTCAAATTCATTCATCGTATTTATTAATAAACATTAGGGACTATTTATGTAGCACATACTACATTCCTAAAATGTAATGAACTGTTTATCACATTTGTTTTTACAGCTTTGAATTTTATTTAGTCTTCAATCAGTTTTTACTTTTAGGAAAACATATTTGCCTCATTAGCTCATTTTACAACTTTGATAGTTCTTAATTATTTCGCCTTTACTGATTTATGCAGAACATTAAATTCATCACTGTGTCTACATGCTATAGTGGTGGCAGTGACTTATAAAGCCAACGTAACACAGATTTAGGAGTCAAATTCTGTTTCTCCACTTATTAGTTGTGTACCCCTGGGCAGATTATTTGACCTCCTTATGTTTTAGTTTTCTCACCTATAAAATGGGGTAGACAATAATAATACCAACTTCATAGGGTTGTTTCAAAGATTAAACAAGCTAATATATAAAAAGTGCTTAGGACACTACTGGACACATAATAAGCACTCTATAAATATTACATAAAGCAAAGAAATTGTAATAATATTATAACACTCTCTTAGCTATTAAACCTACTTTCATTAGGTCTTTAAGGATAATTGTTAGATTTCAACATCAACCTTGTTTTCTGGGTCAATTTTCTGCCATGCCTACACATATGGAACTTCTGTCAACACACTTGGATATCTCTGTGCCTTTGTATATCCTGTTCCCCTGGCATGAATATCATATTTTGTCTCTTACATCTAAGAATTCCTCTTCAACCTCCAAGATCCAACTCATTATTAAATTCCCTCTTTAAATTCCTGGATCTGTGTTAGCTGAATAATTGCTATGCACATGTAATTATTGAGCATTTGAAGTGTGGCTAATCCAAACTAAGGTGGACTGGAAGTACAAAATGCATCCCAGATTTCAAAGCCTTAGCTCAAAAAAATAAAATAAAATAAAAGAATATAAACTAGCTCATTAATATTTATATCGATTACATGTTGAAAGGATATTTTGGATATATTGGATTAAATAAAAGTATTATGAAATGTATTCACCAACTTCTTTCCTTTTGATATCACTACTAGAAAATTTTAAATTACATATATAACTCACATTGTAATTTTATTGAACAGTGCTGGCCTAGACAAATCAGCTTCTTCCCATCTATGTGCTCCCACAGAACTTAATGGGCCTATTTCTATACATCAGATATTATATTTTAATATTTTTCTTTTACTTTGGTGCTCTTCTACCAGATTACTATTCTTTCAGGGGCAGGGTCTGTATTTTATTCATTATTAGATTTCTGACATATCACTGATGTCGTGACCCATAGTGAGTGCTCAATAAATATTTGTTGAATAATACTGATAACATATTGTGTATGTTTCAGTAAAAACTAGTAAACAAGTTAAGCTCATAATGTGGCTAGAGAAGCAGAACAACCATATGTTATAACGACGATTCTATATGCAAAATAATAGCTCCTCAATTATATGTACAGATTGAAGTTAGGATAGAATTCCTTGAAGCCTATGGAACTAATAAAGTATGATTGTCCCAAAAAAACTGGCTCACATAAACAGAAAGCACAGAAAAGAGGTACGTTCTTGGGCATTCAGCAATAAACCAGAAAAAAATCTCTGGAAACAGTTGGTAACCACCCCATTCTACTACCACCTCTCATTTCTCTCTCAAGAGATATAAAAAACATTATTGATTTGTAGACTCTTAGAATAGCATTAGATCCTTTGTTTAAGATAAACAATCTGTGTTCTTTTAATCTTTTCTAAAGCATCGTATTTCCCAAACCTTGTGATCACTATCAATGTAATTCAATGTAACAAGCTTTCTCATATCTACGAGACACTGTGCTAAGTGCTATGGAAGACATACAATAAAGACAGGTGTCTAGCTTCAATAAGTTAATAATACCTAATGTGAAATGGACATAAAAACTAACCCCAAACCAAAGCAGATAAAAGAGTGATAGCTTTGTAGTATAAATTAACAACTATAAGCATGCAAGAGAGAAAAGAAGGTGGAGGAAAGAATGGAACAAAGACCTGATACCCTATAATTTGAAGCTCCTAAGACAAAAATAAACTTTGAAGAGAATCTCTTTAGTAAGGGCTTACCTCATTTTATTATGCCTCACTGTACTGTGCTTTGCATATGTTGTGTTTTTTACAAATTGATACTTTGTGTCAACTCTGCACTAAGCAAATCTATTGGCGCCATTTTCTTCCAACACCATGTGCTCATTTCCTGTCTCTGTGTCACACTTGTTGGCAATTCTTGCACTGTTTCGGACTTTTTCATTATGATCATATCTGTCATGGTGATCTGTAATTAGTGATCTTTGATGTTCCTAGTACAATTGTTTGGGGGCACCACAAACTGTGCCCATGTAAGATGGCAAACTTAATTGATATGAAGAAATTTTAGTGGTCTGGATAAAAGATCAAACCAGCCAAAATATCCCGTTAAGCCAAAACCTAATCATGGGCAAACCTCCTACTTTCTTCAATAATATAAAGACTGAGAGAGGTACAGAAGCTGCAGAAGAAAAGTTTGAAGCTAGCAGAGGTTGGTTCCTTAGGCTTCAGGAAATACGCCATCTCCATAAAATAAAAGGTGAAGTAGTAAGTGCTGATATAGAATCTGCTACAGGTTATCTGCAGATTTTTTTCATGTTTCTTCATGTCTGCTAACACAATATCCATTTTGCAGCCCATAAATCAGGAGTAATTTTGACTTCAAGTTTTACGATTTAATAAGTATATTGTGTAATGTTACAGCTGCCATAGATAGTTATTCCTCTGATGAATCCGGACAAGGTGAGTTGAAAACTTCTGGAAAGAGTTTACCATTCTAGATGCCATTAATAATGTTTGTAATTTATGAAAGGAAATCCAAATGTCAACATTAACATGAGTTTGAAAGTTTATTTCAACCCTTATGGATGACTCTGAGAGGTTCAAGACTTTAATGGAGAAAGTATCTGCAGATGTGGTGGAAATAGCAAGAGAACTAGAATTAGAAGTACATCCTCAAGATATTACTGAATTGCTGCAATGTCACGATCAAACTTGAATTGATGAGGAGTTGCTTCTTATGGATGAGCAAAGAAAGGGGTTTACTGAGATAGAATCTACTCATGGCAAAGATGCTGTCATCATTATCGAAATGACAACAAAAGATTTAGAATATTACATAAATTTAGTTGATAAAGCAGTAGCAGGTTTTGAGGGGATCAGCTTCAATTTTGAAAGAATATCTACTGAGAATAAAATGCTATCAAACTGCATCATATGCTACAGAGAAATATTTCGTAAAAGAATCAAAGCATGCAGCAAACTTCATTGTTATCTTATTTTAAGAAATTTCCACAGTTATTCCAAAGTTCAGCAACCACCACCCTAATCAGTTGGCAGCTACTAACATGGAAGCAAGAGCCTCCACCAGCAGAGATGATGACTCACTGAAGGCTGAGGTGACCATTAGCATTTTTTAGCAACAAAGTATTGTAATTAAGTTCTGCACATTGTTTAGACATAATCCAGTTGTACGTGTTACAGACTACAATACAGGGTAAACATAACTTTTATATGTTCTGGGAACAAAAAAATATGTGTGACTGCCTTTACTGCAATACTCACTTTATTGCAATGGTCTGAAACCAAACCAGCAATATCTCTAAACTATGCCTATATTAAAAAAAATTATTTTAAAATAGAGAAATTTATATCTGAAACACTTCCTTCCTCAAATCACTTTTTGGGATCCTCAGAGTATACATTGGTATCCGCTTTGGTGACCTCTCTGACTTTGTCCATTGCCAGGTATTCTGACTTCCTATGAAAAGCCAGTTCTTTTATTAGAAGTCTTAGAAAACAGAACCATTTACAAGAACCAATTACATGTTTAATTTTCAATAGAAAATTTTTAACTATAGGACACTATATTTTAAAATAGATTCACACTCATACCCTTCTGCAAACGAGTTTTGCCTTTGATAAAATAACAAAATAGTCTTTTTAGTTTCTCTGATTGGATTGTCAGTTGTCAAAATGACAACTCTTTTAACCTCCCTGATCTCAAATTGAAGGTTTCCACCAACTGCAGTTGCAAAGAAACATATTCAAAACACAGATTGCATACTAAAGAGGAGCAAGTGATAGAGAACCTATTGTGTAGCAGTATTCTCTATGTTATATTGTGCTATTTCAAATGTAAATGTCTTTGCGACCTCTCCCTTTATTTTAGCAATATATAAAGACACCATATTTCTAATTCTGCAAAAAAGAGGGGTGATTTCTATAAGAACGCAAGTTTGTGATGGTTTGCTGGTTTTTAAAGAAGGATTACTATGAACTGAATGTTGTGTCTTCTCTAAGTTCATATGCTGAAGCCCTAACCCTTAATGTGATAGTATTTGAAGGTAGGGCCTTTTGGAAGTAATTAGGTTTAGAGAAGTTCATTAGGATGGGGCTCCCATAATGGGATTTATGTTTTTAAAAGAAGAAAAAGACAAGATTCTCTCTGTCATGTGAGGACATGAAGAGAAGGCATCGAATCAAATTTGTCAATACCTTAATTATGGACTTCCTAACCCCCAGAACTGTGAGAAATCAATGTCTGTTTGTTTAAGACACCCAGTCTGTGATATTTTGTTATAGCAACCCAAGCAGACTAATGCAGGGATGTACGAAACCCCGCAAAACAGATTACCCAGCAGAAGAACTCTAACCTTTACTCAACTACATCCCTTTCTCTTTCTTGCAGCAGTAAAAATTCCTGAAGTCAGTTGCCTTAGTGGGCATATATACTAGACTCCTTTCAGTGCAGATTGGAATATTATATACCTAAGAATTTAGTTTATTATTTGTCCTGGAAAAGCCCATGTAAAAGTTATACAATGGTTAACACAGCTTCTGTTAAGGATTAGTGTTATAAAGGAGATATAGGGAGGGAGATTGGAGGGTGTCATGGCTCTATTTAACATTGCAACAACTTATGCCAAGTGCTTTGCACAATGCCAAGCAGTAAGTAAGGAGCAAATCAGGATCCTTTATCTGTTACCTCCAGTCTAGTTTGATTGCACAACAGCTGCCATAACAATGTTGAGGCTACCCTTTCACCTTGCTTATATGCACTCATGGTGTGTGCATACACAGTAACTTACAACATATATATTGGTATTAAGCCAGCCACTGCTGTTTCAAAGATGATGGAACAACTAGAGTACTGCCCCAGAACAGCTTAGAAAGTCTCAGGTTAATGGCCGGGCGCGGTGGCTCACGCTTGTAATCCCAGCACTTTGGGAGGCCGAGGCGGGCGGATCACGAGGTCGGGAGATCGAGACCACAGTGAAACCCTGTCTCTACTAAAAATACAAAAAATTAGCCAGGTGTGGTGGCGGGCGCCTGTAGTCCCAGCTACTCGGAGAGGCTGAGGCAGGAGAATGGCGTGAACCTGGGAGGCGGAGCTTGCAGTGAGCCGAGACTGCGCCACTGCACTCCAGCCTGGGCGACAGAGCAAGACTCCGTCTCAAAAAAAAAAAAAGAAAGTCTCAGGTTAATAAGAAAAAAGGAGCTGTAAGGAGAAACATTATGATCTAATATAAATGCTATAAAATTATTTCAAGAAATGCTGTAGGTACCAGGATAGGGCATGAGGCATGTTACATACACTGCTTTGTATTCTAGTGATTGTGCGGATATGATTCCCCTACTGTACCATGACAGCCTCAAAAATAAGCATCATGCTTTATTCATGTATTAATTCAGTGAAATTATATGTAACATTGATCTGTCTGGGTGCTTGGTATGAGTTAAACTATGTCTTTATAATTTAGGAGCACACAGCCTAATAGAGGTGAGAGACATAAAAGTTTCTCATTTCAGTACACTGATTGAACATAGAACATTCGCAACATAGGAGACAGAATAATGTAGCATTAACACTTATTGAGCATATGAGACAGACACTATTCTATATTTGGTCTTAGCCAAAAGGCAAAGAAGCAATTGAGACAGACACTATTCTAATAACTTAACCCTGATTCACGTAATGCTCACAACCCTTGAGTAGCTATAATTATTAGCCCCATTTTACCAATGAGAACACTGAGGCAGAGAGAGTTTGCATAGTTTATCTAATGTCACAGATCTAATAAAGAGAAGATCTGGGACTTCACTATTTTTTAAATTGGGCTCAAAAACCACACTTTCAACTATCAAAATGTATTGCCTTTTGTGGCATATTAGTTAACGCTGGCCCTTAATGTCTTGTGGCACAGTTTTCCCCATCTATAAAATAATGATCAAAAATAATATCTTTCTAATAGAGATGTTACAAAGATTAGTTAAAATTATGCATATAATGTCTTTGGAACAGTATCTGGCATGTAGAGTATGTGGCCAATAAGTGTTCATTATTAATAATAAATATTTGTTTAATAGATGAAGAATTTATCTCAGGAAATCTTTTAAAGAAATAAACATTATCATCTCACCAGGACTACTTGCCTAAGGCTGTGGATCTGGACCAGATACACTCGTAAGTTTTCATCTAGCGCAAAGAAGCTTGTTGAATTGGGAACTTTGGGTGTCATGCAATAACCCAAGCATGAGCACTCAATATGAATGCCCCTGGGCTTTACCCTGTGCAGATTACATCAAGATTAAGTGCCATGTCTCTGCATCTGGAAAATATTATAGGTGCCCCAGCCATTATTTATAGCTTCAGAAAGTTTCCAATGTGATTGTCTATGACAAATACATCAATTCCAATGCTGTGATTATGCAGGCACCTAGCAGAGAGGGTTATGCAGTGTGTAATATTAGCACCTCTAAAGTCTCTTGGGGACACATTTAGAATAGTGAATTCTGTCATCTTGCAATACTTTTTCCACATCAGCTATGCTTCCTGTGCATGAATTCCAGGTAGCAGCAGACACTTTATTCAGAAACAATGCATGTGGACAATAATCCCATTAGTCTTCAAGATAGAGAATGAAAACCAAAAATGCACTGGAGTCAAAAATTTATGTTTTGAAGAGGCTAAGTGCTCAGGACAGTTGGAACTCATTTTATTTAATCTTAGAAAAATTAATTACTATGTTCAAATTACCTATTTCTAACACAAATAAAAAATCTTTCTCTTTCCCATAAACTATAGCTTCTTTTTTTCTAGTCTTCACTCACCCTTTTTTTTCAATGGACATGTTGAAGTTGTCAGAGACAAAACAGGAGGAAGATTTCCTATAAATGGAACCAACATTAGCATTGGAAATAGCTTCAGCATCTGCAGAAAGAGATTGATAGCCCTGTAACTCCTATCTGGGTGTCAAGATTAAGGCCATGAGATGAAGAGTCTCATACAAACATTTGTTATCTGTACCATTTCATATGATCTTTGCTGAAACCAACTGTGCAGCTACAGTCAGTATGTTCCAACATTCTATTTACAGTAGTCTTTACTACTGATCTCAATGTGAAGAATATTTACTTGATGATCTAAACTGGAAGAAAAATTAAATCCACCTGATCCAACTCTTTTTAAATTTCTTATTGTAGTAAAGAAAATGTATCTATCAACCATCTGATTCTGAACCTTATTGTAGAACCAGTGATAAGGCTCAGATGTCTCAACTCCTAGCCACTGCTATTTCCAAAATTATATTGCCCCCTTAATTTATTAAACTTTAAACTTTCATCTTGGTAATAAAAAGAGAATAATTCAAATTATAATAAAAGATAATTATGACACATATCAATGTTGCCTTTCAACATGCTAGTTAAATTAATGGAATTGGTATAAACAAATAATGCCATGGAAATACTTCAAGAAGTTCATAGTCACATATTTAAAACAACAATGTGAATTTTAAAAGACTAACAAGAATGTTACTAAAAAACATGAAATTGTGTAGACTTAAAACCCTTCTGTCAAGAATCAGTGCGATATCCAAAACATCACTAATGCTTGCTGTTGAGAGTGACTTCAGACTTCAATCAGGTTTGTAGATAATTAGAAGTACTTGACTCTCTCTGCTTACCTTTGGAAGGCAGAGTGAGGAGGAGATAATAAGAAACACTTTGACGACATGACAGGATAGATAGGTGAAAAATAGGGAACCAGAAACCCGTGTCTTTCATAGCTATTCTCAGCCAAAAAATTTTAAACCCAATTGAAAACTAGACCCCCAAAATCAACCAATGGCTCCACTAACAATATAGCTTTTTACCCTAAAAAATGAAAAAAGAGTGACAGAATCTGACCAAAACAACGCAAAATACTGTGGACTTGGAAAAACTCGTTTCATTAATAATCCCAAATATTAAAAAAGAAACCATAAAAACATGCATTCCTTTTGACGTGAATTAAGAAATTACCCAGAGAGAAAAAAAAAAACTTTGTGGATGAAAGTACATATTGCAGGATTATATCAATTTAATTTGTAAATGAGATATAACAGGTACACTGCAAAATATATGTAAGCATATATTTCAGTGAATTCTTAAGTATATACACATGAGATCACCACTCAGCTCAAGACACAGATTCCCAGCACCAGAACAGGGCTCTCCTATCTTTAATGTCAACAGCACCAACACACCCAGCCCCATCATCTCACCATTCTTCTCACTTCTATCACCATAGATTAGTTTTGTCTGTTTCTCAATTTTGTATAAGTTGAGTAAAATATAATTGTTGTATGATTCTTTTTATTCTACATTATATATGATTTGTAAGATCAGCTACGTGTGGTAGAAGTTTTTGTTTTTTTGTGTGGCATTCCATTGTATTAATATACTATAATTTATTCATCTACTCTCTGATGTACATTTGGGTCTCCTCCAGTTTTTCAATATTACATATTAAACTGCTGTGAAACTATCTTGTACATGTCTTTTGATTTCAGAATGCAACCGTTTCTCTGTAGTGTATATGTAAGAGTGAAATTGCTGGTTACATACTTAATTTTTATTATTTTTAATTTACATATAATAATTGTACATGTTTATGAAGTACAGTGTGATATTTTGATACTGTATAAAATGTGTAATGATCCAGTAAAGTACTTAGCATGCCTATCACCTCAAATATTTATCATTTCTGTGTATTAGAAACATTCAAAATACTCTTTTCTAGCTATTTGAAAATATAAAGTATTGTTAACTATAGGCATGCTACATTCTATAGAACACCAGAACTTATTCTTCCTACCTAGCTGTAATTTTGTATCCATTAGCCAACATCTCTCTATCCTCATTACCCCCTACCCTTCCTAGCCTGTAGTTACCACAATTCTACTCTCTACTTCTATGAAATCAATGCATTTAGCTTCCACATATGAGTGAGAACATGCAGTATTTGTCTTTCTGTGCCTGGCTTATTTCACTTAGCATAATATTCTCCAAGCACATTCATGTTGTCACAAATGACAGAATTTCATTCATTGTAACAGCTAAATTATATCTCATTGTGTAAATATACCACAAATTCTTATGCATTCATCAGTTGATGGACATAGGTTAATTTCATACTTTGGTTATTGTGAATAATGCTGCAATAAACATAATAGTTCAGATATCTCTTCAACATACTTATTTCCTTTCCTTTGCATATATACCCAGTAGTGGGATTGCTGAATAATGTGCTCCAGTTTCTTCAATACATTATGCTGGGAAAACTAGATATCCATATGCAAAAAAAAAAATGAAACTGGACCCCTACCTCTCACCATATACCTCCCAAAATGTTAACCAAGATAGACTAAAAATTTAAATGTAAGACCTCAAATTATAGAAATCCTAGAGAAAACCTAGGAAATACCCTTTGAACATCAGCTTCAGCAAAGGTTTTATGGCTAAATCCCCAAAAGCAATTGCAACAAAAACAAAAATTGACAAGTGGGACTTCTGCACAGCAAATGAAATTATCAACAGAGTAAACAGATAACCCATGGAACAGGAGAAAACATTCACAAACTATGCATCTGACAAAGGTCTAATATCCAGAATCTACAAAGAACTTAAACAAATCAACAAGCAAAAAACAACTCTATTTTAAAAAATGGGCAAAGGATATGAACAGACACTTCTCAAAAGAAGACATCCAACTAGCCGATAAACATATGAAGAAATGCTCTATGTCACCAGCCATTAGGGAAATGCAAATCAAAACCACAATGAGATACTGTCTCCACTAGACAGAATGGCTAATTATTAAAAAGTCAAAAAATAACGGATGCTGGCAAGGCTGCAGGGAAAAGGGAACACTTACACAGTTGGTGGGAATGCAAATTAGTTCAGCCACTGTGGACAGTAGTTCAGAGATTTCTCAAAGAACTTAAAACACAATTACCATTTGATCCAGCAATCTCATTACTGGATATATACCCAAAGAAAAATAAATTGTTCTACCAAAAAGACACATGCACTCATATGTTTATCTTAGCATTATTCACAATAGCAAAGACATGGAATTAACCCAGGTGTTCATAAATTATGGACTGGAAAAAGAAAATGTGGTACATATACACCACGGAATACCACATGGCAATATAAAGAAATAAATCGTGTCCTTTGCAGCAACATGGATGTAGCTGGAGGCCATTATCCCAAGCAAATTAATGCAGGACAGAAAACCAAACACCACACATTCTCACTTATAAGTAGGAGCTAAATCTGGGGTTCTCACGGACATAATGATGGGAACAATAAACACTGAGGACTACTAGAAGGCTAGGAAGGAAGGATCATCCATATTCCACACCTCAGCATCATGCAATATACTCATGTTACAAACCTGCATATGTATACCCCAAATACAAGATAAAAGTTGGAATTAAAATAAAGGTCATAAGTCTATTATAATGTTTACAAAATGAAACGTAAAAATCAGTAAAAAAAAAATTTAAACTAAATGAAGCCTCTCCACCAACACACATTAACATTTTCAAATAACTGACGATGGAGCAAAAAGAATAACTGAGCTGATTAAAGAATATAAGATCTCTGAAGAGATATGTACATCATTAATATGCTTTACAGAGGTTCTTTCTATCCCTACTGTATCAAATTCTGGTGGCCACTGGACTGCTAGTGTACTTACATTTTTCATTAAGTAACACAAAAAATTTTTGTAGGATAAAAAAATGTTAAAACCTGAAAAATATGTGATGAATATTTATTAACTGATGTCAGAAGGTGGACATAGGAGAAAAGGGTTACTGGAACTGCCTCAGATCTGCTAGTGTACCAAAAATGGAAACACAATCCCAGAAGGAAGAAGGAAAGGGTTCCAGATGAATTTCTTTATAAACTTGCTAATAAAGGACCTTTTGGCAACAGACTAATAATGTTTGCTAGCAGAAGAATGCTTATCTGTGTAATGCTCTTAAAAGGATGCCCTTAGTTTAGGATTCCTTATGGGAAATAAAACTAGAATTTATGAAATTATGAAGCACATACCCCTAGAAAATGTCATGAAAACTGTTTAATATTCTGGACGTAAACTAGAGACTTTTCATCATCTAAATGCCTTCACACTGTAAGATGACACGCATACCTAGGTTACAAACCTTTTCTGTTACCGTAGGCCATAAAATGTGTCTCATGAGGAAAGAAGGACCTAGGAAGCCATGTGAGATATCCAAGACCTCTCTCTGCTGTGCCTACACCATTTGGTTGCTTGTATCCTTAATATCAGGTAAGAGCTGAGATTCGTATGAGCATTATTTGAAAATTGGACCCTTTGTCATAGCTCATAGTGAATGAACCACAAATTCAACCATTAACCTTCATAAAATACCAGATTTAAGAAAACCTCATTCTAGAATGTTAAGACAAAGTAATTCTTGATACAAAATTATAAACAAATTAATAACATACTTTCTTTAATGATATCTACCTATCTACTATCTGTTTATCTGTCTGTATCTATCTATCTACATATATATCTATAATAAAGTTATGAAGACAGTTTTGGCCTAAGTCCATAAACAGAAACCTAAAATATTAATTACAAAGTCAGAGAATACATGTAAATATTGATTGTAAGTGATAGGAGATTTTTATTCTAGTTATGTTTTCAACTCAAGATAATTAACTAGGAGGGATTGATTGATGAAAATTGAAACACTAAAGCTAGGGGATGGCATAAGAGTAAAGCAGCCAGTACCATTGTATTTTCCTTCTTAGGGAATAATTTTTGCTGAGTTGCAAAACATTCATCGAATCAATAAACCTGTGTACAGCAGCATCTTCTATGCACTAGCTACTGTGCTTACTTCTTGGTCAAAAATATAAATAACACAAGTTACTTCTATGAGGGGGATACTATTAATATTATAACCATAACAGAAGGTAGGTAAATCATGATAACATGATGCAGCAAATGCTATGAGTAAAAATACCTAGAGGTAATAGGTGTACACATAAGCAGGATTAAATTTAGACGTGGGGTGGGTAAATGCTAAAGTGTGACCAGCGGAGAAGTGCTTTACTTTTTGCATGGCACAAAAATCAGATTTAGTAGTTGCTTTATCATTTCTGACTCAAAAAATCAATTATTTTTCTTGAAAAGATAATTTATGTCAAAAGGCTGTATACAGCAGTAACAAAATGTAATAAAGGTACTTGACAGAGCCCACTGCCTAGGAGTTTTTCAGCATTGCTTCCCCAAAGAAAAAACAAATAGAATTTAACAAACATCAGCTCGTTATCAAATACAAAAATTATGTTAGTACTTAGTTTAAATATTTCACAGAATGAAAATGCAGAAATCATAATGCAATGCAGCACTTTGCTATTTTTATTTGCTCTAATGAATGTACTATGTGGAGCTTTTTCCATTAGAATTCTTGGGAAGAGAAGAAACTTTAACCTTGGCACAAATGGAGCCTAATGCTTTTAGAAACTACATAGATATTTTTAAGAATAAGGAAAATAAAATGCAACCTGGTAAAATATGCACAACCATAGTTGATGAACATTGAAAATCAAGACAGTTTCTTCTCCAAACCCTTTATTTAATGATGTAACTCTTCTCTTCTAAGAATTCCTAATTTGGTTGGCATCTGTGTATAAAGGGAAGCCAGGTGCTTCTGATCTTCAAACCTGTATCTTTCACATGTTTAAAAAAATAATGTTCTGGATTCTCTTTGATCTACTGCAATCTGTTTCCTGGATCTCTGTATTCAATTTAAATGGCTTCAAATGGAAGTCATATGTGTTTTCACTACAAAAAATACCAGTTGCTTTATTCAATGATGAAAAATTAGTGGATTCAGTGAAAAACAAAAATCTTGATCTCTAATGAAAGTTGATTATTTGAGGAACTCTCTGGTTGACTAGCTTATTTAATAAATGCAGAGGTACTAGGAATTCAAGAGCATATTTGAACTACTAGATTAGCCATTATTTAGCTTTTTTCTCTTCAGTGATAGTTAACTCCTCAAAATAGAAAGGATTCATTAAAGAGAAAAAGAAATATATTGAATTTCTATTTGTGGCAGACAGTGTACTACACGCATTACACATATTATCTCATTTAATCCTTAAAAAACTTATAAAGGATTATTTCACAGACAGAGAAGCCTAAAATCTGAGAAGTTAGCTGCATTCTATAGCTATTGAGAGTGTTAGAACTGAGATTTAAACTTAGGCCCAAATCAACCCTCAGATGAGCAATAGCTGTCTCCTCAAAGCTTGCTATTAGCCACACAGGGAAACAACGGAGGAATATGAAAAATTCACACAAACACATTTATTATGCTAGGAAAAGAGAAAGAGAGATAATGTTAAGGTTATTGGTAGAGTAGCACTCTTTCTACATAATCATATACATACACATATATGTATGTGTGTGTGTAAGTGATGGCAGTGGTAGCCCATCTGGAGTGGCTGCTGCCATGATGCTGGCTACCGTGGGGGAGGTGCAGCCAGGGTTGTGCACTCCATGGAGCCAGTGGGAGCCAGGAATAGGCGGAAGCCCTGCACCCTTCTGAGCTGGCAGGGTGGGAGCCTCATACTCCCCATGTGCAGCTGCAGCTTCCCAGCCACTGCTCTGGAACTGGGCACCCCTGTGCTCTTGGAGACTGGGAGTAAGCAGGACCTTCACCCTCCCACCTACAGCTGCAGCTGCCCAAGCTGCAGCTGCAGACCCAGCCATCTCTGCACTCTCAGGGGCCAGGGAAGGCCCTCCTTCCCCTACAGGTATGGATATGCCTGCTCCTGCTGCCTGGCCTCTCCCCGCTCCTGGTGCTTGCTCCAATTTCAGAGCAAAATTGAGGCCAAGCCTGGGTGCTGTCACAACCCAGCCAGGTGTGTGCACGCTCAACACAGTGCTGACTCTGGACTTTGAGTGCTGGCATGGATGGGAGGGAGGCAGGGAGGCCCGGGGTATGCTCGGGGAAGCTCACAGGTGACCTGCAGGCACCCCTTGGCAAGAACAGCCTCAGTGCCATGGATGAGGGCAGGAGGCAGACAGGCTCCAGGATAGAAAGGGGTGGGTCCCTGGTGAAGCCCCACCTTCAAGCCAGGGGTGGCCTGAAGCCTGGGGGCTGGGCTGTTGGTTCCATGGACCAGAATGAGAACTCATGATTCCTTTTCCAGGCCCGCCCATGGCCTCCCAGGAACCAATCTGCATGTACTTCCTCCCCTCTGAAACCCATAAAACCCCAGACTCAGCCAGACTCAGTGAGATGACAGGATGACCTGCCTGTGAACAGGAGCTACTCACCCCAAGGTTTCCTCTCTGCTGAGAGCTGAGCAGATATCAGGACTACCAGCTGTGGAGAAGAGCTACCCAAAGAGAGGAGCTACCCACTGCGGGTCTACTCTCTGCTGAGAGCTGAACACTCATTGGGACAACCTGCCTGCAGAGAGTAGTGACCCACTGCGGGTCTCCTCTGAGCTGTTATGTCACTCACTAAAGCTCATCTTCACCTTGCTCACTCTCCACTTGTCCATGTACCTCATTTTTCCTGGACACTGGTAAAGAACTCAGGACCTGCCGAATGGTGGGGCTGAAAGAGCTGTAACACAAACAGAGCTGAAACATGACCCTTGCTCACCACGTTGCAAGTGACAAGAAAAGAGAGAAGGAAAGAAGAGTTGTGGCCTTTTGGGGAACCCAGACCTAGAAGCTCCCCAAGCCAGAGCTGTGACACACCCTTTGGGGCTCTGTGGTTCCTGGTGTCTCCAAGCTTCCAGGTGTCACTGCATTTCCCAGTGCCAGCCATGGAAGCTGCTCGTGGTAACACCTTGTCCAGCTATAGCCTCACAGGGAGCCAGCACCTGTGCCAGTGCCTGGAGCTGCCTGCCCCACTGCAGCCAGTGTGCCTGGCTGTGTACAGTGGCCAGACCCCATGCTTGCTCACTCACACACCCCTTACCACTCTACTTGCCCTTGGCAAGCACAGATCTAGGCCAATAGCATGAGCTGAGTGCAGCCTGCCTGGCCAAGTGGGCAGAAAGAGCCCAGTGGGCCCCAGCAAAAGTCAGGCAAAGGCACCGCTGACCACAGAGGTTTCTGGCCGGAAAGAAACACCCTCAAAGCTCACATGACATAAGCATATATACATATAAATGTATATGCATACACATTTATATATACACCCACATACACACATAACATACAAGCTTACCAAATATATCTGTTGAATACCTTCTAAATTCCACCCAACAAAAAAATACTTTTGGAAAAGGGCTACAATACTTTTGGATAATTATGATAATGATAAGACATTCTCAAAGGAAAATAAAAGTACTTTCTGTCAAGTAATTGTAAATAATCTCAGATATTTAAATTAAGCTACTATTTAAGGTTTTTAAATTAAGCTACTATTTAAAGTTAAGGTATGGGTTTTCTGCATAAGTTTTTCCATAACATATAATGTCCATAAATCTTGAGAGAGTGTAGTATTCAATACTTAAATATCGCAGTTCTCACAAATTAGTAAACCAGATAGCATGAGTGAAATAAAAATTAATTATCTCAAAAACATTAGTCAGAGTGTGATATTTTGAAACTAAGTATAGAAAGACATGAATAATCAATCTCTTTTTCTAGTTACCCAAATCACCTCAAGATAAATGATGCTATGTAATTAGAGGAAAGTTTACTCTGCTCAGATCCATGGGGAGCAGTAAATCTTTAACACTTACTCATTTGTGTTAATTAGGTATCCACAAAAGGCACTGGTGTTATTAAAAATGGTTGTAGGACTTTTCAAAAAAATAATATTATTCAGGTGAATTTAAAGTGTTTTTTAGTCAAGTATCAAAGAAAAAAAAGAAAACAGGCAATAAAGATACGACCAGCATCCAGTAGAACTGACAAGAGAACGCAGCCAAATGAACATATGCTAGTGTTTTGAGGCATGAAGAGGTTTAAAATATAGCAAGAAGCACAATTTAACTACCAAGATACCTGGAACGAAATCAGGGGCAATTGTATATTTGTTAGCATTTGGGTCATGCAGAGACTTGCTCTAAGTCATTTCTCCTTTCTGAACCTCCCTTTCCTCTTTGGTTAAAAAAAAAAAAAAAAAAAAAACCGGAATACAATATAATATTACAAAGTTAATGCAATGATCACATGAAATAATGAACATGAAATGCTTTGCAAACTGTACAATGATATTAAAATATAGAATATTTTGTAGAGTAAAAATTATTCAGAGCGAATAAAAAGTATATAGCAGTGTGAACAGAAGACAGGCTAGAGGATTGGATAATCCATTTAAGACAATCTACATTTTTAAGGGAATTTCAGCCTATCTCACTGATCAGATTGATTCATGCTCACTCCTGGCAGCATGACACAGACGATTTGTGAGCCCCTGTCCTATTTTCTCTCACTCATCATTAAATGGGCTGGGCCACTCTGGAAAATGAAAAGAGAGGCAGATGGAAAAGCTGTTTCCATGCTGTCATGTCTGGTTTTAAGACTATCCAGGCTCTGCTTCTTTCTAAGAAATGGAAGGCAGGGTTTCTTAATTTTCCACACCCCAAAATAAACATAGTCTGCTGTGGACAGAATTAAACTCCATGGCCTTTGTTTAGCATTACTTCGTGTCTCCTTGTTCCAAGGCACTAACTTAACAGGCAAGTCTCTCTCCTAGCTGAACCATTACAAGAACAATGACATTGATTATGAAGCGCAAGAGTGGCATTTTGCCCTTGGCTGTGGATGGCACATTTCAAAGAGCTTAGGATGTCTTCCACCATCTCCAATCAATTCTACCTGAAGTCTCAAACTGATTAGCATCACTGCTGCGTTTGCTTCTCTCTCCACACCCAGATAAGTGATTACAAGTGACCTCAACATAACAAAGGACGAGCAACAAGTTACTTAAAGAAATGTAGTAAAGTAGGAGTGGAATTTAGAAAGGGCCATGCTAATCTAATATGCTTTTTATATCCCTACCATATGCTAAGCACTATAATTGTTGTTTGACTAAGGTCGTTCTTTTAATTATTACAACAGTCCTTTATATATAATTATTTTAAAGCTTTCAGATAAAGAGAATTAAAATCAGAAAGCCTAATTTGCTTAAGCAATGATTGCTGGAGTCAGGGACTGAATCCAAATCCATAGCCTATATTCCTATCATTAGAACAATACTTCTCAGACTTTGTAAGGGTTTTGTGTTCATTTTTGTTTTCGTTTGGTTGTGATTGCATTACCAACAGGGAAACATTTTTATCAAACAAAATCTCACAGAGAAACTCAAATGTAAAATAGACATGAATGTAGTTAATGTGGTTGAGAAGGAGGTCATAAAGAGGGGACCTTCACTGATAGCCCCACAATATCCCTTTGTGGCCCCTCTGATATTTTTTCTAAAGCTTTTTCTCTCTCCATAACTCAGAAAAACTTTTACCCCACCAAGCTAATGTGTGCCATTTTTCTGAAAATTACTCTTGGGAGGTACAAAGGAAATTGTAGCAGATAGCATTGAATGAGACTTCTGAAAGGCAAAGGACAGCGACAGAGAGGAGACCAAAATGGGGCCACAAATGTAATTTGCCTATTTCACAATTCAACCTGTGCCCAGTCCTGGCTGTAATACATTCAGTATCATTTAGGCTAAGGATTGTGAATGCAAATTTATTTTTATCAGCATTCTCTCAGATTATGAATCATGTATTTTCCTAGTCACACCTTACATTAAAGGAATGTCTGATTTATAATTGCTTTATTTGTCAATAAATGAATTTATTTGTCAATAAATGAATAAATGAATAAAGACGAAAAATGCATTTTAAAGGCACCATTATTGAGTTAAACAGCATCTTAATTAATGTGCCTTTAATTAAACAAAATAAATTTTCTTTGCAAGATCCTGATTTTTTTCCACCCCCTCTAGGAGAAAGAGCAGCATCAATTGTTTCAGCTCATTAGGTTTCAAAGTTTTAACTGACTGAAAAGTTGGGTTCCTGAATTTATATTATAACTCATTCACAATGGGAAATTAATAGCTCATAAATAAAACTTAAGAGCAAATAATATTAAACATTTTCCTAAGATATGCATTTTTTTAAAATTGAACTTATTTTAATTTCTGTCTTCTGCCCCAGGTGGGCACAGCCTAACAATGGAACACAGCAGCTGCAATGGACCAGAGTAACTTGGGAACCAAAGGGCACATAATTGTAGCTTCACCTTCTCATTTGCCATTTTTTGTTTCTTGCTAGCCAAGGGCAGAAGGCCTTTTAAATTATTGGTGGTTTAAATTCATATGCAAAAATACAGGCTGAGCAAATATGACATAGGACTTAACAAAATTGAGTGAGAAAAAGTTTCTTAAAAAAAAAAAGACTGAAAAAAATGTTGAGAGCAATCTTTTGCTGACAGTTGAAGAACTGTTAAGAATGAAATACTATTCATTAAAAGGATCTGTGAAATCACTTACCCTTGCTACAAAATAGTTATATGCAAATACCCTTGTCAATTTATTTGGCAAAGTCGATCAGTTTGATAATCAACAAACATTTATTAGGTGCCTTTGCTTTAACCAACATTACTTTCATTTAATACTCAGAAATGTTAAGATGTGATATTTTTGAATACTAACTCAATGGTGTGTTTAATTTTTCAACTATTCTTTGTGTCATGAGCTGAACTAGCATGAAGACCGTTTAGTAGGTTGTTCTTTATTTTCCTAAGTACAAACCATTTTATGAAAAAATTGTTCATTGCATTTAATCTTCAAATGGAAATGGCTTATTCAGTAGACTAAAAAAAAAAGAGAGACAAATAATTAGTGGATAATAGCTGCAAAAAGAAATCTTCTATGAAATGTGGACTAAGTCAAGTTTCTTTTTCTGTAGCTGGGTTCAGAATATACACTGTATAGAAATGTAATTAAAAAGAAAAGAATATTTAATGTTGGGGTCCCAGGAACAATTTGAAAGATGACATTGGTCTTCCTTGGTCGTAGGGTTGAGACTCTGCAAAGTAGTGTTTATTCTTCAAACATCAATAAAACAACAGTGGAAGTGCTCACCACTAGTCTGCCAAACCAATGCATTATAATGAGAATTCTCTGCTTTTCATCTCAAACTTTAAAGTATATAAGTACCACCAAAGGGTGCTAATTGACAGTGCAGGATCCCAAGCCCAGCATCTAAAGTTTCTAACTCAATGGGCCTGGTATAGAGTTTCAACAAGTCTATTTTTCTTAACTGATTCAGAAACAAGTAGTCTGATGACCATGAAGAAACATACCTTAAGTGTTTTCTATGTGTGTTTTTTTTTTTGAATATACTTTGTAGAGGATTGGAAAATATCAGACGAAAAAAATACTGAGAAGAAAACATAATCACCCATAGTCCTACCACTCCAATGTAGCTACTGCTTAATCAGCACAATAACTTCTAGGTATACATATAATAATCCACAGGTTTTTTTCATTCTATATATATCACAGGTTTTTTTCTTTATATATATATGTATATATACACACACACATAATATATATATTCTGTTACATATATATTCTGTAATGTTGCAGGTATAATTTATTGTAATAGAGCAAAAACTTTAGTCATTAAAAACTGTCTAGGTATAAAATTATATGTTAATACAATTTTTTCTCAAGATTTTGAGTACATGGTTCTGTAGTAGTCTAATGCACAGTGTGGCTAATAAAAAGTCTAATGATTAATTTCTGGTTGCTTTATACATGACTTTTTAACAATCTCTGAAAACTTAACAGATGTTATTTATATGCTTGATACTCTGAAATTGCATCTGCCTGTGTAGTATAAATAAAAATAAACCTACAAAATCGGAGAGGTTAAACAAATGGAATTCTGTTAAACATATTTTCTATATTTTCCTTTATTCATTTAATAATGGACCTTAGACTTTTTTTCAAATTAGTGTTTTAAGATCTCACTTTTAAATGGCTAAGTAGCATTCAGTTTTATGAATATATCATAATTTAAGTCGTCCCCAAATGATGGACATTTAAATATTCCAAATTTTACCCAGTTAAAATCAGTGCTAAAATAAACATGTTTGGCCATAAGCATTGGACCAGTTAATAATAAGTTTAAGTTGAAAAGCAGAGAATTCTCGTCATAATGCATTGGTTTGGCAAATTAGATATGAGCATTTCTACTGTGTTTTATTGATGTTTGAAGAACAGACACTACTTTGGAGAGTCTCAACCCTATGACTAAGGATGACCAATGTCTTGGACCAACCAAGTATTGGAAACATGTTCAAGTATTTCTATAACATGGATTCCTGAGCATAAAATTTGCTGTTAAAGAATTTTTGAAATATTATTAGGCTGCTATTGAAAATACTGAGATAAGATATTGAGGTAAGATTTGTGTGTAAGAAACTTGTTGGGGGATACTCTAGTTATTAATATCTGTGAGTGAGTGAAAGGAAAAGATGAATATGCAGTAAAGGCTCCAGCCAAACCCAACAGTGGCATCAGGAACTGAGACATCCTTTAAAGGCATTCTCCAGTAGGGCAAGTGGGCTTAGCTTTTTGTAGTTTTACATCAACTAGTCATTGGCTGCCCCAAGAAAAGAGCATAGTCTTGGTCATTTTAACTCCCCCCAATCCCCAGAGGCATTCAGCTGAAAGATGTCAGCTGACAACTCTGAGCAGCTGAGATAATGAGTGCTTCCTACTTGAGGGAGTAGGGGTTTGGCCCGTGAACCAAAACATGTACTACCATCTACCACTTTGTATTCATTATATCTACCTGTCTTATATAAATTCTGATAGCAACTCCTAATCTGGTGCTCCTCTTTTATTCAAGAAAATTTATGAGATAGATAAAAATTAGTGGAATGAACTATCGCCCCTCAATTCCACAAATGATCTGCAGTTATCTCACTCTTTTACTTTATTCTACATATTCCTCACCTCTGATGATAACCTTTGCTGGCCAAGGTGACTTGCCTGGTAGAATGATGCAGACCTTCCTCCAGTGAGGCCCTAGTCCTCTAAATAAAAATAATAACAATAATAATACAATAAAACAAAAGCATTTCTCTTCTACACTTCTAATAAAACCTCTAAACCTCTAGATCCAAGAACTGTGGGGATGGCAAGTACATATTTCATGAGTGGGTCACAGGAAATAATGGTGAGTGGAGTATTCTTTTATCTACCCCTTTGTTTCTGGACTCATTTTTAAATTCTACCTTTTGGAAGCACAGTACTATATACTGGTCATTGATTTGGAGTATACACTGCATCCTGAAAAATGGCACCCATGTTTTTAGGGTATTATATCCAAACTAATATTTGGCTATACTTTCACCAGAACTCAAATAAGACTAGTGGTTTCTGAGTGGTATAGCATGTGATTAAACCAGTGGACTCCATTTTTATGTATTTATCCCCTCATCTCCTTTTCTCTGAAGATCACAGGTTATAAATACTTATCATTCCACAAGATTTCAAATAGTAGTTTTGGCTACAGTCCTACAGGCAGGTAAGGTAAACTCACACTCAAAGTCTAAGTCAATTTTAGAAAAGATGAATATCTGCCTCTTCAAGGATGGAAAGCATTCAATAACAACATGAAACCAAGTGGCTGTTTGGTATTTTAGATGAATGATACCATATTGGGTCTTCAGGGTTGGTCTTTGTTAAAATTTAAACCAAGGATTGGACAACCATGGTGAGTGGAAGCCTATATCTTTGGGCATATACAAAGGCTTCATCCCTGGCCCAGTGTCTATTGAATTCATTTACCCATTGTGCCAACACTAGAATGGCCAATGGCATGTTGGCTGACATCAGTTGACTGAATTATGTATTTTTAGAGCTCCTTTCATGGTGAACTTTATCTGAAGAATATTAACATAAAATACAAATACCTTCACACTTTGTGCCCTCTTCAGTAGGTCAGTCTTCATGCTTCTTTGCCAGACCTCCTTGACCCAAGTCTTCTAACCTTTTTATAATACTTCTATGTCACTGACCAGCCAAGTAAGTTATTTATTATTTTCTATATGCTATTTCATATTCTTAACTGAGGCTGTTTCTCTTTCCACATCAATTGATCGACCAGGTGCAACTGAGGAGTCCAGCCCCAGGTCTAAATTTCATGTGTGATCTTTCAGGCTCTACCAAAGACTTTACTTGGCAGGCCTCATGGAGGGAAAGCTGCCCTTCCCACAAAAGACGTGGTGCACAACCAATGCATTGGAGTCTCGGGAAGGAGTTGCAGGCAGGGATTCAGGCCTATTCCAGCCAGCCATGCTCATATATGCATGTCTTCTTTCTTAGCTTAGGCACCTCTATTCAGAGGCCTCACCTGAAATATTTTTCAGGCACCTCTTCTTTATGAAGGGCGCTTGAAGACACTTTTCTCCACTTCAACTCAATTCTTTGAGACTTGTGCCTTCAAGGAAAAAGGGTATAGAACACTTAGGGATCACTTCACCCAGCAAACAGAAAAGGTCTGAGAGAATGTGTTAGTTTGCCTCAATAATGAAACAAGCATCTTGTCAAACTTAGTGAAGGAGATTGGTTCCCTACAGGAACATCACTACAAACCCCCTTCTTCAGACTACATTGATAAACTGTGACTTTGCCTACAGAGGAGGTGCAAAGTATTGAGTGAATGAGACAGTACAAATACCCTAGACCCTCTTCTTCCTCATTTGGGTACCAGGTATGCTCTGGCACACCTGACTTACCGGTGATAAATTCCTTGCCACTCACAAACATATTTGAACCACCCTCATAGAGCCAGCCCTAAAAACACCCTTGGATCTACAATGAAGTAGTGGGAACAGTACATGATGAGATCATTAATAGACTCGGATTTCTAGGTTTATTCATGCCTCTCCTGATGGCTATTGAGGCCACTGCTTGAAGTCAGGCCCATTGTTTCACAATACAATCTGACTCTTTACTGACAAATTTCCTGGCATGCAAAAAGTGGCTACTGCCAAGATATCAAAGTCTGACTAGGCAAAAGAGCAGCTGGAGAGTGATAAACAGGCATCCTTTGCTAGAACATCCTGGCAAAGGCCTTCCAGAAAAGATCACTGAATCTTGTCTCTCAATAATGGGGTCTCAAGGAGGAGACTGATGGGGTCCCTGCCAAGGAACTTGTGGCCAGGTCCAGGCCATGAGAGGCCCAACAGACAACCTCACGAGGATTCAAGTGGTGGCAGTCCCTATCAGTGACATTGGTGCTGATCCCTCTGACCCTCCTGGTGGGCCTGAAGATGAGCCAAATGGTTCATCCAGCCTCTGCCATGTTTTTCAGTATTCAAAAATAAACAAGACTAAGAGTTAGACTAAGGTCCTTCTCTCTCCAAAGAGAACAAGAAACCCTACTTCACAGTCATAGCTCAATGGAGAGATGGGGGGATCTAGTACTTCTTGGGCCTTTTGGAGATCAGTACACAAATGACTTATGATTCCCACAACCCTTGGCACCAAGATAAGGGGAAACAGATAATATTGTCTGGAATTGGGTTCTAGGCTACCACCACTAGCAGTCTTAACCAGACATGACTATGGATGGGTCACTTCAGGTTTCTAGAAGTCTCCATTGTATGGCCCCCATCACTGAATGTATAGTTGGTACACATATATTATGCATATGCACCCTACTCACCTTCACCCACAGCCCTGGCAAGAATTGATGCAGTTACGGCCATCGTAGTGGGGCATATGGAAGACTGTTAATTTGCTCCACTGCTGACAATTGGTGCTGTTATTCCCCTGCAAAACTAACCACCCTTTGGCCAAACTTAAGGAAGATGAAGTTCTCTATAAGACGATTTCTCTATTCTATAGCCCTATCTGGCATGTGCACAAGGCTTTGGATGCCTAGAAACTCACCTTTGAGTATTGGAGGCTCAATATTGTCATACTACTCTCGGAATTGGTGGAACCAGATGTTGTGACAGTCAAAGAAGCTATTGCTCAAGCTAAGTGAACTTGGTGTGTAGCAATTAGTATTACAAATGCTTTTATCAGCATCTCCTTCAAATCAGATTATCAGGATCAATTTGCCTTCATGTGGAATGGATTCCAATATACTGTAATGTTTCCTTAATGCTACCTAAATTATCTGGCTATCTGTCATCAACAGATAGGGCATAACCCAGAAAAATGTCACTCCTAGACAAAATACTAGCCTTCCACTATATTGATGACATCTCCTGGTGGGCATAGACAAGGCCATCCCCCAACAAAAACTGGATGCCCTCTTGACCCACAAGTGACAACATGGCCAGTCCGTTACTAAAAAGTATAAGGATCTAGCAACTAAGTAAAATTCCTGGGCATAATCCACAAAGGTGCACAATTCTAAAGAAATTATGAAGCATTTGACTCTGTCTACATGAAAAAACAGAAAGAAAGAGGACCCCTGACCCACAAGATTCCCTTAGAAGGATCTTCCAATGGGCCACGCAAGTTACTCCCCTAACCCATCCAGGCCCCACCAATTCATATTTGCTGTTTGAGTTACAGGTTTTATCAACCTTCCAGTTTGACAATTGAAACCTACGGCAGAAGAATACTACCACAGGTTAGAAGTATCTATTGGGCCTTTGGACCCATAGGCTCTCCAAGTCAGCTTAACGGCATGCACACTTTAAGAGATTATTGTTGGCTTGCCATTGTGCCTTGGTGGTTACTGAGTGTATGGCCCATGGTCATGAAATAGTCTTGTAACTAGAAGTTCCAGTCACACCTTGGGTCTGAACATAGCCCTCAAATTGTCAGGTGGAGAAAGCTAAGAAATTATCTCTAGTGAAATAGAATTGGTACATAGAGATGTGGGTAAAATCTGGCCAGGATGGGCTTCAACACCATAAAAAAAGCTTGTAACACCATAAAAAAAAAACCTTCAGGAGTGCTCCTCAACCCCTAGGCATATACTCAAAGAGCCACTGCCTCCACTGTCCCAGAGGAAACACAGATATAGAAACCTCCTGGACCACCGATAGGCCTGGTTCTCTGAGAGCTCTTCCCAGTTAACTTATACCAGGATGGAAAAGGGTACAGCTGCCATCTCATCTGAGAGAGGCTTGTCCCTCACTGAGTACAGTAAAGGATGCTCAGCACAATGAATAGCCCTTCATGTAGTGTGGATGGCTATCCAGGCCACCCCAGCTGATGAGATGTGTTATATTTTCACTGACTCACAGGCTGTGACCAATGTCCTGGCCGTTTGGTTAGGCCACTGGCAGGTCTGAGTGCCATATAAACAAGCTTTCCTGTAGGGGTGAGACATTTAGAAAAAAAAATGTTCCATTCCTAATAAGGTTTTCTTATCAAGGCTGATGATCACCAGAAAGGCTCTCAGACTGACAAAGGGGAATATAATCAATGAGCAGACCATGTTTGTCAGCTAAACTCAGAGACTGAATTGCTCTCTAATCCAGAACAAGCAGATGTTCAACCTATTGCCTTCTGGATCCATGAGAAATTTTGATACCATCCTAGACTGGCCTACATGCATAGACTGCCTCTGTGGTCTGAACTTGCCAACATAGCATGGAAAAGGTTTTCCTCCGGCCAGACCATGGCCAAAGCTAAAAATGCTGCCTGGGAAAAAATCTCTCCAGCCAATGACCAAGGAGTTTCTGATGAATAGATCACATTGGGGCCCTCATCCAATCAAGAAGATTCCACTAGATCCTGACTGTAGCTGACACTTTCTCTGAATTTGCTCAGGCATCCTTGTGCATCCCACTGACTCAGGCCACACTATCCAGATCACTCAAGACCATACGTGTTTTGTTTAGGTTTTCCGAGTAGATTTTATTTGATAATGGCTTTAAATTGTGGCCCAAGTTCCATATCAATGGGCCCAGTCACAGGATATACAATGAATTCTTTATATTCCATATCACTTCCAAGCTGCAATGATGATTGAGCATTTTCATGGATAATTAAAATACAGACTTAAGTGGCTGATAGCACAAGTAAAGACATCCCCAGCCTGGACGTCAGAGGAAAGCAGTCTGGGGTCTCAATGCAGCAGTTCTCTGAAAGGTACTTTTAATTCATGTTCTATGTGTTACTAAGCTGTCTGACCTCTTCCTTCAATTGTACACCCCTTTTCAATAATTATTGACAGCTGGGTCTCTGGAGGGGACCCTGCAAGGGCCTTCCTTCCCCTTCACTCTCTTTCTTAAAACTCATAAACTTGAAAGATTAGAATGGCTATTAAACAATGAGGAGTGGGAGACAGTAACCTCCTCTATTTACCACCTGGGTGCACAAGTTGAATGTTTTGCTTACAAGGACTTCAAAAACAATGACCATCAATTTGAGTTCTCTAGTTCAATATTTTCCTTAAGGTGGCCCAGGTGCTTTTTCCCATGTAGCCCCATGGGATCAGTATCAGAATACAAAATGTTACCGAACTACAAAAAGATAGGCCAGAAGACTTTCATACGTCATCCTAGGAGATGGATTAAGAGTTCTATCCTTGCTCATGCTACAGGACCAGGTGAACACCTTCAAACCTAATAGCCTGTGCAGGACAGGAAGGGTAGAGGGATCTGACCTCTCTTCTCTCTCTCCTGCAGAAGAACCTGTGATTCCTGCTTTGCCAAATTTGTTGCTTTCTCTTTCGCCATCTCCCAGAGGGTTAGATTGCCAGGAAGAGCAGGATGTCAGCATTTCTGGTTTTACCACAAGCTCCCTGTTGTGGAGGTTAAGTTCTGGATGAGTATGAATAAAAGGAGCAAATTGTGATAAAAGGCAATTGGGAGGAAATTGTTAGGTTCATCTGAGATATAGGTTAAACTGCAAATCAGCTGGTTTACTGGAGAGAATCGGGAAAAGACACAGCTGAGAATATCCACCTTGGGGTCAAAACAAATCTCAAAAACTGACTGCAAAGGTAATTATCCCTTCAAAAGAGACCAAATTTGATTGGATTTATCTGTAATGTAATTTATGGAACTAGACATTGTTAAAAACAGTAGAGCATCAGCCAACAATAAGTGGAGTTTAACAGCTGGGCATTGTCTGGAAAACAGTCAAAAAGACCCTTGCCAAAAAAACACTGTCACCTTTGAGTGACTGTGGACATACCCAAGGCTGTACACCCTGAGAAGCACATCAGAGGCTTCATACTGCAGGACAGAAATAGACTTTACAAAAATAATCAAGCCAGTTACTAAACAGGTAAACAAGAAAACAGCAAGTATAAGATGAGGGGTAAGGAGAAGTATAGTACCAGTACCCAGAGCTGCTTAAAAAAAATCTAGTTTCCATGAGAATGGTCAATGGGTACAAAAATATAGTTACATAAAATGAATAAGATGTAGTATTTAATAGCACAGCATGGTGATTACAGTGAACAATAATTTAATATACCTTTTAAATAACTAAAAACTTAAAATTTGAATGTTTACAACACAAAGAAATGATAAATGTTTGAGGCAATGGATACTCCATTTATCCAGATGTGATTATTATTCATTGTATGTCTGTATCTAAATGTGTCATGTGCCCTATAAATATATAAATCTACTATGTACCCATAAAAAATAAAATAACCAGTTTCCAGCAAAAATTACAAGACCTGCAGCAAAACAGGAAAGTATGACCCAAACGCAAAGGGGAAAAAAAAGCATGCAACATATATTGCCTATTAGAGTGAAGAGATGTTAGATTTAAGAGACATAAAAATTCAAAGAAGCCATTATAAATATGTTAAAAGAACAAACCATAATTAAATAAATTAAGAAAATTATAATAACAATATTGCACCAAATAGTAAATATCCATAAAGAGATGTAAATTATAAAAAAGAATCGAATGGAAATTCTGGAATTAAAAAGTAGAATAAGTTAAATGAAAATTCTACTAGAGATTAGAACTGGCAGAAAGAATTAGCAAACTTGAGGATAAATCAATAGAGATTATGCAATCTGAAGAACAGACGGCAAAAAATGAAGAAAAATGAATGTAACCTCAGAAAAATACAGGACACCAGGAACCATACCAACATACATGTAATAGGAATACCAAAAAGAGAAGAAACAGAGAAAAGAAAATATAAAAAAAAATTTTAAAACAATGAAAACATTCCCAATCTATTGAAAAACATTAATCTATATATTTAGGAAGCCCAATAAATTAGTATATAAAACATTATATACTATACATTATATACTGAGCTTCCTCTAGGAAGCTCAGCAAACCCATTTTTACATCATAGGAAAAATACTGGAAGTGAGGGCAAGATGGCTAACTACATACAGCCAGGTGGAACAGCTCCCATCAAGGGGCCAAGACGACTGGCATGCTCCTAACAGATTTTCAGAAAGAAGGCATTGAAAGTGGATAGACAGATGACGCAGAAGCTGGGCTAAAGGCGGAGAACACTGGGAACCCTACATAAGGCTACAGTGCACCTGGACTCATTCCTGGCCCCAAATGCCTCCAGGAGAACAAATGAGTTGAACTGGCAATGAGCAACCTGCTCTTGCCACAGGCCTCTAGAACCCTGGCAGGAGACCCCTCGACCACCAGAGACACTCAAGTTGGCAGGGAGAGCTGCATAGAGAAGTGGTAGTGGCAGCAAGACAGCTGATATGGAACCCAGAGGGTTTGGTGCAGAAGCACCTGTAGGAGAGCACAGTCAGGAATGGCCATCTCCCTAGACCTGATTTGCTCCCATAAGAGACTAGCCGAAGGGGAACTGTCAGTCCTAAACACTACAGGTACCCTGGCACCTGCTACCACCTGCCACAGCTGCCACTACTGCTGCTGCTGGCACATGTGAACAAAGACAGATCCCACTGTCACTGCATTACAAAACATGTTTGCTGACACCACCTATCAGACAGTAGTAACTCACAATCTGGGAGCACATCAGCCCCCACAGTGCAATGGATTTCTAACCTCAAAGAGCCAGAGAACAATGTCAAGGCCCAATACAGGTCCCCTAGAGTTAGGGCATACAGTCCAGGAGGAGTTGGCAGCTGAGTGTGGGCACCCTAAAATCTTCCAGAAATGAAGTCAGTTGTCTGAATCCACCTTATACTACAATCAAACCCTCAAAGTCATCAAATAGGATGAAGGAAGAAACATACAAAGGTCAGCAACCTCAAAAATTGAAGAAAGATAAGCCCGCAAAGATGAGAAAGAATGAGCACAAGAACCCTAACAACTCAAAAAGCCAGAATGCCTTTTTTTTCTCCAAATGACTACATCACCCCTCCAGCAAGACTTCTGAACTGGGCTGAGATGGCTAAAATTACACAAATATAATTCAGAATATGAACAGAAACAAAGATCACTGAGCTACAGAACTACATTGAAACCCAATCCAAACAAGTTAAAAATCATGATAAAATAGAGGAGGTGACAAAAAAAATGGCCAGTATAGAAAGAATGTAACCAAACTGATAGAGCTGCAAGACACACTACAAGAATTTCATAATGAAATTACAAGTACTAATAGCAGAATAGACCAAATGAAGCAAAGAATCTCAGAGCATCAAGACTGGGTTTCTGAAATAAGAAATTCAAACATGAATAGAGAAAAAAGAATAAAAAGAAATGAAGAAAAACCTCAAGAAATGTGGGATTATATATAAATAAAATCTATGACTCATCGATGTTCCTGAAGGAGACGGGAGAATGGAACCAACATGGAAAACATTTCAGGATATCATCCGTGAGAACTTCCCCAACCTAGCAAGACAGGCTAACATTCAAATTCAGGAACAGCAGAGAACCCCAGTAAGATATTCCTCAAGAAGCACATTCCCCAGATACATAACCACTAGATTCTTGAAGGTCAAAATGAAATTAAAAAATGTTAAACTCAGCTAGAGAAAGGACAGGTCACCTACAAAGGGAAGACCATCAAACTAACAGCAGACCTCTCAGCATAAACCCTACAAGCCAGAAGAGATTGGAGTTTTACAGTCAATGTTCTTAAAGAAAAGATATTCTGCCACATAATTTCATATCTGGCCAAACTAAGCTTCATGAGCAAAGGAGAAATAAGATCCTTTCAGACAAGCAAATGCTGAGGGAATTCATTACCACCAGGCTTGCCTTACAAAAAATCCTGAGTGAAGCACTAAATATAACAAGGGAAGACCATTCTCAGCCACTACAAAAACACACTGAAGTACACAGATCAGTGACACAATAAAGCAACCACATAAATAAGTCTGCAAAATAACCAGCCAATATCATGATGACAGGATCAAATTTACATGTATTTTATTAGTCCGTTTTCATGCTGCTGATAAAGATATACCCAAGACTGGGCAATTTACAAAAGAAAGAGGTTTTATTGGACTTACAGTTTCATGTGGCTGGGGAAGACTCACAATCATGGCAGAAGGCAAGGAGGAGCAAGTTACATCTTACATGGATGGCAGCAGGCAAAGAAAGAGCTTGTGCAAGGAAACTTTCCCTTATAGAATCATTAGATCTTGTGAGACTTATTCACTATTACAAGAACAGCATGGGAAAGACCTTCCCCCATGATTCAATTACCTCCCACCAGGTCTGTCCCACAACATGTGGGAATTCAAGAATGAGATTTGAGTGGAGACACAGCCAAACCATATCACATACCAATACTAACCTTGAATATAAATGGGCTAAATGTCCCAATTCAAAGACACAGAGTGGCAAGCTGGATAACAAACTAAGACCCATTGAAATGCTGTCTTCAAGAGACCCATCTAACATGCAGTGACACACACATAGGTTCAAATAAAAGGATGGCAAAAAGCCCACCAAGCAAATGGAGAACAGAAAAAAAAAGTAAGGGTTGTAATCCTAGTTTCAGACAAAACAGACTTTAAAACAACAAAGATCATAAAAGACAAGGGCAATACAGAAGGGTAAAGAGCTCAATTCAACAAGAAGGTCTAACTATCCTAAATATATATGCACCCAACACAGGAATACCCAGATTCATAAAGCAAGTTCTTAGAGACCTTCAAAAAGACTTTAACCCTCATACAATAATAGTGGAAGACTTTAACACCCCACTGATAGTATTAGACAGATCATTGAAACAGAAAATTAACAAAGATATTCAGGACCTGAACTCAGCACTGGATCAAATGGACCTGATAGACATCTACAGAACTCTCCATCCAAAAACAACAGAATATATATATTTTTTCATCTCCACGTGGCACACACTAAAATTCATCACATGATTGGAAGTAAAACACTTCTTAGCAAATGCAAAAGAACTGAAATAACAATCTCTCAGACCATAGTACCATCAAATTAGTAATTAAGACTTAAAAATTTACTTAAAATCATATAATTAATTGAAAATTCAATAACCTGCTCCTGAATGATTTTTTAGTAAATAAAGAAATTAAGGCAAAACCAAGAAGTTCCTTGAAACTAATGAGAACAAAGATACAACATACCAGAATCTCTGGGACACAGCTAAGGCAGTGTTAAGAGGCAGATTTGTAGTACTAAAATGCCCACATCAAAAAGCTAGAAATATCTCAAGTTAACAAGCTAACAGCACAACTAAAAGAACTAGAGAACCAAGAGCAAACCAACCCCAAAGCTAGCAGAAGACAAAAAATAACCAAAATCAAAGCTGAACTGAAACAGATTGAGATATGAAAAACCATTCAAAAAATCAGTAAATCCAGAAGTTGTTTTTCTAAGAAACAATTAATAAAATAGCTAGCTAGATTAATAAAGAAGAAAAGAGAGAAGAGTCAAATAAAAGCAATCAGAAATGACAAGAGGGATATTACCACTGACCTCATAGAAATACAAATAACTATCAGGGAATATTATAATCACTTCTAGGCACATAAAATAGAAAATCTAGAAAAAAATGGATAAATTCCTGGACACATACACCCTCCCAAGACTAAACCAGGAAGAAACGAAATCCCTGAACACATACACCCTCCCAAGACTAAACCAGGAAGAAACTAAATCCCTGAACAGACCAATAATGAGTTCTGAAATTGAGGTGGTAATAAATAGCCTACCAACCAAAAAAAGGCTAGGATCAGACAGATTAACAGCTGAATTCTACCAGATATACAAAGAAGAGCTGGTCCCCTTGCTGCTGAAACAATTCCAAAAAAAATGATGAAGAGGGAGTCATCCCTAACTCATTCTATGAGGCCAGCATCATCCTGATATCAAAACCTGGCAGGGACACAACAACAAAAAAGAATACTTCAGGCCAATATTCTTGATGAACATCCATGCAAAAATCCTCAGCAAGGTACTGGCAAATCAAATCTGACAGCACATCAAAAAGCTTATCTACAATGAACAAATGGGCTTATCATCCATGGGATGCAGGGTTAGTTCAACATACTCAAATCAATAAATTGAGTCATTACTTAAAGAGAACTAAAGACAAAACCACCTGATTATTTCGAGAGATGCAGAAAAGTCTTTCAATGAAAACACTGCTTCATGTTAAGAACTCTCAATAAACTGGGTATTGAAAGAACTCACCTCAAAATAATAACAGCCATCTATGATAAACACTCAGCCAATATGATACTGAATGGGTGAAAGATAAAAGCATTGACCTTGAAAGCTGGCACAAGACAAAGATGCCCTCTCTCACTACTCCTATTCAATATAGCATGGAAAGTCCTGGCCAGGGCAAGCAGGCAAGAGGAAGAAAGAAAGTGTATACAATTATGAAGAAAGAAATCAAACTATCCCTGTTTGCATATGACATAGTCCTATATCTAGAAAACTCCATAGCCTCAGCCCAAAAGTTCATTAAGCTGATAAACAACTTTGGCAAAGTTTCAAGATACAAAATCAACATTTAAAAAAATCACTAGCATTCTTATATGCCAATGATCATCAAGCCAAGAACCAAAGCAGAAATGCAATTCCATTTACAATGACTACATAAAGATTAAAACAACTAAGAATACAGTTAACCAGGGATCTGAAAGATCTCTACAAGGAGAACTACAAAATACTGTTCAAAGAAATCAGAGATGACACAAACAAATGGAAAATCATTTCATGCTCATGGATAGGAAGAACTAATATTATTAAAATGTGCCATACTGCCCAAAGTTATTTATAGTGCTATTTCTATTCAACTATCATTGATATTCTTCACAGAACTAGAAAAAAAAACTTTACAATTCATAAAGAACCAAAAAAGAGCCTGAATAGCCAAGGCAATCCTATGCAAAAAGAACAAAGCTGGGGGCATCACACTACACTACCTGACTTCAAACTATACAGTTGGGATAACTGGATACCCATACACAGAAGATTGAAACTGGACCCCTTCCTTATACCATATACAAAAATCAACTCAAGATGGATCAAAAACTTAAATATGAAACCCAAAAGTATAAAAACCCTGGAAGACAACCTAGGCAATACCATTCAGGACATAGGAATGAGCAAAGATTTCATGTAATTGTAACAAATGCAAAAATTGACAAATGGGATCCCATTAATCTAAAGAGCTTCTGAACAGCAAAGGAAACTATCAAGAGAGTCAACAGACAACTTACAGAATGTGAGAAAATTTTTGCAATCTATGCATCTGACAAAAGTTTAATATCCAGCATTGATCAGGAACTTAAAGAAATTTACAAGATAAAGACAACTCCACTAAAATGTGGGCAAAGGACATGAACAAACACTTTTCAAAAGAAGACATTCATATGGCCAATAATCATATTTAAAAAATCTCAACATTACTGATCATTAGAAAAATGCAAATCAAAATCCCAGTGGGATACCGTCTCACACCAATCAGAATGGCTTTTATTAAAAAGTCAAAAAATAACAGATGCCATTGTGGTCGTCAAGAAAATGGAACACTTATGCACTGGTATTGAGAATATGGAAATCAACCTAAATGCCCATCAATGATAGACTGGATTAAAAAAATGTGGTACATATACACCATGAAATACCATGCAGCCATAACAAAGAATGAGATCATGTCCTTTGCAAGAACGTGGATGGAGCTGAAGGCCATCATCCTTAGCAAACTACTGCAGGAACAGAAAGCCAAATATCACAGTTCTCACTTGTAAGTGGCAGCTAAATGGTGCAATCACATGGACAAATAGAGGGGAACAACACACACTGCAGCCTATCAGAGTGTGGAGGATGGGAGGAAACAAAAATAACTAACAGGTACTAGGATTAATACCTGGGTGTTGAAATAATCTGTACAACAAACGCCCATGACACAAGTTTACCTATGTAACAAACCTGTACCCCTGAACGTAAAATAAAATTTAAAAAGAAAACAAACTAAAAGCCAAAGGCAAGAAGAAATCTTGAATTAAGCAAGCAAAGTATTATGTATCTCTTACAAAGGAATCCCAAAAAGATTAACAGTGGAATTCTGATAAAAAAATGGCATCAAAGGGTAGTAGGATAAGATATTTAAAGTGCTTAAGGAGAAAACTGTCAATCTCCTATATCCAGTATACATGTATTTTAAAAATGAAAGAAAAATAATTACATTCTTAAGGAGACAAAAACAATGAAAATCTTTTGCTAGCATACCCCCTTACAGTAAATGCTAAAGCATGTTCTTCAGGCTGAAAGCTAGTGACCTCAGACTGATTTCTACTCACAAATACACTCAAAATAATACCAAAAAAGGTAATTGTGCAGTTATAAAAGACAGCATAAACCTTTCTTCTCCTTTCTTAACTCATTTAAAAAGCAGATGTACAAAGCAATATGCATATAATATTTTGTCGGGCCTATAACAATTAAAAAGTAAATATATTTGCCAGTAACAGGAGGTCACAAAGGGAGCAAAGCTGTATTGGTCTAAGCAAACGACTCCAGTTGGTAACGTGGATCTATGGGAAAAATTGACAAGAACCAGAGATGATAAACAAGAAGTTTAATATAAGAAGAGCTTGTTATACTTATTCTCCTTTCTTTATCCAAACCTCCATCATCTGCCCAATCTAAGATAGTGTCTTCTGTCTACATCACTGTTTCTTAAAGGCACTAATTTTCTCTCTATTTGTAGTCTATGCACTCATCATATTCTCTTTAATGATTCAGGCTTTAGTCAAATAAAGAAAAATACAAAAAAGGGAAATACCTTTCTGGCAACTTATACTTTTAGTTTTTTGGCACAAACTTTTTCTGAGGAAAGGGTCGACAAAAGAACTTGGGCAATTGCAAGGAACAGGGGAGAGGACAATGCAAAATAAACACATATATTTTATTAAATTATCTATCTGCTCAAGCTTATAAACTGTCATCTTCGCAATATTTATTTCCTACCTTTTATTGTCTAACCAACTTATGAATTCCTGAAAAATGTTTGTTAAAATATAACATTATGATTGCTGTTTTGACAGTTCTTTTTTGTATCTTATTGACATTATATGTTCCTATGATGATATTTCCATTGCATAAACATTTATGACCCTTACTTCTTGGGAGATTGAAACTTTTATTACTATATAATATCACTTTTCCCCATTTAATATTTTAGTCTTAAAATTACTTTCTTGACTTACTTTTACTTCCTGTGTCTTATTAGTTGTTAGCATTAATCTATTAAATATTTTCTAGTACAATTTTTGTACTCTCAGGCATTGTTCTATTAAATAGCATATGTCTTCAAGACACAATTTTCAAGAGTTTACCCTGACTCCTGCCTATATCTGTTTTCTGTGCTCTGATTGCTTAATCAATCAAATAACTCTGGATAATACCTCCTAAAATTTCTTAAAATGTTATTGTCTTGTAATGGTACCCTGCCTTGTTTCCGGTCCCCTTATAGGTTTATTCTAGAAGAATAGAAAGACAAGTAGATACGAATATACGTCCATACTATATGTATATGAAGAGACACAGATATAGTTTCCATCCTTGCAAAATGATTTGGATGAAAAAGAAACAATATGCATATGTTTAGCATGCCCTCTTTAAATATGACGAACTTAGGTTCACAGAGAGTAAGTGATTTGCCCAAACTCAAAGAATGAATTAATAAGCAGAAAGAAAACTAAAGCACTGAGCTCTTAATTTCTATTCAAGAGCCCTTTTCACTAAAGCGCATCTTCAATATACACATTTTTAAAATTTATAGCACATAAAAAATTAACTAAAACATAATGGTTTCGAGAAAGCACTTCTAAAAGACTTTTATAAGTATTGCTTAGAATTGAAATGTAGCAATTGTTACCGAAGCTGTCCACTTATTAAACTGGAAATAGCTCCCTTTTTAATAAAACCAATGCATTAGAAAGTCAATGTATACCCTATTGATGTGCTCATTAGAAGTGGAGACTGAGTTACAAAGATCAATCAACAGTTATCCAATGCAGGATTTCAAGGGGACATCATTGGCCCTGCCCCCACATACCAATCTATAGGTGTTCTATCTCTAAATCACCCACAGTGCTCAGATCTTTATTTCTTACTGATTTAGCTTACCTTTCCCCAGCATTTCATATCATTTTTAATCAAAAATTTCTCTCCTGTTTATCTCTAACCTGTTTATTGACCCTGTGTTTATAGGCAGGACTCAGATATGACAGAAATTGAAAGCTGTAGGAGGCTGCAAAGTTGGATCGTTTTTATTGAAGCTCTCCGAAGATTAACCACATGACCCTGTGATTTATAATAGCAGTTATAAACCAAGGAGTTTCATACAATTGAATAGATTTCACAAATATTCTCCACATCAAAACTCACAAAGGCTGCCTTTTTCTACTAATCATTTTTACTAGCATTGTTATTGTTAATGGACAAATAAAAGAAAAATTACACTGAGATTAACATGCCAGATTTTAACTCTAAATTTTTATGTCCCAAAGAATAAATTCACATTATAAAAATAGGTCCAGCTTCAAATTAGAAACAGGGTACAGAGTGAATAAATAAATAAGCAGAGTAATTCCCCAAAGGAGGATCTAAAATGGGAGTAAAATTAAAATGACCTTGTAAGATTGGAAAATGTCCTGCAAAAGAGTGCATTTTAGAAGGAAAAAAGTGCCAAGAGATCCTTTTAGAAGATAAATAATTTAGAATTCCAAATATAGGATATAATATTGTGAGTCAGTCCCCTTCCCATATACCATTGATTATATATATACACACACAGAGAGAGAGAGAGAGAGAGAATAACACACTTTTCCATAAAGTACTATTATAAGTGATCCTATGTCCCCGTGTTAGTTCACAAAGACATATAACTCATAATAAAGCCAGTTACTTGACATGTATATTTAAAGTAAAAAACACATACTGAAAAGTTATTTTTCTTTTAAACATTAAAATACTATTTAAGTTTATAATCTATATAAGAAAAAATAAACAAATACAAAGTTTGTCAGAGCACTGATGCTTGTTACTGTTTTTACTTGTTATCAATTAATAGACTACTTGCAAACAAATTGAGCCCATTTATAAGTTATGCAACAAAAAAGTGTAAAACACTGATGGAATCATTTTTTGCTCCGTATTCTCTCTCCTTCACCCTTCCCAGAGATATACACCCTGTAGTGCAGAAATGTTGTTGTTTATGTACCGCGTGGTACAGAGACAGCAAACTGTTTAGAACAAAGTGATTACATTCCAACAAAGTGACAATGTTTAAGGAGGCTCACTTACTTATTGGAGATATTCAGTAGGTCTCTGTATTCTCTAGAGGCTAAATAGATTTCTTTTGCTTATACTGTGAGATAAAAAACAGAAGAGACTAAAGAAGGTTTAGAGAAGAAAGCACATAGGGTGCCAGAAATATCGGTCCTGGTCCTCCCTTGCCTTCTATCTGTTTGGAGAATGAGAGAATTGTATCAGAAAGATGTTTCCCAATGGATGGATGGACTTTAATATAAAAACTGGGGCTTGCTTCCCCTCTGGTAATTTCTGAAGGCTGACAATCTATTATTCCATGGGAATTAGCATAGAACCATGCTACTACCTGAGTGGCTACTCAGCCAGGCAGAGGAAAACAACCCAGAGAAGAGACTGAGAGTATACATTGCTGGCAGAGCCCAAATAGAGACACAGCTAACCTTCTGTTTTTCTGTCATGGAAAAGGCCAAGTTGAAGGTGCCAAAAAGAAACATGCAAAAAAATGACTATGCTAAAATCACACCCATCAGACCAAACCAGTCTGAGTAGAAGGATCTTTTCCCATACATACTACCCATCACATTATCAGACACTCCTTCCTCCCTGGCCCTCTACCTATAAGGAAGGAGGGAAGTGAGACCCATGAGTATACACACTCAAGACAGAAGAGTACAGAGGAAGGAAGTTCAGAAAGGAGGGATCTTGAACTCTAAAAAGTGATTGAAATAATGATTATATTAAATTTCTTATTGACTATTCACCCAAGAGAAACAAATTTTGATAACTAGATTAATTATGAATGATATCAGAATGGATGAAGATTTAATCAAGAATGGGGGGAAAGTTAAGATTCCTGCTCTCAGCAAATTTATGGATCCAGAGCCAAGAATTACATGTGTAGTTTTCAAACTAAAGCAAGCTTTATATTTGAAGACATCTATATTTGAAGACATTTGAGAGTTATCAGATAAACCAGGTGCACACAATAGGTAAGTACAGAGTTGAGTGATGTAGAGGTATGCAGCTTACCTAAGCTGGGACCATCAAAGTCCCTATCCAGAAATGAAGACTTGGAATGCCAAGAGTATTCTATTTCAATCTGCTTTGTCTTTTGCTTTGGTTTTTTTTTTTTTTTTTTTTGTTGAGATGGAGTCTCGCTCTGTCGCTCAGGCTGGAGTGCAGTGGTGCAATCTCGGCTCACTGCAAGCTCCGCCTCCCAGGTTCACACCATTCTCCTGTCTCAGCCTCCCAAGTAGCTGGGACTACAGGCATCCACCACCACGCCTGGCTAATTTTTTGTATTTTTAGTAGAGACGGGGTTTCACCGTGTTATCCAGGATGGTCTCAATCTCCTGACCTTGTGATCCGCCCGCCTCGGCCTCCCAAAGTGCTGGGATTACAGGCGTTGTCTTTTGCTTTTGAAACTTCTATTGTTACTGCTTTTGCTGTTGTTTTGTATTTTGGCATTTAATTGGGTTCATTGGTTGAGTTTAGCTATCTGCTCTATCAAGCTTTGTCCTAAGGGGTAGAGAAATAATCATGAGTCACATGCCCACCTCCTGGAAAAAAGTAAACAGGATACTATAGTTGAATGGTTAATGCAGAACCAGTTGTGATAGGAAAGAGGACACTCCCACAAAGAAAAAGTACTGAAAGAAAAAAAAAAAAACTGTAAGCTTACTACCTGAGTAAAAGAACAAGAAGAACAGAGGAAGCCATGAAAGAGAATAGTTACATGAAAAATTCTAGACCAAGAATTCCTACTGAACTTCACAGCTAAATCAAAAAGAGAAAGAATAATGAAATTGTTCCTGAAAACTAATAAGATAATGCAGAGCAGTTAATTGGGAGAAATAAAATTTAGCTGCATAGTACATAGTGCTTTCCTTAGAAGGTTTATATAACAATCCTCAATTAAAAAAGAAAAAAATAAGTATTAGACAGGACAGGAAGAAAGAGTGGGCATCATATATTAAATTATAATTATATGATGCCTTATTTTGGAGAATTAAAGGAAAACTACCAACCATTTAACTTTCTGATAATCTGATGTATTAGTCCGTTTTCACACTGCTGTAAAGATACTACCTGAGACTGGATAATTTATAAACAAAAGAAGTTTAATTGACTCACAGTTCCACATGGCTGGGGAGGACTCAGGAAAGTTACAATCACGGCAGAAGGCAAAGGAGAAGCAAGCACCTTCTTCACAAGACAGCAGTAGAGACAGAGAGAAGGAGAAAACACCAGACACTGATTTATCAAACAACCAGATTTCATGAGAACTCACTCACTATCAAGAGAACAGCATGGGGGAAACCACCCCTATGATCCAGTTACCTCCTACCAGGTATCACCCTCAACATATGGATTACAATTTGAAATGAGATTAGGGTGGGAACAAAGCCAAACCATATCATTCTACCCTGGCCCCTCCCGAATCTCATATCCTTTTCACATTTCAAAACCAATCATACCATCATGTCTTTCCAACAGTCCTCCAAAGTCTTAACTCATTCCAGCATTAACTCAAAAGCCCAAGTCCAAAGTCCCATCTGAATCAAGGCAAGTTGTTCTGCCTATAGCCTGTAAAATCAAAAGCAAGTTAGTTACTTCCCAGATACAGTGGGGGTACAGGCATGGGGTAAACACACCCACTCCAAATGGGAGAAATCAGCCAAATCAAAGGAGCCGCAGGCCTCAAGTAAGTCTGAAACCAGGCCAGGCAGTCATTACATCTTCAAGCTCCAAAATCTTTTTTGTCTCCTTGTCTCATATCTAGGACATGCTGATGCAAGGAGTGGGCTCCCACAGCCTTGGGCAGCTTCGCCCCTGTGGGTCTGCAGGGTACAGCCCCTGTGGCTGCTTTCATGGGCTGGTATTGAGTGCCTGAAACTTTTCCACGTGCATGGTGTAAGCTGTCAGACAATCTACCTTTCTGGGGTCTGGAGGATGGTGGCCTTCTTTTCACAGCTGCACTAGGCAGTGCCCCAGTGGGGGCTCTGTGTAGGGGATTCCACCCCATGTTTCCCTTCTACATTCCCCTAGCAGAGGTTCTCCATGAGGGCTCTGCCCCAGCCTGGACATCCAGGCATTTTTATACATCCTCTAAAACCTAGGCAGAGGTTCCTAAACCTTAACTCTTGTCTTCTGTGCATCTGCAGGCCCAACATCACATGGATGCTGCCAAAGCTTGGGGCTTGTACCCTCTAAAGCAATGGCCCAGGCTGTATCTTGGCCCCTTTTAGGCATGGCTGTAGCTGGAGCAGCTGGGATGCAGGGTGCCAAGTCCCAAGGCTGCACAGAACAGCAAGGCCCTTGGCCTGACCCACAAAACCATTTTTCTCTTCTAGGCCTCCAGGCCTGTGATGGGAGAGGCTGCTCCGTAGATCTTTGGAATGCACTGGTGACATTTTCCCCACTGTCTTGGTGATTAACATTCAGCTCATTACTTATGCAAATTTCTGTAGCAGCCTTCAATTTATCCCCAGAACATGGGTTTTTCTTTTTTACCACATGGTCAGGCTGCACATTTTCCAAACCTTTAGGCCCTGCTTCCATTTTAAACATAAGTTCCAATTTCAAACCATCTCTCTGTGAGCATATATAACTACATGCTTTCAGGAAATGCCAGGTCACATCTTGAATGCTTTGTTGTTTAGAAATTTCTTCTGCCATATACCCTAAATGATCTCTCTCAAGTTGGAAGCTCCACAGATCTCTAGGGCAGGGGCAAGATGCCACCAGTCTTTTTGGTAAAGCACAGCAGCAGTGACTTTTGCTCCAGTTTGCAATAAATTCCTCATGTCCATCTGAGACCATCTCAGCATGGACTTCATTGTCCATACCACTATCAGCATTTTGGTCAAAACAATTCAACAAGTCTCTAGAAGTTCCAAACCTTCCCACATACCTCTATCTTCTGAGCCCTCCAAATTTTTATGACCTATGCCGGTTACCCAGTTACAAAGTCACTTCTACATTTTCAGGTTATCTTTATATTAACAGCTGTGCTCCAAACACATGGTACCAATTCTCTGTATTAGTCCATTTTCACATTGCTATAAAGATACTACCTGAGACTGGATAATTTATAAACAAAAGAAGTTTATTTGACTCACATTTCCACATTGCTGGGGAGGCCTCAGGAAACTTACAATCATGGCAGAAGGAAAAGGAGAAGCAAGCACCTTCTTCACAGGCAGCAGAAGGTAAAGAGAGAAGGGGAAAGCACCACACACTTATCAAACAACCAGATTTCATAAGAACTCTCTCCCTATCAGGAGAACAGCATGGAGGAAACTGCCCCCATGACCTAGTCACCTCCCACCGGGTCCCTCCCTCAACACTTGGGGATTACAATTCAGATTACAATTTGAGACGGGATTTGGGTGGGGACACAGCCAAACCATATCACCTAATTCGTACTCAGACAAATTGATGGGTATAATGTGATCTTTATTTGAGTGATTCTCCAAACTCAGCGCATCCTAGAATCACCAGGAGTATTTATACAAAATGAGGACTTCATTGGTTTAAATTGAAGCCTGAGAAGTTGTATTTAATAATGCCTCTAGCAATTCTGATTTAGGTAACCATGCTTGGGAACTATTTGACTTTATATATACTATTCTCTCAAATATTGACTGTCTGAACCATTTGCATAATAGGACATTGGATGTTTTTCCCATAGATCCATCTGCCTTTGCCCTGCCCTCCATTGTCTCTCATTGGTGTGTGTAGGAGGCTGGGGGAAGAGTTGACTCTGTAGGCTCTTTTTCCTAGGCTGCTGTTATCTGGCTTCCAGACAGGTTTAGTGAAGGGGAAGTACTAGTAGGATTTTTGATAGGAGGGAAAAAAGAAAGGCCAAGGTATTCCTACCATCACCACCACCACCATCCCTACACTTCTACCACGCTCCTGTACTCCCACCCATCACCCCTGCCTGAGGTTGCATTTGAAATGTTGGTCTTGTCTCTTTCATGGCTCCATCTCTATGATGGGCAGCCCTTAGTAGAGTGCCCTGACTTCTATGGTTTGGTAACCATATCTCTTTTCTTTTCCTGGACTTTGGAGAGTCCTGGGAATAGAAGTCATTTCTAGCTGCTGTTGAGCTCTTGGTTGTCTCACAGTCCCCTATTTGGCTTCCCAATCTTCCATAATCCATGTGACTGATTCTCTGTATTAAATTATTTCAATTTAAAAACCTACAGTGAGGTTCAACCATATCATGCCTGATGCTGTGTGATTAATTGAAAGGAGATCAGTATATTTCAGATAACAGCCACATATGTAATAAAATTGACATTTCAGATGACAGTTGAATAGGTAGCAAAGGCACCTATAAATATATATAAAGATGACTTGTAATTTTCACCATTTAGAAGGCTACCATAGTGCTGTATTAGAGTGGAGATGAGTTTCGTTATTGCCTAGAGATATAGTAGACTATACTCAGAAAACAGCTTTGTATTGGCTCAAATGTTTTAACTTGTTTGGTAAAAGCCCATTTTCCACATGATAATATATAGAAAAGTTAGTTTTGCCTAAAACTTCTGTTAGCAGAAGTTATCAATTATTTTATCATAAAAGAAGTTTTGTTTGGTTCCTCTGGGATAGAAAAGTTAGGATCTTCAAAACACACTCACAGATCACTGAAAGCGTTTTCCAGGATTATTTGATTTGGGCATAGTTGATATAGTTGCTACTACTGAGGAGTAATTATCCAATAAATTTGGTTAGGTCCTAAGTTACTCCCAGAACACGAAAAGCAGCACACTATTATTAAAACTGTACTGATAAAATATTTTTATTTATATTGAATGCAGATATTTGAAAAAAACCTTTCATGAGAGAAGAAACAGAATATAGATAAGGACTTATTTGTGTGGCAATTCTAGGAGGTTATCTTTTCTCCAAATAGTCTTGTGGTTGCCATCACTGGTTATTAGAGAAGATTGGGTGATATGGTTAGCTAATTACACTAAAAGATTGACTACATATATACTCATTAACAGCTAGAAACTTAACATAGAACTTTTCACCCAATTAGCAACAATAACTAGGTATGATAAGACTCTACTAGAGCATCTTCTCTAAAGAATGTTTATTACATGGCACTACACTCGTTAAGTAACTGCTACTTTCCCTGTTAGAATGAAAACTCCATGAAGGCATACACTATTGCTATTTTATCTCTAGTCACAGTATTTAGGACAGTCCTTGGCACAGAGCAATTGATGAGAAAATATTGGTAGTGTAGAAATTAATTAAACTGAACTGAATTGAATTGAGAGAATTGAGTTTTTAATTTATATTTTGTACTAAAATCTTTCTAGATCATAATGAAAGCTCTGAATATAGGCAATATTCTCTCCTTCCTTGCCCTGGAAATAAAGAGAGAGTATGAGACTCTCGAGACTCTCCAGCTTTCCTGTTGAGGTCAGGAGACCAGGAATGAAATGGTAGACAGGCCGGCATGTGTGGCTTGCTCAGTGGTTACTGAATTGATTCTCTGCTATCCTTACCTTTGACTGCTGTGACCAAAAAGAAACACTATTTCTTAAAAATACCACTTTTTAAAATACCAAATTATGTGTCACAAGTAAATGATGAATGAGAGAGAATACATTATTAGAAGTAGCCATACACCTGACAGTTATGCACACACAGATATCCTTTAAATTTAAAAGTATAACACATTATTTAAATAATTTGTAGCTATAGATATGGTTCACAAAATAAAACCATATGTAGGAGTGGGTGTGCTGGATCATTCCATTGTCAATTTCATAGAGCTGGAAACTATGTGATTCAGAATTCCCTTCCCTATACGGTTCCAGGTTAGAGTTGGACACAAGAGGAAGCTGTATCAGATTTGAGATGCAAAAAAATGAAGTAATGATGTCTAAGTCTGCTATAACAAAATATCATGGACTGGATGGCTCATAAACAATAGAAATTTGTTTCTCACATTCTGGAAGCTTGGAAGTCCATGATCAAGGTACCAACAGATCTGATATCTGGTGAAAACCTGCCTTTTCATAGATGGTCATCTTCTCCTTGTTTATTCACATGACAGAAGGGGTGAGGGGTCTCTCTGGGGCTTCTTTTATGGCACTACTCCCATGCATGAGGGCTCTACCCTCATGGCCTAATCACATCCCAAAGACCCCACCTCCTAGTACCATCACCTTGGGTTTTGGAATTTCACCATATGAATTTGAGGGGGATGCATGTATTATCTATTGCAAATAGCCATTATGCTCTGAAAGACCTCAAGGTCTTCATACTATAACGGACAGACACAGAGGCACACACCTGGATCCAGTGTGCCATCTCTTTCCTCCACTTTGTATCCAGCTTTTTCTTCCCAACTGGTGGCCAGGCTGAAGAACAGCAGCCTCGGCCCTCCCCGAGATGCTTATCTGTTCACCTCAGAGGTATTAACCGCACAGACACCAGAGCTATCAATAGCCCAGTGTCCCCATGGCTGCACCCATTCCGCAACTTGTTTGTCAGATATCTTGAAAGGTCCTACTTGTCCACCTGTGCCAGTGATCTTCCAGCTCCCTCATCTAGAACTTTGCTTTTTTAGCTCCCCCAACAATTGAATAATGAATCTTTTATCACACATCACCCGTAGTGCTTCTGCTTCCCTAACTGGACTCGACTGATACAATAGATTTTTGACGTCAAACATTATTGTTAGGATATCTCTCTTCTCCAGTTTCATGAAATTAGATATCAATACCTATTGATAACAGTAATGTTATCTTAATTTTAAAAGATTTGTGGAATAAAATGTGCTATTCTTTTACAAAGAGAACAACTGCATTTATGTTCAGATACTATGTAACTTCTAGAGAACCTTCATAATATTTTATATTAGTAATATCATAAGTAAATCAACACCAAGGTAATTCTAATTATTTATATAACAATATCAGGATATTATTTGAAACTTTTTATTTTCATTTTTTAAATATTTGTCACTGTTTAATATATATTAATATAACTGATATCAGGAGAGAAGAGCATGTTTTATCTCTTCCTCCTTTTAATGTCTCACTACATAAAATTATGTCCAAAAACATAAAGAAGTGTTTAAGGAATCAGAGATGATTTGACCTAAAAGAAGCTCAAAAGCTAATTCCCCATACCTTTGTTCCTATTCTTGTGATTTCACTTAATCATTTTACATAGATACATATTATTGACTAGGCTGTGAGTTTGAGAGCAAATTTTCTTGACAACAAGAATTGCATCCTATTGACATTGGAATACCCAGTGACTAGCATAGTATCTGACACAAGTTGGCATAACATTTTTGAATAAATGAATGAATGAAATATTTGGCCACCCCTGCCTTCTGCCAGGTACTCTTTTCTACTTACTATAGTTGCATAACAAATTATTCTAAAACTTATTGGTTAAAAGCAAAAAGTCATTTAGTATATCTCATTGCTTCTGTGGTTCAGAAATTAATGAGCAGCTGAGCCAGCTGGTTGGCTCTGGCTTAGTGTTTCTCATGGTGTTATAAACAGATGGTAGCAGAGGCTGGGGTCATCTCAAAAGTTTCTTCATTCCTTTGTCTGGTGCAGTGTTAGGAATACTCAAACAGCTGGGACTAGAACACTCGGGGCTCCTTGCACATCTGCTCTCTGTGTCTTCATAGTGTCTCCATATGATCGCCATAACATGGTGGCTTCAGTTGTAGCCAGACTTCTTGAGGATGTCTCAAGACTCCCAATGTCTCTAACAGAGAAGCAAGCGGATGCTGTATTGCCTTTAATGATCCAGCTTAGAAGTCATGTGGTATGGTGCCATTTTCACCCCTTTCTATTCACTAGTGAGTGACTAAGGCCAATCTACATTCAAGGCAAGGAGAATTAAGCTCTTCCTTGTATGGGAGGAGTATCAAAGAACTTGCAGGCAGGCTTTAAAGCTTCCACATTCCTTATACAAATTCACACAAATGTTTGATGCTTTCTTAAGTTACACCACTCAGCAGTTTTGACACTCTACTAAAAATACAAAAAAAAAAAAAAAATTATCCAGGAGTGGTGGCGTGCACCTGTAGTCCCTGCTACTTGGGAGGTTGAGGCAGAAGAATCGCTTGAACCTGGGTGACAGGGGGAGGCTCCATCTCAACAAAAGAAGAAAGAAAGGGTCTATGTTTTCTTAACAATAGCTTTCTAATATATTTATATGCTCAGAAAATGGTTATCATGAATGTAACAGTGGATTTCACTTGCCTCAGGTTCTAACTTTCCCTTTAGACCACCAATATCCCTCTAAATGTCAAAGCTCTAACTTCTGTTTTGAGGGTGTTATAATACCCAGGGCCATCGATAAGTGGAGTTTCCACAAGGGGCAGTTTATATGGGGCTCATCAAAGTTGTAAAGCACAGACACTTCTGCTGGACGGTTCATGAGAGTAATGCAGATTTCTATTTTTAAAAAAAAAAAAAAAGCCTTCACCAGAGAATAAAGATGATATTCCAGCAAGCTTGGGAGCTTATTCCAATGGTTAAGGGTAACTATCAGTCATTGGCTCCCGTCTGCATGATTCCTCAAATTTGGCAACATACACTATGTTGGGTTGTCTCTCAAAACTTACTTCCTATTTTTTATGTGGTCCTTCCCTGTGTCATCTCTGCTTAGGCCCAATGGACTTTCCATGTCATGCACATGAGCTCCTGAATATGCCTAGAAATTAAATTCCCACAGAGTGAAATAATACGACTCCAACATTGGAATAATCCAACATTCTCTTTTCTGTCTGTTTTTGTAGCATAAACTCTATGCCCTTCTTATTTCAGCAGACTTTACTTTTGATAGCCAAGGGGCTTTTCATTCAATAAACAAATATATATTAATCGCCTTTTATATGCCACACACCATTTTACATACTTAGGATATATCAAATGAGCAAAACAAATAAATGTCTCTGCTCTTGTAACTCTACAATGAACATAACAAATGAATTATATAATGAGAAGTGCTGTGGATAAAATATAAAACAGAGCAGAGAAAGGCTGATCAGAGCAGAAAAGGGGAAGGCAGGTTGCATACCAAAAGCTTTGCTTTCACCATCACTTTTTTTTTTTTTTGATATATGCTTTAAGAAAAGGATATTTCAGAAGTATAAAACTAAACTTCTTTTTCACTCCTGCAACTCCCCTAATGTTCCTCAAGGCAATGTATTATCTCTGCCTGCTAAAGGCAAAGCTGTTTTGCAGAAGTGTGGAAAAGAAAGGCACACAAATTAATATTTTAGAATGCTCTCTCACTATATCAATATTAGAGACTACATATTCCAGAGACAAGAAACTTCTTATAAGTATTAAATTCCTCACTCATTCTTACTAAGATATAACTATTATTTTTAAATAGCTCTCTTCAAGGAAGAGAGAAAAACCATAAAATATGCATGACCAAAAATATGTATGGTTACCAATCCTCTGGAAATGAAAAAAATGCCTTTTAATAAGCTGACTACCTGTTCCTATCAACCCAATCACTTAGCATTGCAAGAATGCATCATATAATGCCATCAACATAAATAACACCCTGTAGGAAAGATCTGAAATCTGCCTTGAACTTCTGTAATAAAATCATTCTGAAAAATAAGCAAAATAAAAATAAAAACACAGAAAAACCTGAGCAATATAAGAAATCAAAGATTAATTTTTAAGTTTAGCACTTTCTTTAGAGATTATTGTAAGCTACAATGTTGTGACTAAAAAAAAGTATTGAAATAATTAAACATTTTTCCCTTACTTTCATACCTCACCCTATTTATACTTTGTAAGTCTTTGTCTTAGACACATGGAGTGATAGAAAAGTATAAAGAATCTGAAGTCAAAGGTACTTGCTGTGTTTTTTAAAAAATCCATAGTCTTTTGACAAGATAAAATTAAGAGAGAGAGAGAGAGAGAGAGAGAGAAAGTGTGTGTGTGTGTGTGTGTGTGTGTGTGTGTATTGTGTCTGTGTGTGTCTGTGTGTCTGTGGTTGGGCAAAGAAAGGCTTTTGGAGACAAAGAAAAATGATAGATTACTCCTGATGGGAAAAAGAAGAGAGATCAGTGGGTGGTGTTGTGAGAGTAAAATTTTTGACGATATATGATAACAGCCCAGAAATCAGAAAGAATGGCTGTAGGATGCACGCTGGAACCAGATTTAAAGGAAAAGGTCTCAATATCATCAAAAATGTTATGCCATCAATGTAGAGTGTGTCAAAACATATGACAAAGCAGGTTTAAAGAATGACAAAGAAACTCATACACATATAGGCAATGAAAAACAGATTAAAAAATTCTAGAATAAAATTGCTAAATTATAAAACCATTGCCCACAATGAAGGTCAAGTAGTCTTTCTCCTTTTCCTTACTTACAAATTTTTATTACTTTTTTCCACAGGTAGAAGTTGTAGACCCATTCATACTAAGGGACCAGCTACAGGATGATATACAATGGGCAGGTCCGCAGAAAGTATCTAATTAAAAATATCTAGATGGATACCTGGAATCATTGACACAATCCTAGGAGCAGGAGGAAATGAAAATCCAAATGACTACAGTTAATTTTTCCACCAGCCAAGCAGGATGGGGATTTGGACATAGACTTGGCAAAGAATAATAATAAATAAATGTCATGTTTTTGCACAACATAACATGATATCTAGAATTTATTCTCAATAACAAATAGTACCATTAGATTATGAGATGCCAAAAGTTCATAAGAAAAACACAAGAACCCAAAAGAAAATCAACATAAATGATCTATCCTTTGTCTCTCTTAAAAATAGCTATACTTACTATAGGTTGTGGTGGTTACAGTAATAGCATGGATGGAATGGGAATGAATTGAAGAAAGCATCATAATATGATAAAAAGCTGTCAGCTTACTGAGATTGTGAAATGTTTGCATTTTTAATTTTGGCTTAAGAAATGATAAAGCCTGGCCCTATGATAGTAGAGAGTAATAGGCTGTTATGCACTGTTCATGTTTCCACTGACAAGATCAGTTTGATGCCCCTCTATCTGAATCTGAAGTCAACGAGGGAGCACAGCCACAAATGATGTCCTGGTATGATAACAGCAAACTGTTACTCTGGTCTCCTGCCCCATTTCATCCTGTTGTGTTAATGGGCAGGTTCAGAACTTCTTTCGCTCCTTTCCTACTTGCTCAACTATGAAACCTTAGCAAATCACTTTTCTCTCCAGGCAGAGTGTATCCACCTATGAAGTGACAGATCAGATTCCAGCCTCTTTCCAGCTCTCACAGTCTATGCTTCAACATACCTACCCACCAAGCTCTTTATTAAAATATGGCTAGCCAGCATTCGAAAACTGGACTGCTGATGATTGCAACCAAAACCTAAGGCAATACTGATAAATGCCCATTTTTTAAAAGAATTACTTAATTACCAATATAATTTAATCATTTTAAATTATTCAAAATGCAATTATATACAAGTGCCCAAAATCATACCTTTGTAGAAACCAAAGGTTAGTTGCAAAAAGAAAATTGTGCCAACAGTCTCAAAAAATATTTGCTAGATTCAAAGGGAAGAGTGTTTCAAACAAACACACCACACGACAAACCTGAAAACTCATTTAAAGCCAAATACATCAACTAAATAAGTGGTTTAAAAAAAAAGGAAAAAAAGAAACATTTTGATGCCAGGAAATTCCAAATCAACAATAGACAAACAGGTAAACAGGGCGAACAACATTGTCTCCATCTAGCCTGACTTGAATCCTTCTTTTACAAGTCCCCTGTGTTGTACACACATCCTTGTATTCTGGATACCTTGTTTACAACAGGCACAGACTTCTGTAGGGAGCACTTATATTTTTTCCCAATATTTCATTTGCAGTAAATAAAAGTTCTCTTCCATTGGGGTTGAAAGGCAACAGATGAAACAGCCTGCTCACCTTTCAATATTCCTGACTGCAAAGGATCTTCTGTAATCATTAAAAGAAAAGCCTTCCCGGAATTCAGTAGAAAATAAACAATGAAGCTCATATTTATTTTGCAACTCCTGGAGAGTTTCCAAGAACTTGGTAATCTCAGTCATTAAAGAAACTGCTGGCCTATGGGGCCAGGCCTCAGGAGTGCAGATCTTCCTCGAAGAAACGTGAGATTAAATGATAGCTCTCCATAGACAGAGGAGCTTAAAAAACAAAACACAAAACCCTATCAGTACTCACATTGACTCTCGGGGTGTATTTTCAATGTAGCGTGCAAACAGTTTAGCTACCTGACTGCCACTGATGTCAATGGTGGCTGCAGAGTTAAATCCTGATCTGCCACTTTGGATAGGGACCCTACCGCTTTCTTCCCTTGCTACCATAGAGTTCATTTGGTTGCTGATAAGAGGAAAAAGAATAAAAGAAATCATTTGGCTTGTAGCATCAGGCATCAGTACATTCAGCTAGTGTTCATTTGAAAACTTTGAGAAGTCAGTTGTCTGCAAATTTTGCCAAGACCAAACTACACATAAGGTGATAGTCATAATAAGTATCATGATTTAATCATTACGTAATTCATATATGGATCTAAACATCAAACTGTACCCAAAAATATGTTTATATTAATCTAAATTATTTATTTCAGTGCTTTTCATTAATCCTTCTAGGGTTCTTTGCTTCTTATATGTCTACTAAGAGCAGTAAAGTCTTTTCCCAGAAAGAGGTACATATATTCAAATTTGTTAACAAAATTACACAGAGTCCCTGATGCCCACTCATGGATATGACCCCCAGTTCAAGAATCCCTAATCTAGCAGATGCACCTAAATACCATAAACCACTCTCTGTGTTTGCTGTATAGGAGCATTAAAAGGAAAGTTTAGGTATTTGAAGAAATGGTTCCAAATAAAACTACGGTGCTTTTCATTGCTATTGCTTTATTCATTTAATGAAGAGAACCTCTCAGTATTACCATGTTGCCTATGTTGTGGTATATGATACATACGTGAAACATGGCCATTCTAATGAGTACTCTGACAGTGAATTCAGTAATAACAACCAGCAACCAGTTAGCAACTATTTGTTATATTCAGTTAACTCAGAAAGGCTGTCTGTTCTGCATACCTTATATTTGGTGAAGCTAATTCATATTTGTGAGGAGCTCACTGCCAAAATCACTCTCAAGATTTTAATCTCTTAGGAAATAGTAAGGAAGCTGTACTTCCCTCAACCTTTCTAGTAACAAACCAGTCCCTGAAATGACAATAGCAGTTACTTACACACTTCTCAGCTTGTATACTATGGTATGTCAAAGGCAAGCTTTTAATACCTCATTAACAATTGCCTTTGACTGAATTCCTACCATGTTCAGGGTACCCCATGGAGATAGAAATGGAAGTAGAAAACTTGATTTCTTCCTCAAGGGTCTTTACAATCAGGTAAGCAGATAAAAGAGAGACGGACAGGGCCAGTAGAAATATAAATACACATCAACAAATGTATAAATGCAGTCATTTCACAATCTACTACCACCATACAGAGTATTGTTACACAAAGGTTAAGAAATGGAATTGAGAATCATGACAGGAAAAACGATACCATAATGAACAAGTATCAAGAGCTTTAAAGAGAGTAAGAGACATGATTCGGAGAGAAGCAATTTTGAAAGCATTTCATTTAAACTTTTATCTGAAATTCCTCAAAGATAGAGAAGTTTTTAAGTGATTGGGCAATGTATATTTGAATAAAAATGAAAACATCATTGAGGATGCCACTAGAAATTAGGACATTTAGAATCTATCAACCATAAATGGTCGTATATCTGAACAGGAATTGTCCTATCCAGGTATGATTTTTTGGATGCTGTTCTGTCCACACTGAGCACTCACATATTGAGAGAAAATATTGGCTAGGTCTATTAGGTCAAACACCTCTACTGAAGTCAGAAAGTATTTTTACTTGAGACTTTGTATAATCAACTAAATAATTAGTAAATCAGAACTTAGTCCACATTGTTGATTATATTCATCAGTTTATTTTAATATATGTAAGTACTAGGAAGGGAAGGCCGTGATCCCTGGCTAGGACTCCACGCCTGGGCCTGTGCCCACAGACCTAGGTGAGGACAGGCATTTCTGTTTTCCTGCCCGAATGTTGCATTTCCCAAAACCACCCTGGCCTGCCACACCCCTGTCCTGTGCCTATAAAACTCCCCTTCGAGCCCCTAGCAGGCAGGCACACAAGCAGCTGGACATCAAGGGGAGCACATCAGCAGAAGAAGACACAAGCAGCTGGACGTCGAGAGGAACGCACTAGCCTAAGAACTCAATGGAAGACACCAGCAAGCTTGCAGGCCGTCGACTGGTGGAATGACGCAGAGTTTGGCCATGGCAGTCAGAGGAGAGCTCAGGACGCTCAACTGACCGACTCCATGGAAAAACCACCTTCCCACTCCATCTCCCTTCTGGCTCCCCATTCTGCTGAAGAGCTACTTTCACTGAATTAAACCTTGCACTTATTCTCCAAGCCCACGTGTGATCCAATTCTTCCGGTACAACAAGGCAAGAAACCCCGGGATACAGAAAGCCCTCCGTTTTAGCCATAGGGCAGGGAGTCTAATTGAGCTAACCCAAGCTGCCTACCAATGGCTAAACTGAAAGAGCATACTTCCGCCCCTGTGCTACCTCCTGCTCTGAATGTGGGTCACTTTATTTGCCCCTAAAGTCCACCAAAAGACCAAGGGAAGCCTGTCCAAAATCATGATCTGTGGTCCCAGGGAAGACATTCTGCGTGATAGAAGTGAGCTTCCTGCCAAGTAGCTGGGATTCTTTCTTCATTCTTATGACAGTCAGGGCTGCATCCTCAGTGAGTAATAACCACTATGTAAATAAAGGTACTTCTAAGCAAAGAGTTTAAAATCTAGATAGCTAGATGTTCTCAATAGAAGTACTTACAGTAAGGAAGTCATTTTTCATTACTAAACCCTATGTGTAATAGGTTCTTTGCTATGCAGGAAACTTAATTCTTGGCTCTAAAAAGAATCTTAATAACAGCCCAAATGATATCAACACCAAAGGTATGTATTAATAATGTCATTACATGAAGCAGATGAGTAAATTACAGTTAGGCAATCTCCCAAATATTATTATGAAACACCCATAATGATTTTCCAAAGGTAATTGATTTTTCTTTTTACTAATAGTCATAAAATGTTTCATGGTACTTCAGATTTATATTATAAAAATGAAGTAATATCTCTATTACTGATTAAGAAGCAATGTACAGTTCATTCTCTTTTTAGGAATTCGCCCTGTCTGGTCTTTATCCAACAGAAGTAAAACATACAGAAATTTGACATATCAAATTCATTCATCAGAATATAAATTGCCTCATAAATGGTCTCACTGATCTTTTCATTGGCAGATAGTACCATGCAAGGAGGGCAGAATTGGTGATCATCAAATGTCAGGAAATTGAATGATATTTGAAAAAGACTAGATTCTTTAATTTTATTAAATTCCCAGAAGGTAGAGACCATATCTTATTCATCTCCTAAAAAACCCATTCCTGTGCTTTGTCCCTTAAATATTTGAGTTTTCTTCTCAAGGGAGACGAATGAGACTAATCAGTTTTTAGACCACATTTCCAATGAAAGTAGTGTCACTGCAGCCCAAGGAAGAAATGAAGCCTGCTATCCATTGTAAAATAAATATAATCAGAGAGTTATTAAAGTGATCATTTATAATAATAATGATGAAACATCTGCCACATGAGTCAAGATTTATTTGGATGTAGATAAATTAGAGTCATAGAACAGTCTGAAACAAGAAAGAGAGGGTATAATGGGTAATCTACTGATCATTAACAGAAACAAAATGTTAGGTTTTCACCTTGATCCAAATTTACTATCATTTTTCCCATTGGAATTAGGGGATTAAGAATTATTAAAACCTAATGAGAATTTTTATCCTTCTTTGACTTGTGTTTTCATACTCATTTCCTGGGGGAGTATTGACTAAAGCTAATTGGCAAGTACTTTGATGAAAGACAAATCCTTTACAAACCCTAGTATCTATAAAAATCAACAAGTTTGCTGTTAAGAATATAGTTTGCTGAGCTCCACCTTCACAGATTCTAATTTGGTTGTCTAAAGGTGCAGGTCTAGAAAATTTTTAAAGCAATTCCCTCTAAATAGGTGTTTGTATCAAACACACTGAGAAACATGTCACAGAAAACAGCTCTTATATATTGGCTATGTGTAAATACAGAACTTTTTATTATATATTTTTAATTGACAAATACAACTGTATAGGACTTAATGCAAGTAAATGCAATAGTCACTTTTAAAGATCTCCTAGGCTTAGACTGTCTCCCAACCTTCATAAACTCCTCAATAAGGAGAGAATAAACAAATTCCAATCTATGGAAACATCAACATACAATTCTATTTCTTTACCTTCATGAAAAAGTTCCATTTTGAATTTTCCCTAATAGATATAGTACTCAAAGGTGACAATATGATTGATGTCATCATGAAAACAAACACCTAAAAAGAAGTTGTAGCCATACACATATAGACATCATGTTGCTTTAAGAAACCTTTTCGGCTGGGCGCGGTGGCTCACGCTTGTAATCCCAGCACTTTGGGAGGCCGAGGCGGGCGGATCACGAGGTCAGGAGATCGAGACCATGGTGAAACCCCATCTCTACTAAAAATACAAAAAAAAATTAGCCGGGCGTGGTGGCGGGCGCCTGTAGTCCCAGCTACTCGGAGAGGCTGAGGCAGGAGAATGGCGTGAACCTGGGAGGCGGAGCTTGCAGTGAGCCGAGATTGCGCCACTGCATTCCAGCCTGGGCGACAGAGCGAGACTCCGTCTCAAAAAAAAAAAAAAAAAAAAAAAAAAGAAACCTTTTCATCATTCTGCACCTATTCCCAATAAGAGAGAAGATATGATTTGAAGGGAAAAAATAAGTGGAGCCATAGGTTTTTCTTTTTAAATCTAGGATTAGAATTTCCCCATGACATATATCACCCACATTCTTTTTAATAGAGTATAACAAGCATTAAAAGAAAAAGAATTGTTTCATTTAAGTTAGCATAAAATAGTAGGCAATAATAGCCTTGAAAGACTCAAAATAAAGGCAATAACAATCTAGATGGACCGCCAAAGAATAAGAGAGCTATAAATAAAATTTGTACAGTGTATCTTATTATGCATGGACCTTATTCGATTCTCACAATAATTCTGTGAGGATAGAAATATTTGTATTTTATCCTATTACAAAAACTGAAGTTCACAGAGATTGGGGGCTTTGCTCATTAGCACATAATTAGTAAATAGAAGAACAGAGAACTGAATCTACATTTTCTAGCTTCAAATTTTACAGCAAAAACCCAATTCCAGGTCTTGAAATTTCCAAAATTTCTGAAGCAATTTTTCTTAAGTACAGTATGGACGTATTTCGCGAGTGATGTGTAATTTATTTATTTATTTATTTATTTATTTATTTAAGACAGGCCCCTCAGCTTCCCAAGTAGCCAAGGACTACAAGGCACATGCCACTGTGCTCAGATAATTTTTTTAAGTTTTTTGTAGAGATGGAGTCTTGCTATGCTGACTAGGCTGGTCTCCAACTTCTGGCCTCACCTTGGCTTCCCAAAGTGCTGGGATTACAGGCATGAGCCTCAGTATTACACACCCGGCCTCAATAATTTACTTTTTAAGTTAATTATGTAAGATTAAATGTTTTCTCATTTATAAGGGTAGATTTAATTGCATACATGGTATGTTTTCATTATTGGTAGAAGAAATGCGGACATGCAGGTAGAGTGCAGGGAATTGCAGACATCCCAGATCAAACATCCTAATGTGTCACTATAAGGTAGAGAACAGTTGCCCAAATATAACCTGCCTCAGATGTCCAATTAATGTTTAGACTTCAGCACTTATAAAATTACCATAAAGGCTGGGCGCGGTGGCTCACGCTTGTAATCCCAGCACTTTGGGAGGCCGAGGCAGGCGGATCACGAGGTCAGGAGATCGAGACCACGGTGAAACCCTGTCTCTACTAAAAATACAAAAAAATTAGCTGGGCGTGGTGGCGGGCGCCTGTAGTCCCAGCTACTTGGAGAGGCTGAGGCAGGAGAATGGCGTGAACCCGGGAGGCAGAGCTTGCAGTGAGCTGAGATTGCGCCACTGCACTCCAGCCTGGGCGACAGAGCGAGACTCCGTCTCAAAAAAAAAAAAAAAAAAAAAAAAAAAAAAAAAAAAAAATTACCATAAAAAAAGCTCAAAGCTCTAACTTTTGATACAAGGAATAACTGATTAAAATAATAATAATAGTAATAAGCCTAGTAAAATAGAAATAGGAGGTCTTGCCTCATTTTAGGTTACCTTCTGTCTTTAAAATCTTGGGCATGACCCTGGCAGCATTTCAAAATTTCTTCTCCTACATTTCCCATAAAACACTAGAGCATCTAGAAGAATGTTTGCCACATAGTAAGTGTTCATTAAATTTTGGTTAATTTCTTGAGAGAAAGATTTCATGGACATCTTAAGGGATAGAAAGAGGAGAAAGAAGATATGGGTGTTGTTATCTTCAATTTATGTATAAAGATGCTGAGGCTTGAGGAATTAAGGTCACATAGCTTTAAGGCATGGAGTAGCAATCCGAATCCACACCAGTGCCACACACCGGAGTCCACACTCTTAACCACTGCATCACATCATCTTTTTGTTTCTTCTTCTCTTGCTCTCTGAATTCTTTAAACTGACATAATGCCCCCTAAGGGAAAATATGAGGGATAGCTCTAAAAGATTTCAAGTGGCTTTCAAAAGGCAGAGTCTAGTGAGAAAATTACAGAATGTTACAAAGAACCTCAGATATCATCCAGTCTTATCCCAAGAACATTCATTTTGGAGCCATTATATAAAAGAGCAAATATTCTTCAATAAGTTAATCTTCATGTTCAATATCCTAGACAAGTCCATGACTGCAATGGAATCCAGAACTCAGGTCTCCTGATGATTTAGTTCAAATCACTATCCTCTGCTCTTCATGGACCTTGATTTACATACTAGCAGCCATGGATCCAGTGTGGTGCTTAGGTGTGTATCAAAGACCTTCACGTTTCTAACCTCATCTTTAGTTGCTCCTACTGGCAGTGGTGTTGGTGGATGTGCTTACAATACAAAATCGTAATCCCTGTCTCCAGATTGTGAGGGATTCCTAAAAATATTAATATCTGTCTCTCTATTTCTAATAATCAAGACAAGTGTTGATCATTTTCTCCCAGAATATGCTTAGGAAACTGTTCTCAGCTTTCATCCTGTTAAGGAGAAAGCAGAGACATCAACCCCTGACTCCTTCACCATACCTAACTGTCCTTCTTCCCACAATATCCTAGGACCAAGCTACATGGGCATTCCACGAAGCAAAAATTACTAAGACATGTTCTCAGTTTTCTCCATCCCTGGCTCATTGTAGAATTTTATGATGATGTCTCTCAGGGGTAGTTCTTATATACTCATGAAAGCCAAATGAATATAGAAAATTATCTTCTTTCTCAACACAACTGATTTTCATGACTATGAACTTGAGGACTCAAAATACTACTCTGTATATCAAGAACTGAATATGAACTTTACTTGTCATCCCACTAATACAATCCCAATCAGCCCCCAAGTTGAACAGTTGCCTCTGGGAGATCAGGAACAAATAAATTTTTAAAAGCAAATGCAAATTTATGTATTTCAGAAATAGTATCTTTTTATGACAAGAAATTAGCTTAAATTTCAGGCTATAGTCAGTCACTATGAGGAGCAATCACGCCTCACTCCAAACTTCATGCAGCTTGCTCTAAAAAGCCATGAACTGACTCCATAGCTGTTTCCTGTGACTAAGAATTTATGTGTAAATTTAGAGACGACCTAGACAATTCCTTGCTTCCTGACCTCATTGGCCCCTCAGCTAAGGAGGATGGAATCCTTACCTTGTACCTTTGCCAAATCTCTTAGACCTGAAGAAGGCTTTTACATCTGGGTCCCAGAAATGAATAATCTGCAGAAAACCTAATTTTACTCTTCAGCTCTTCAGATGAAATATAAAATTTCTACTCTTACTCTGCAAAACATAAAGATATGTAAGTCTCTTTATAAAAAATCTCCATTACCTGACTTTTTTTTTGTTTTTTTTGTTTTTGTTTTTGTATTATTTTGTATGTTTTGTTTTGTTTTGTGTTAAATGGAGTTTCACTCTTGTTACCCAGGCTGGAGTGCAATGGCACAATCTCGGCTCACTGCAACTTCCGCCTCCTGGATTCAAGCAATTCTCCTGCCTCAGCCTCCCAAGTAGCTTAGATTACAGGCACAAGCCACCATGCCCAGCTAAATTTTTTGTATTTAGTAGAGATAGGGTTTCACTGTGTTGGTCAGGCTGGTCTCGAATGCCTGACCTCAGGTGATCCACCCTCCTCGGCCTCCCAAAGTGCTGGGATTACAGGCGTGAGCCACAGTGCCTGGCCTACCCAGATTTTTTTTGCTATCCATTAGCATGTTTCAAACAGAGAAATCAGAGTTTAAATGAGTCAGAGCCCTCAAAATTTCCATCATTTGATTTTTTTAAAAAACTGCCACATTTTGTTTTGTTACAAAAAGAGGAGTAAGTAGGATTTCCCTTGTGTTTTATATGAAAGAGAGCAGGTTAAAGATTCCATTTTGCCTACTCTTTCCTTTGAGAGTTATCATGGCAGTTCCCTTTCCTTTAATAAAAATAATTTAATTTAATTTTATTTATTTATTTATTTTTGAGATGGAGTCTTGCGCAGTCGCTCAGGCTAGAGTGTAGTGACGCAATCTTGGCTCATTGCAAGCTCCGCCTCCCAGGTTCACGCCATTCTCCTGCCTCAGCCTCCCAAGTAGCTAGGACTACAGGCGCCCGCCACCATGCCCGGCTAATTTTTCTATATTTTTAGTAGAGACGGGGTTTCACCATGTTAGCCAGGATGGTCTCCATCTCCTGACCCTGTGATCCGCCCGCCTCGGCCTCCCAAAGTGCTGGGATTACAGGCGTGAGCCACCACGCCTGGCAAAAATAATTTAATTTTATAAAATAAACTTTTGAAGTAACAAATGAGCTATATGAATGTTTCCTGTATGAACGTTTTTAGTAGGAAATATTTACTTAAAACTTGTATACTGAAATTCTTCCATGTTTGAGCTCAAGGTTAGAATTTCCAGTACTGACAGCTATCATTGGTCTGCTGATCTAATATTTGAGGCCTGGTGTATGTCCTTGCATTTAATGAAGATAACACTAGGCCAATTTCAACATAAATGATCCTTCATAAATTTGTAATAAACCATTTTGAAACAACCTTATTGTATTTATAATATCAATATCTGCTTTGTGACTATAACATCAATATATGTTTATTATATGAAAGTCAGGACATATTGGAAAGCATATAAAAGTAAACAAATTGAAAAACTGCTGCTCTACAACATAACTTTAATATTTTGATGTATTACCTTCCAGATTACATATACAGTCTGTGTTTATATATACATACTGTATTAGTCTGTTTTCACGCTGCTAATAAAGACATACCCAAGACTGGCTAATTTATAACATAAAAATGGTTTAATGAACTCACAGTTTCACATGTCTGGAGAGGCCTCACAATCATGGTGGAAGGTAAAAGGAACGTCTTACATGGCAGCAGGCAAGACAGAATGAGAACCAAGTGAAAGGGGTTTCCTCTTATAAAACCATCAGCTTTCGTGAAACTTATTCACTACCACAAGAACAGCATGATTCAAATATCTCCCACCAGCTTGCTCCTACAACAGATGGGAATTATGGGAGACACAATTCAATATGAGATTTGGGTGGGGACACAACCAAACCATATCACATAGTTTTTAAATAACAATAGATTATATAAATGTATTAGTTTTTGAGTGATTATAGATCACTTCCAAATGCACATGCCACCGAATCTGACAAAGAAGTCTGTATTTGTTATCACCAATGCTAAACTTCCCCAGTCTTCTCTGGACTTTTATGACACTGCACAGTTGGAAGAAAAAAGGTGATTTGCTTTAGAGAAGGCACAAGCATAAATCTGAGGCTAAAATGAGCTGGGAAACAGCCTCTACCTAGAATGGTGACCAAGCACCAGACAGTTGGAAGACATTGACAATTGGGATATGTACAAATTAGATTTTGAAGATTTTTTTCTTTACGTTCAGAATGTGCATTCCACATCATTCTCGTCTTTGGAATTGAATTATAATTATTCTATTGGATCTCTGTACTTTCAAACAAGAAGGCTCAAAGTGGAATGAATGGGGTTCATCTATTCAGACTACGTATCATTTTGTAATCTTATTTTTTCTAGTTAATATTTTGTGACAGCCTTTGTCAATAAGCATAATACTATTTTATAAAGTTGTATAGCATATATGTAAATATATCAATAATTATTTTGACATATTTTAAGTTGTTTCTAATTTTCATAAAATACAATTTTATATACAAAACTGTATATTTTAATAATTCTGTTAGAGTGACTTCTTAGAAGTATAATTTATGTGCCAATGGTAATACACTTATTTAGTGTTTTGGCATCTATCTCCAGAAAATTTGTATGTTCCTATAAAGTTTCCCACACCGACACCAGTACTAATTATCCTCAATTTTGTTTTTAATTTGTTTGTAGGATTGGAAAACAACAAAAGTGATAGATATTTTTAAATCTCATTGATTGACAGTGACAGAGGACATCTTATCATAAGTTCACTGATCAAAAATGTATCATTGACATTAGGATGCTCTGAAGAGGCCAGTTATTCTCATTGCAAATCCAGGAATAATCTTATTGATTGCTTAAATTATTTAAGTGAACACCTGATTAAAATAACTTAGAAAATATACCAAAGAGCACAATAAAATCGAATAGAATGTTAACCCTTCCAGATGAATAGTTCTATATTAAGTGAATGCTTCTTTTATATATACTAAATCAATTTTACCAGAATGATAAAGACCCTTTAAATGAATGTCTATGAAGAATAAATAGTAAAATAATCAGTTTCAAAGTAGATTCCCTTGAAGGTCAGATAACTTTACTTTGAAAAGAACCTACTTTTTTACAGGGGCACAAAATAAATGCTTTCAATATATCGCTTTAGCAAATGGTTCTACTTTATAATTTTACAAAGTCCACTATTTTTTTAACATGGCCATTACACAGAAGTAAATACTTTTCTAATAGTTTTATCTATAAAAATAATCCAACTGATTTTATCTTTTCTAGAAATTTTAAGCCCTCATCTGGGTATGGCACAGTTGGGGACCACATATTTTGACAATACTGTCTATATATGATGTCATCTCCCCAAATATATCATTATTTCAAGAAGTGAAAATATTATGCTTCTCTTTCAAAGGCTTATTATTTGTTCTATTTTTCATTTTTAGAAGAAATGATAGTACTACATGGAACATATACATTTTCTAGGAATTATAACACACAATTTTTAACAATTGCAGCTGTCCCATAATATTGATATTATTTAGGATTCTATTCTTGACCCTCTGTTTCTTTCACTCCATAGTGACCTTACTTAAATTCTATTCAGTGCAAGCTCAACATGTTCAAAATGAACTCATTATCTCTTTACCACTACCACCCCACAACACACACACATACAAATCTGCTCTTCTTCCAATATTTGTTGAACAGTTGCCCTGTTACAAACAAGAAAGTCATTCTAGACTTTCTTTTTAACTTCCAACATCAAATCAGTCACCAAGTCCTATTGATTCCACTCCCCAAATAGCTCCCTCATTCCTATTGACACACCCTTAATTTAGGTCTTAATTATTATTATGACATTCTAAGTTTTTTTTTCTCTGCTTCTAACCTTATCTGAACTTTAGCCATCCCCTAATCAATTGTCCTTAAGGCTATCAGAAGAATCATCCTAAAATGCTGATGTGATTATATCGTCAACATTCTAAAAAGTCTAACTATAGATTTTCAAAACCTCTTAGCTTCACACACAAATCTCCATATATTCTGATGCCTGCCTGCTCTGCAGTTTCACCACTGACTGCTCATTGGCACATATTCTATGCAGTATGTCAGCAATTCAGAAGAGTTTGATGTGCCCTGAATTTACCTCTCTCTTCCTTTTGTCCATTTCTCTACACACCTCTCTTCCTATTCTTCATGCCTCCTGATCAGAAAATGTGTATCTTTTAAGAAAATTAAAATTCACCTTTCCCAAACAAGTCTTTCCTAAAACATGACGCTGAATTGGATAGTCTTCCGTATAATTTCACAAAAAGTAGCATTTTACTATGTTTTCTTAAGGGAGAGCTTCTTGATAAAAAGTCCTTCTCCTTCCACACATGTGACACCAGCACCTATCACACTGCCCAGTCAAAATAATGAATATGTAAGATAAGCAGCTCCTGTCTTACAGACATATAAACATGGACTGGATTTCCACCTACCAAGGATGCTTTAGAAAAGGTTGAATATGGTCACATCTGTTTAGAACACGTACAGTCTATTGTATATAAATTAACAAAATTAATGAAACAGCGTGAATGTATTTACTTACTGTCAGTATATCCTTGTTTGTTCGTGTTACTATAAAGGAAATCTGAAGCTGGGTAATTTATAAAGAAAAGAAGCATTTGGTCCATGGTTCTTCAGTCTGTATAAGAAGCATGGCACCAGCATCTGCATCTGGTGAGGGCCTCAGGTGGCTTCCACTCATGGAGGAAGGAGAAAGAGAGCTGGTGTGCACAGTGATCACATGGCAAGAGAGGAACCAAGAGGCAGAGAAGAAAGAGAGGTGCCAGGCTCTTTTAAACAATCAGCTCTCACAGGAACTAATAGAATGAGAACTCATTCATGAGCTCCCCACCCAGGGAGAGTACTAATCTATTCATGAGAGTTCCACTGCAATGACCCAGACACCTTTCATTAGGCCCCACCTCCAACACTGGAGAACAAATATTAACGTGAAATTGGAGGAGACAATACCAAATTATAGCACAATATCAAGCAGTTTCTTGGGGGCAGACCACTCAAATCTCCCATCCATAACCTCCATTACCCCTCAAAAGCATCTTAAACTAAATATAGACCAGGTAAAAATATTATGCTTTACAGATGATATAGCTATTGGAAGTCAGTTCTCCATGGGTTTTCCATGTTTTTACACTTCTTGTGAGTAAGGGCACTGCCAATCTTTGCTCCAAACGGCCTTTCCAAGGCTGTTTGTGTAGTGAGCAGTTATAAAGATAGACACAGTGTCTTCCTGTAAAACAAAGAACTTTTTTACTGCCCAGTATAACAAATATAACGTACCCCTTTGAGACAAAGAGCTGGTTTTCTTGAAATCTATTATAAAATATCTGAGTTCCCTAAATGTGAGTTTCTTTAACTGTGATGAAACCAACCACATGTGCAGCATCTTCCCTGTCCCTTTCCCATCACCTTCATGGGATTGAGAGACAAGGAGAAATGATACAAACATGTATTTCATGTGGCTTGCTGCACTGTGAGCAATAAAGCCCCGTCTTACACCAAGTGTTTTGTTGCTTCTTTCAGTGTCCATGAAAGAGCAGGCTAACTTGTTAGCCTGCAAGTACAATTCATTTCAGGCCCATCAGAGTTGTTAAGAATAGCTTTAAGATAAATCCTATACTTCAAACCAGATTGCCATTGCAAAACCCACCTTTTGAAAAAATTCTGGAAAAATTTCCATTCACAGATTACCATAGAGAACATTTAGTTAACCAGCAGTGTATTCAGCCCTAACACCCTAAACATCCAAACACAGATAATAATCATGCTAAAACTAGTTATTTTTATCAAGAATGGTAGTCTTGCTCTACTGCCCCTTTGTAAATCAAAAACCGTTCTTCTTATGCTTGACCCCATCCAAGTTATTCACATTCAGCCTAACTTGGTTCATTGCAGAAGGACTTCCTTTCTTTTGCTTTCCCAAGATTATTTATAAGAATAGGTAGCAGCCTGTGCTCTTGGAGGAGAATATAGCTGATTAGATATAAAAATTGTTAATCATATTCAGCATTCGTACCTCACACCTCCAACTCTGGCTTGATTAAAATTTTTGGAACATGCCTGCAGCATCATTTATGCCAAAATCAAGGATTAGTACCTCTTTAGTTTCTGTAGTGCATAATAATGCCTTACCATTAGAAGGGACAGGTTGAGTGTCCCTATTCCAAAAATCTGAAATCCAAAATGTTCCAAAATCCAAAACTTTTGAAGCATGAACACAACGTATGAAAAAAAATGCTCACTGGAGAATTTCAGATTTGTGATTGTTTTGATTAGGGATACTCACCAGTAAGTACAATGCAAATATTCCAAAATCTGAAAAAAATCCCAAAACACAAAACCTTTACAGCATTTTGGATAAGGGATATTTAAACTGTATTGAATAAGTATTTGTCCAAAATAACAAGGAAAATTAAACCAAAAGACATTTTATTTCACTAAGGAGTATATAAGCTTCTTCAGGAAAATAAGTAAGTCTTCTTTGCAAACCATTTGGCTTCCAACAGATACTGAATACTTACTGATGTGTTGATAAGCAAGCAGTCTACCACAGTGGATACCAAAACTAAGGACACATCAGAATCACTCAGGATGCTATACTTATTAAATCATAATCTCTGGAGGCAAGGCAGGGTAATCTCTAGTTTGGAAAAGCTCTCCTAGCAGAGTCTGAGATGTGATAAGAATTTGAAACAGGTTGATAGATGATTGTGACCATGAAACCTTTTGGAAATAATCATAATTATAGCCTATTTTCAGTTAGTGGCTTGATAAACAAACAAACAACAACAACAACAAAAAACAGATATTTCACATGGTCATGATTAGTTTCCAAAGTAAAAATTAAATTTTAGAAATATGATTGTCATATATAAATGGCCCTTCTTAATATCAGCAAAATTTGACGGATCCTAATAGTTGTGGTTTTCTCTGACACTAATTGAATGATACATAATTACTTTTATTAATGTAGTAACTCCTTTTTAAAGTTTTATTTATTAATAGCTCAATGGTATCTACATATATTTGAAAAAGTATATGTGTATATGGGTGTATATGAAAGAAAAGCGTGTCTATTCAATCTACAGATTATGCTTGTTCTACCTAGAAATTCTCTGACTATATTGAATATTTCTTCCTGCTCCTTCTCAGGTTTCTGGATACCATACTCAGAGCCAGAGCAACTTTTATGGAGGATACAGCCCAACTTTAAAAATTGAGACTTTGGGCAGTTAAAAATTACCAGGACATTAACTGAAAAGTCATTATATAATAGTATACTTTTCTTAGCAAAATATCTTAGTATTCAAACTTTTTATACATTATCTTTTGATTTGTCATTATCATGCCCTCAAGATAGACACTAATCACCCTCATCTTTTAATGTGGATACTGCGATATGGAGAAGTTAAGTGATTTGCTTCAGGTTTCCGGAAGAGTTAGAATTCCAAATCTCCTGGCTGGCAGTTTCTTGTCTGATACATGAGACAGCACTGCCCCTCTAAGGCAGCTGAAGGTATATAGGAATCAAGCTTAGAGGCGGGATTTACCGTTATTTTCAGCTGAGGTTTATAAGAAGCTGAACAGTCTCTAAGCAGCTAAGAATTCAACTGCTGAGTCATTTTTTTTTCCATTCAAACAGTTTAACATGCCTTCCTCTCCATAAATCAGAACACAGACTTCTAATTCCAGGATGATGAAAGCCTGTTGCTTGACAGTGGGGGGTGTGTTTGATGAATATCACAAGGTAATAGTACACATCTCTTACTGATGAGATCAAATGAAAGTGTAGATTTAAGAGGTAAGTGTGGTATAGAAAAAAGATTAAATCACATTCAGAAGAAAACAACATTTGGCAGAAGAGGTCTAGAGACCAAAATTGCCAAAAGTTTATTGTAAGGCTATGAAAAATGAGCATAGGAAAAGCAAAAGAGGTTATTACAATATATTGAAGGTTATTGTAATGTAATTGTAACTGTAAACAGGTTATTACAATATACCATGAAGCTTACCCATTTGTAATGGGTTGAATTATGTCCCCCCAAAATCCATATGTTGAATCCCTAAGCCCAGTATTTCAGAATGTGACTATGTGTTTAGAGATAGGACCTTTAAAATGGCAGTTAACTTAAAAATGAGGCTCTCGGTTGGGCCCTAATCCAGTCTGACTGGAGTTCTTATAAGAAGAGGACCTCTGTACATACAGACAGTCTACAGGCGAATGCATGCACAGAGAGATGATTATGTGAAGAAGGAGCAGAGAGCAGTGATCTGCAAGACAAGGAGAGAGACCAGAGGAAACTCACCCTGACAACACCTTGATCTTGGACTTCGAGTCTCTAAAATTGTGAGAAAATAAGTTTCTGTTATGTAAGCCACCTAATGCATGGTATTTTCTTATGGCAGCCTTAGTAAAATGAGACACCACCGATTTTGTGGATTAATCCAGAAAGGTCAAGGAATGTGCCTAAGACCACACAATGGTACACTTGTCCTTGGTCCACTGCTGCCCTTCTGGGGCCTTTTCCTGACCCACTTACCTGAAGCACAGGGTGTCAGTGCCTTATCCATTGGCTCCTGTGATTTGCCTCTACGCAGGATCACTGTCACCTATGACTGTCTGAGGCTCTGTTTCTGATTGAAGGTTCCCGCTCAGCCTTTACACAGGCTAAACACACATAGAGTGCTGGACAGTTAATGCCCAAAAAAAGGCTCTCCATACATAATGGACAGGAATTTGATGAATAACATCCAAGCTTCCTTACTCGTTGGTCAGGATAACTCTGGGGCCTCTTTCTATGCTGTCTCCCAGAGTTCTCCAGTGAGGCTAACCTCTGATTGCTCACAATAGTAACTGGTTTGACAATGTACCTCTTTAGGGGGCTCATTTCCTCTGCATTATATTTTCCCACTCCTCTCCCAATAATTCCTTGGATCACCTCCCAAATAAACTACTTCCACTCAAATTCTTGCTTGAGATCAGCTTCTAAACCCAAACTAAAATTCTGTCTCCATGTTCTTCTCATTTAAATCATCATTCCAGTTTATAGATTTGAGATTAGGCTACAGATTATTTGAGAAAGACCTAAAAAATTTCTAAAGCCTTTTTTAAGACAGATTAAAAAAATAAGAAAAGTGCATGCCTCCCAACTTTGTAATACTTCTAGAATTTAAATTAGTTTTCAAACTGTCCACCCTGAAATCACTTACCTTTGAAGACCTTTTACTCTTGCTCTATAAATATGCTCATATGTGTCCCCTTAAAAAATTAACACTTCCTTGACTCTGGTTTCCTCTAGTTTCTGTTGAAGTCACCGAAACATTTCTGGCAAAAAGACCCTGTAAGAACACTGCCATATCTAATGAACACCTTTCAATTATTACCTTACATAGAAGTTTTAATGCAGTCTAATTTTTAAATCTTTTATAGCATAAGCTTTATAACATCTTTTCTTACCCCAATATCAGAAAACGATTCTATATTTTCTGCTCAACGGATTAAGGTTTGATTTTTACATTTAGATACTATTCTACTTGGAATTTATCATTAAAAGACCCTCATCTATATGATATATTTTATCACTCATTTCTGAAATCCTTCCACCCCAGCTTCTTTGACTCTTCTCATCAACTGACCCTTTTAGATTTCTAATCATTCATTAATGGTTGGTTTATATATTCCTCCTCTTGTGCCTACTCTGGGAATTCTCCCAGAGCCTGCCTTCTGACCAGTAATTTTTTATTACATATTCTTCATAGTATTCATATCCCCAGCTTTATATTTATGCTCTTGTTTTGTATTTATGCACTTCTTACTGAACCTTAAAATCAACAAATTCGGCCGGGCGCGGTAGCTCACGCTTGTAATCCCAGCACTTTGGGAGGCCGAGGCAGGCGGATCACGAGGTCAGGAGATCAAGACCACGATGAAACCCCGTCTCTACTAAAAATACAAAAAATTAGCCGGGCGTGGTGGCAGGCACCTGTAGTCCCAGCTACTCGGAGAGGCTGAGGCAGGAGAATGGCGTGAACCCGGGAGGCGGAGCTAGCAGTGAGCTGAGATTGCGCCACTGCACTCCAGCCTGGGCGACAGAGCGAGACTCCGTCTCAAAAAACAAACAAAAAAAATCAACAAATTCAAAAATTAATCTTATTTTTTATTCTACCAATGAAATATCCTGTTTTCCCGGTATTCTATTCTACTCTGATTAATTGTACTATCATCTATCCGACTGCCCATTTCAGGAAACCCAAGGGTAGTCCTATATTCTATTAATTATTGCCTCAACTCACATTTCGATAAATTAATCATCAAGTTCCAATAATTTTAATTCCCAAATATTTATCACATCATTGCTCCTTTCTTGGTCCCACCTACATCTTTACAGACTGGTCAATACATTTATCATATTTTACCTAGTTAATTTAGATACCTTCTGTGTACAGTACTGTACCACTCAAACCCATGCTCCCCAAGGCCCCGAGAGGTGTGACAGCAACAGAAATTATTACTGCTCACCATATTTCGAGGTCTTATCTCTTTTCGCATGTAGAAAAACTTCAACCTTTTCAGATCTCTTACACTTAAGTAGGACCATATGACTTCTTTGAGCAATGGTTTGTGTAGAGAAGCACTTATTTACAGGTGGAGGTGATGAAAAGTCTGTATGTGACTTTCCATTCTTTATTCCCCTGCATCATCCGCCAAAAAGATGGTGCAAACAGGTTAGCCAGGGTTTGAGTGAATATTTAGGTCTGAAGACCCTACTTCTTCCAGCCAAACTGAAGATTTGTAGGTTGTTATCTCAACTTAAAAACCTACCATTACTGATACAATATCTAAAACAAAATTTTGACTATGTCACATGCCTAAATAAATCCTCCAATAGTTTGCTTACCATTCGTGAAATATGGTCCAATAATTTTACACGGCAAAATAAGGACTTTTATAAGTTATCCTCCACTCATCTTCATCTCACGCTCAGTACTTTCACTTTATGCTCTAATAATATACTAAATGCTTATTCTTTTTGTATATTCGTATCTTCACACACTTTTTTTTTCTGAAAGAGTCTCACTCTGTCATCCAAGCTGGAGAGCAGCGGTGTGATCATGGCTCACCGCAGCCTTGACCTCCTGGGCTCAGGTGATCTTCCCACCTCAGCCTCTGGGGTAGCTAGGACTACAGGCGCCCACCAACACATCAGCTAATTTTTGTCGAGGTGAGGTTTCACCATGTTGCCCAGACTGTTTCAAGTGATCTACCTGCCTCGGCCTCCTAAAGTGCTAGGATTACAGGTGAGAGCCACTGAGCCCAGCTGTATCTTCACACTTTTGTTCCTACTTTTATCACTATCTTGAGTTCTTGTCCTTCTACTATTTAATTGGATAACTTCTACTCAAACTTTGAGACTCCATTCAGGTGTCAGCACCTCCAAGAAGGATTTCTTGAACTTCAGGCTGATTATAAACTTCTCCAGGGAATGTGTGATATTTATCTTTTTAATCCCCATCTTCTATCGCATTGCCTTTTACTTAAAAGGCACCTCAGTTGATGTTTCTTGAACTCTCTTCACAAAATAATTCCAAGACAAATAATCAAAAGACTTAATCAAATGAAAGATTTAATCATTTTAATCAACAGGGTTTTCTCCACAAGACTAGATACATCATTTTTAATTCGCAAACGAGTTGATCATCGTTTTTAAATAAAATGAAATATAACTAATAACATAAACTTCTTTCAGTGTATTTGTGTCTCTGGTTTAACTATTTATTAAATATATATTTAGAAAGAAAAGATAACCTTTCAGGAATCTCGCTAAGCATCAGGAAAAACTCAGTCTCTTGGCTTGATAACTTGAAGAAAAAGTTATTTTCTTCAGTGAATTCTTTATTTGATCCCAATTTATATCTTTTCTCTCTTATACTCTATCTTCCAAACAGCAGCCAGTTATTCTCTAAAAATAATTGACAACCTCTCTCCTTGTTCAATGGCTTTCAATCTTATCAGAAAGCAGAATCCAATATCCTTATTATATTGCATCATAACACACCTTATTTTAACCTCTGACTTCATCTCTTTCATCTTTCCCTTGCTTCCTCCGATTCATCAACATCCTTTCCCTGACATCCCTCAAACATACCGAGGTTGCTGATACCTTTGTATATGCTCTTTCCTCTGCCTTAAACAATGTTAACCAAAATATCTGCATAGTTCCCTGTTTTTGTCTCTAATTTGGTCTGTGCTCAAATATTAATTTACCACGTGGATGTTCTCTGACAAGCATCTATAAAATTATACCTTATTATTTTTATCTCCTTTAGACTGTTTTATTTTTCTTGATGGATCTTTTTACCTTTTTATATATGCCTATTTGTTTATTTTTGGTCTTTTGACACTAGAATATAAGGTCCTTTCCCACTGTATTATGTTTATCTATGACAGGGGCTTTGTATCTTTGTTTATTACTGTATCTCCAGGGTGTAAAACAATATCTTGCATATAGTGTAAACTGAAATATATTAGCAGACAAAATACATGAATTAATTAGACAATTTTATCAAAGGTATTTTAACCTAATGGATAGGTGCACAATTACAGTAAAATAAGTTTTATAAATATCCTATATGAATAAAAGCAATAGGCTATGCTGGAAAAGAACCATAACCAATATAGTCTAACTCACAGATCTTATTACCTAATTGCTATCAACTGCATGGATGTAAAATGGGAGTTCTTCTCACTTCTTTTTTGCTTTTTCTTTTCATCTATTTTGTTTCTTGTAATCTGACAGTTCTCTCTAATTTTGAATAATAATATCCAGCTGTTTTACCTATTGCTTTTTTATTATACTATATTAATTTTACTCTGTAAGTTGGACCAACTATGCTCATAAGAACTGGAATGGAGAAAAATTCCTCTTTCAAAATTTCCATTATACTCAGTTGCAAATCTTAGCCTCGAAATATATGATAATACATATTATCATGACATCTGAGACCTAAATGAATCCTGAGATATAGCCACACCAATGTAAGGAAAGTTGGTACCAGTGAATTCCGACTCTGTACCAAGCACCATAATAAGGACCTTATATACAAACATTTCAATTATTAACCTTCACGACAACCATGTATATTATATACAAATCCTTCAAGAAATAGTATGCTTGTCCTTTTTGGTTCTCAAAACAACATGCAAAGAAATAAGACATTTAAAGTAATAATTTGTATTTAGAAATATCCTTCTGCTTGGCTGCAGAAGTAGTTTTTACAGTAGTCCACAGTCAAGACAACTCTCACATCTAATGCCAAAATTTACCGGCTTTATCTCCCCTACTAAGTTGATGTTGGGGGTATGGAATTGGGTGTCATGTGGAGACATAGAACTCTGGGCATTGGACTAGAGCAGACACTAAGATCCTTACCTGGGGTACAGTGTAGCCCGTCTACAGTTATGAGCCATATAATAGCATTCTAGTCAACTACAGACTGCATATACAACAGTGATCTCATAAGATTATAATACCATATTTTTACTGTACCTTTTCTATGTTTAGATATATTCAGACACACAAATAATTCCCATTATGCTTACAGCTGTCTACTGTATTCAGTACAGCAAAAGGCTGGGAGGTTTGTAGCCTAGGAGCAATAGGCTATACCACATAGCCTAGATGTGTAGTAGGTTATACTATCTGGATTTGTGTAAGTACATTCCGTGATGTTTGCACAACAAAATCGTCTAATGAGGTATTTCTCCAAAGGTATCCCTGTCCTTAAGCAATGCATGACTGCACCTCCCTCACTCCCTTTATGAACAATGACTGCAATTTCTCATGCTCTCAGATTTGGTTTATCCTTTGACCTTCTAATTAGATATTTTTTGGCTTAATATAGTCCCACCCTGTTTTGCTATGCATTTTTTCTAAATATTATATATTATTAATTCCAGATGTTCCATTTCTGGGAAGAAACTAAGACTCTGAGGAGTTAAATAATATCCAAAGTAACCCAGTTCTTCAAGTAGCAGTTCTTTGACTCATGTCTGACTTCACACTATTTTATTCTGCCTAAGATTAAAGATAAAATCTAAACTATAGCCAATGTCTCTTGGACGCAAATCAGTGAAAAGAGGTTTGTGCATGATTCACAACAAACTAAAAAGAACTCTGTTTATCCACTCCAGCCTGTATCAATTTTATAAGGTTCTAAGCATTATTGTTCATAACTAAAAATAAATCAAATTAAGAAATCTTTCTTTTCTGACTTTATAAAATGATTATATTTTAAATTATTAATATGCCAGCTTATAAATCTGGCTTTAACAATCAATCAGATGTCTGTCTATGTTGAAATATGGTATTTTTTATATAAAGCAAGATAATGAAAATTTGACTTTGTTATTTTATCGAAGTATTTTCCTCGGATCATATTCCAAGAATGTTGGGTTTCTCCATTAGAGGGGACTGTGAATAAGACATTTTATTAAGGTGATCTATGTATATTCACCCATAATATCTAATTTATTGCCAAACTATATTGATATTTTAAAGTATTGCTTAGGGAATCTTTTCATCTCTCTGCCATCACTCTGAATCAAGTTCTTATTATCTTGAGTACAAGTCACTGGGGTTGGAGTTATTGCACAAGTCAAGTATTGCTATGGGTCCCAAGCACAGACAAAAGAATCATAGAACATTGGAATATATCTCACATCAGAAAACAGGACTATTTTCAAATACATATAGCTATGACGAATAACAAAAAACTTACCTAAATTATTACTTAATTTATAAAACTTCAACATTATGTATTTTAATGTATATTTAAAGATCAACTATATACAGGGGCTATAAACAGTTTCTAAAAATAGAAGAGTACACACTGAAAATATTTGGAATGACTTATGAGAATTACAGTTAGTTCCAAAGTGAGCTCTTTACCACTTCTGTATTACAATTCCTAAATTGATAACAATCCAAAAGTGGAGCGACTGTAGAGTGAATAAATAAACTGTGGTATACTTATATCATTGAATACTGTTCAGCAGTGAGAATGAACTCCATGCACAACATAGGTGGATATTACAAATATAGTACTGAGCAAAAGATGGAGACACACAGTAACTGGATAGGTGGAGGTTTGGATAGTGGCCACCTTGATAGAAAACAGGGCTAGGAGAAAGCAAAGAGAGAGTTTCTAGAGTGCTGATAATATTTTAACCCTTGTTATTGGCAATAGTTACCTAAATAGGTCCACTTCCACAAGTTGTATTCTTATCTGTATAAACCTAGGTATTTTAAGAATCAATTAAAAAGATTACTAACAAAAAGTTACTGGCTGTCCTAAACTTAAAGTACCTCTTGGGTCATGTTATTTAATTAATATAAAAGGACTTATTAATTAGTCTTCCAAATCAAGACATGTCTGAGAGTAAATAAGGAGGCCATTAATAGTTACTCCAGTACCATCCCATACAAACCACCTCAGGACACGTGTTTACCCTGTTAAATTTCTTGAATGGTTCTTTCTTTTCTTTAGTTCTGCCATAACTACTTATGAACACAATTTATCAATGTTTTACTCACCCATTTTAAGCTTTTTGAGGTTTGAGGTGATGTCATAGCTACTCTAAATGCCCTAGAATAGCTAAAAGAGTAAAACTGATAGTGTCAAATTTAGAAATTTAAAACAGCAACATTTGCTCTACTAAGATCAAAGCAGCCTTTGACATTTAAGAATGTTCAGAACTGAGTCATCAAAAAATATTGATTGGGATTATTAAGAATATTGGTCATAATCCAAACAGCAGGGTGAGACAGCAGAAGAACATGATGAAACCCGTAGAGTTAGGGAGGCCCATAGTAGAAAGAAAAGGATGGTCCTACTGTAAGATGAAGCTGCTTCCAAAGGAAGGGCAAAGCTATCTTTTTGCACATGATTTTCAAATAATAAATGAGCCTGTGAAAAATTAGAAATCTCCTAGGAGACCATTAATTCTTAGGGGTAGGTAAGAATTACAGTTTACCTACTATCAACCTAAAGACAGTAGCGTATGCAATGTCAGTGGAGAGAATAACTTTTGACCAATTTTTCAGTTATTAATTTCTCAGGCATTTTTTAAAAAGGTGAGAAGTGATGATAGAAAGAAAAATAAATTACTTTTTTGGTGGTCTAATAGGATCATTCCAAAAAATTCAAGGCAAACAATGGATTAAAATGTGTATAGTTCTCTATTATCTGGCTAATGTACGCTGTTGGGATTGAAGGATGATAAAGAGGTAGGAAGTTCTCAAAAGTAGGTGACAGCATGTTAACTCACTGTGACACACAAACAATTAACATATGAGAGGGAAAAGGCAGCATTAGAAGATCTGGCTGGGGGCCGGGCGCAGTGGCTCGTGCTTGTAATCCCAGCACTTTGGGAGGCCGAGGCGGGAGGATCACGAGGTCAGGAGATGGAGACCATGGTGAAACCCCGCCTCTACTAAAAAAAAATACAAAAAATTAGCCGGGCGTGGTGGCGGGCGCCTGTAGTCCCAGCTACTCGGAGAGGCTGAGGCAGGAGAATGGCGTGAACCCGGGCGGCGGAGCTTGCAGTGAGCCGAGATTGCGCCACTGCACTCCAGCCAGGGCAACAGAGCAAGACTCCATCTCAAAAAAAAAAAAAAAAGAAGATCTGGCTGGGTAAGGTTTGAAGCTCTTGTTCTTCCTCATCATAATATTGTGCTCCCCAGTGCCCAGTGTCGCCCCTCTGATGCCAGTTCCCAGTCAGATGTACTCCGGAGGGTGCTTCCCTCTCCAAATCCTCTCCTTCTGCCTCAACAGTCTCAGCCGTCTAACCTTCAGCACTGAGACTGCTCAAGTACAATTAAAAAAATAATAATGGTTCAATTGATCTCCTCATAGTTGATGTGTTGTCTTCTGAAGTTACTTTAAATTATTACTACTCTGGACCCTTTTTCACCCCTGCCCTTCAGCATGCATCAGTCTTCACATTGATTTTCATCATTTCCAATGTAACTGGAACCAGAAAAGGTCCAGCAGGAGCAAAAGTCCATCCACAATAGTAGCTTTTCAAATATCTATTTACTGCTTACCTGTGCAAAGGGGAGACTTGAATCTGATTATGAAGAATCCAGAAAATCCCTTCATTTTTCCCCACTTACACAAAGTAATACAAAAATCCCTCAGGGGAAACTTCCAACAGGCCTTATCTGTTTCCACAACTTTTATCTCTGTTGATCCCAGGCTCACTTACATCAGAATATTTTACTTTTAGAGACATTGCTTATCAATTCTTTCCAGCATGAAAAGTATGTATTAAAGTGATCACCTGAGTTATGCCCCAAGGCAATATTAAACATTCCCTTTCCTACCAAGTGATTTTCTGTCAACTAGTATATTTGGTACTCTTGGGAAAGGCAGAGATTCATTTATAAAGAATTATGCTACACAGTCATAAATTTAATTCCCCAAATCAATAGCATTTAGATTTTTTAAGACGATAACCAAGGTGCTATCGACAATAAAAAAGTCTCTGTTCTTTACAGTCAGATTATTTTTGCAAACGTAAGTATTTGACTATTGGAAAACCACAGTGTTATAATGCCTATCTAGTGGGAGACTTCCCCATTGGATATGTTACAGCAGGAGAATGTAAAGCTTCAGAATGTGTCAATCAGAAAATTTCCAAGAATGATTCATCACCACTCTCATGATATGACGTTAAAGATAGTTTATCTCTACACACCAGACATGTAGAAAGTGGCCCTAAACTGGCTGAAGCAATGATCAGATAATATGGTACATTCACTCCTCTCTGTCATGAATCACAGAGTTTTATACTATCCACTTAACATCCCCCCGCGTTTTACAGCCTAATGTAGGAATGTCAAACATTTTAATTCACCAAGGGACAAATGAATCATAAATGTTACAACCCAGACACAGGTTTCACTGTTTATAGACATACTGAGGTGGCAGAGACATGACACCTTCATTTAAAACTAGGATAGGATTTCTGACTAATGCAGTTTTTGACAGAGAACTCATGTGTTTCGGTGCTAGAAATGAAAAATTCTCTCTGTCACAGATGGTTGAGAATGGCCAGTTACAGAAGCCTATCTTAAAACTGTTTCTTCTTCCCCAAAGATTTCTTGGCCAGTTGGGTTCTCAATCTTAGGACTACTGTTTTAGATACATTATGGTACATTTGGGCACAATGACAAGGAGTGAGAAAAATTGTTTCTTAGCTGTCAATAAAGAAAGTTCTTCCTTCCGGGATCTCTGGTCCATAACTCCACACTGAGATTTGCAGTATCTGCAGCTACATGTGGAGTTTGGGTGAGGAAGATGGATTGTGCCATTACAAGAGTTTAGGCAGGAGTACACATTACAAATTAAGCTAAGGGAATTTCTGTGCAACTATCTCTAGGTGAAGTGTGATAGTAGCTGCTAGGTTCATAATTTACATCCTTTATTTGGAGTCAGATAGCTGCAGGTTTTCTCCTCAGTAAACTGGGGATAATACTAACATCCATTTCAAAATATCACTATGAGAATTAAATAAGAAAATGTTTGAGTGTTTATTTAAAAGAAAATCTGACATACTTTTTCCTGCAAGAAATGTAAGTTTCTACCACTGCTATCAATAAAGGCATTAACCAGCTCAGCTCTCAAGTATCCAATTTCTTATTTCTATAACATCTGTTGTTTGTTTCTCAAAATGCTATTTTAAGAGTACAAGCACCAGCAGCAAACACACAGCACTAAGACTCTGTCCAAGAACTTCCATTTCCATTGCAAGTGGATTTTGACAAACTATGATACAAGTGCAATTAAGAAAACTGTATTTACTTACTGAAAGTCCAGAGAGTCTGCCAAATCCATGTGAAGACATTATTTTACAGATAAAGTGAGTTCTAATCAAGTTCATATAATTTGAAAAGCAGAGATGAAAGTAGAACTGGAGCCTAGAGCATCAGACTGCAAACCCACATTTAATCTAAAGCAACGAAACTCTTCTAATCTATGTACTGTGATAAGCAGTTTGTGGGGGGATAAAGCATCCTACATGTTCAGTACTATAAAAAATTTAATTGGAATTGTTAAAAGAAAAGAGAGGAGAAATTCATATGAAACTTGAAAGTGCAGCTTCAAATGAATGATTGCTTGGAAGTGACAAAAGTGGGAGTCACCAAGATGACACCAATTATTGATTTAATCATTCATCATCCACTGTGTTATATATGTGAACTGAGCATTCATAGGCTCCAGACTCTGCTAAGCTCTACTGCACAAAGTTAAGAAAGAGAGAGGGGGACAGGTGGAACGCTTGTGGCCAAGGAGCCCACTTTTTTTTTTGGCAGGACAGAAATATTTAAATAAACAATTGTTACAAAGAATATAAGTTCTGAGATAAAAATGTAATGCTGGGAAAATGCCAGGTGGAACATATCACTATGTAATACATTCAAGGGGAATCAAGGAAAGCTGCTTAAAAGGAGAGACGGTCTAGAAGGTAAAAAACCAAGCAAAAAAAGAAAGAAATGAATATTAGGTCCAAACAGGTGCAAAAGAAGTGTGCCAAGCAAAACAATGTGTGATTTAGGGAACCCGTACAGCATTTCAGCATTTAGTATGAAAAAGAAAAAGAAGAAGGGAGTTATTCAAAGCAGAAAGGGGTGAAGTTGGAGGAGAAAAAAAAAAGCAAATTTCAACTGAGGATAAACAAGTACATGCCTGGGGAAAGAAGAATGACAATAGCTGGAAAAGACTTAAAATTATCCAGCAATATCTCTCTCATTACGTGGCTCAGCTTCACTGAAGACATAAAAATCTCTATGATCAAGCAGCATAAAAGAGCACACAATTATATGTCCAATATTTAGATACAGGAAAGATGTGCAGTAATGAAAACATCACAAGGAAAATCCAGTTTGAGAGCAAAGATTGCTAAACTGAATAATATCTAAGTTTCTGTCAAACACCCAGACTTGGGCACAAGCACACTGCCTGATCTCCCCATATGTACACCATCAATCTCATAACACACTCCATCAGCCAAACTCCATCAGCACATTATTGAAAAAACACTGATTAAAGGAAAAAAGTAAACCTAAAGTTATCACTGACAAAGTTTACATAAAATGAATACCTCTAACGATAAAAATTGAATTTTTGTCTGAGGCATACAATTTTAAAGAAAGCTTCTGCCAGTAAATATTTAAATTACCTCTCCTGACTTCTGACTTCCCTTCTAACATGTAAAGCACTTGGAAGTCATCAGGTTCATTCTTTTTTATTATTATTTTAAGTTCTGGGACACATGTGCAGAACGTGCAGGTTTGTTACATAGGTATACAGGTGCCGTGGTGGTTTGCTGCACCCATCAATCCATCATCTCCATTAGGTATTTCTCCTAATGCTATCCTTCCCCTAGCCACCCAACCCCTAATAGCCCCCGGTGTGTGATGTTCCCCTCCCTGTGTCCATGCATTCTCATTGCTCAACTCCCACTTATGAGTGAGAACATGTGGTGTTTAGTTTTCTGATCCTGTGTTAGTTTGCTGAGAATGATGGTTTCCAGCTTCATCCATGTCCCTGCAAAGGACATGAACTCATTCATCCTTTTTTATGGTTACATTGTATTCTATGGTGTATATTTGCCACATTTTCTTAATCCAATCTATCATTGATGGGTATTTGGATTGGTTCCAAGTCTTTGCTATTGTAAACAGTGCTGCAATAAAAATATGTGTGCATGTGTCTTTATAGTAGAATGATTTATAATCCTTTGGGTATATACCCAGTAATGGGATTGCTGGGTCAAAATGGCATTTCTAGTTCTAGATCCTCGAGGAATTGCCACACTGTCTTTCACAATGGTTGAATTAATTTACACTCCCACCAACAGTGTAAAAGTGTTCCTATTTCTCCACATCTTCTCCAGCATCTGTTGTTTCCTGACTTTTTAATGATCACCATTCTAACTGGCGTTGAGTTGGTATCCCTTTGTGGTTTTGATTTGCATGTTTCTAATGACCAGTAATGATGAGCTTTTTTCCATCTGTTCCTTGGCCACATAAATGTCTTCTTTTGAGAAGTGTCTGTTCATATCCTTTGCCCACTTTTTGATGGTTTTTTTTTTTCTTGTACATTTGTTTAAGTTCCTTGTAGATTCTGGATATTAGCCCTTTGTCAGATGAATAGATTGCAAAAATTTTCTCCCATTCTGTAGGATGCCTGTTCACTCTAATGATAGTTTCTTTTCCTGCGCAGAAGCTCTTTAGTTTAATTAGATTCCATTTGTCAATTTTGGCTTTTGTTGCCATTGCTTTTTGTGTTTTAGTCATGAAGTCTTTGCTAAGACCTATGTCCTGATTGGTATTGCCTAGGTTTTCTTCTAGGGTTTTCATGGTTTCAGGTCTTACATTTAAGTCGTTAATCCATCTTGAGTTAATTTTTATATAAGATGTAAGGAAGGGGTCCAGTTTCACTTTTCTGCATATGGCTAGCCAGTTTTCCCAACACCATTTATTAAATAGGGAATCCTTTCCCCACTGCTTGTTTTTGTCAAGTTTGTCAAAGATCAGATGTGTTAGATGTGTGGTGTTACTTCTGAGGCCTCTATTCTGTTCCATTGGTCTATATATTGGTTTTGGTACCAGTAACATGCTGTTTTGGTTACTGTAGCCTTGTAGTGTAGTTTGAAGTCAAGCAGCATGATGCCTCCAGCTTTGTTCTTCTTGCCCAGGATTGTCTTTGTTATTCAGGCTCTTTTTTGGTTCCATATGAAATTTAGAGTAGTTTTTTTCGAATTCTGTGAAGAAAATCAATGGTAGCTTGATGGGGATAGCACTGAATCTATAAATTACTTTGTGCAGTATGGCCATTTTCATGATATTGATTCTTCCTATCCAAGAGAATGGAATGCTTTTCCACTTGTTTGTGTCCTCTCTTATTTAACTGAGCAGTGGTCTGTAGTTCTCCTTGAAGAGGTCCTTCACATCCCTTGTAAGTTGTATTCCTAGGTATTTTATTCTCTTAGTAGCAATTGTGAGTGGGAGTTCACTCATGATTTGGCTCTCTGTTGGTATGTAGGAATGGTTGTGATTTTTGCACATTGATTTTGTATCTTGAGACTTTGCTAAAGTTGCTTATCAGCTTAAAGAGATTTTGAGCTGAGACGGTGGGGTTTTCTAAATATACAATCATGTCATCTGCAAATAGAGACAATTTGACTTCTTTTCCTATTTGAATACCCTTTATTTCTTTCTCTTGCCTGATTGCCCTGGCCAGAACTTCTAATACTATATTGAATAAATGTCCATTCTTAAAACAAGAAAAGCTGGGAAAACTGAAAATCAATGACTATGTAAACCTATCAGAAAACTGAGGTCACAGGACCAAAAAAAGAAAATCCCCCAATCTAGAGAGACAGGTACATCCAGAGAGATACAGCAACTGTAATATGCTTAGAAATAGAAGCCACTGGAAACATAAATTTAGAAGAACACATATAATTTTGGTGGATTCCAGGAGGCCAAATATGGATCAATATAAAAGTAAAAAACTGCATATAATTGCAGTTTCAAAGGGATCGCCATATTTCTGTGGACCTTACCATCAAGAACCCACCAGATTCTCATGATGAAGATCCAAGAAAGAGTTCCTCTGGGTCTTAGCAAGGAAACAGAGTCTCCTTTATAAGACATGGCAAGAGCCTTCTTCATAAGAAAAGCTTTCTCTCCACAGAAGAGTATTTTGCCAGAATATAATTTTGAAATCTTATCACGGCTAGGGGAAGAGAATTCCTCTCCAATAGAGATCCCTTCAAAATCCTTTTACTCTCTAAAGGGAAAAAATACATAGTTAACAGGGGACAGTGTTTCAAGGAAATAGATAGGAACACTGAACCAAGAAAGAGATTAAGAGGCAGGGGTGGAGAGGGGAGGAAGTACATCAGTGGAGAAAAACTGGTGAAGGTCACAGCAACAAGATGCAGGCCCGCTAAAAATCTGAAACATCATCAAAAGATTATATAATGCTCCTCCTGCCCTATACCCTCACATTCCAGCAAAAAAAAGAAAAAAAAAAAAAAGATAACGTAACACTATAAGAGTGGAGTAGAGCTGAAAAAAACTACAAGATCTATCAAAAAACTGCAAAAAAAAAAAAAAAAAAAAAAAAAACATAGACTATCTCTAAATAGTATTTTCAAAAGCCCAAAGCCAAGAGGGGAGAAAAATATGACATTAGCGGTATTAAATACCTCTATCTGGCCAGGCACGGTGGCTCACGCCTGTAATCCCCGCACTTTGAGAGGCTGAGGTGGGTGGATTACCTGAGGTTGGGAGTTTGAGACCGGCCTGACCAACATGGAGAAACCCCGTCTCTACTAAAATTACAAAAATTTAGCCGAGCGTGGTGACACATGCCTGTAATCCCAGCTACTCGGGAAGCTGAGGAAGGAGAATCGCTCGAACCTGGGAGGTGGAGGTTGCGGTGAGCTGAGCTCATGCCATTGGACTCTAGCCTGGGCAACAGGAGTGAAACCCCATCTCAAAAAAAAAAAAGCCTCTATCACCAACAGCTACAGCAAGAATTAAAAACAGCCCAACTGCTAATAGAATAACATATGACCTCGCACTCAAGGTCCATTTACCTTACTTCCTATCTATATCCTGCTCTCCTCTTTCATTTCTAATTTATTTGAGTGGAATTATTTACAATAGCATGTTATAGAAACATCCTAAAGGTTTATCGACAGATGATTAAAGAAGTTGCCATACACACACACACACACACACACACAGGAATATTATCTAGCCTTAAAAAAGAAGATTCTGATATTTGTGACAATATAAATGAACCCAGAATTATGCTAAATGTAACAAGCCAGATACATAAAAAATACTGTATAATCTAACTTATATAGGAACTCTAAAAGACAGAGGAAAGACAAAAACTGAAATACATGGAAACAGAGATTATATAGGTAGGAACCAGGATTGAAGAGGTGGGGGAAATATAGGCCAAAGGGTACAAAAATTCAGTTATTTGGATAAATAGGTCTAGAGATCTAATTTACATCACAAGGTCTATCACTAAGAATATTATAGAAACTTGCTAAAAGAGTTGATTTTAGGTACTCCTACCCTTACCCCAAAACAAAACAGGTAGCTATGTGAGATGATAGATATGTTAATTTAATTGACTATAGTAATCACTTCACCATGTATATGTCAAAACATCGTGCTATACTGTCTGGGAAAAAACACACTGTTTTTTCTCTGCTCTCACACCACATCAGCCTTCAACATGAAGGCTTCTATGATCACGTATTGGGGGGTGGTTTCTCTCCAACATCAACTGAGCAATCAATTCTGCAGTAGACACCAGCTGGGTATCCTCCAGTTCAATTCTGACATTATCTGCCTAAAGATAGCATCAGATCCCACAGATTAAGTGCCGATCCAATACTGCCTCCAACTTCAGACAATGGTCACAATTCTGAGCCTCTGAAACTTCTGACCCTCTAGCTTCACGTTGGGGTTCCCATGATTCCATCTTTTGGTTCAATTAATTTGCTAGGGAGGCTCACAAAACTAAGGGAAACACTTATGTTTACCATTCAGTATAAAGGACATTACAAAAGATAGAGACGAAGAGACGCATAAGGCAAGGTATGGGGAAAGGAACAGGGAGCTTCCATCCCCCACCGGGTGTGCCACTCTCCAGGAAACTTATGTGTTCAACACCCCACTCTCAGTAATGGATAGATCATCCAGAGAGAAAATCAATGAAGAAATACTGGAGTTAAACTACACACTAGATCTAACTGACATTTACAAAACATTTCACCCATCTGCTGTAGAATATCCATTCTTTTCATCAGCACATGGAACGTTCTCCAGAGTAGATCGTATCTTAGGCCACAAAACAAATCTGAAAAAATTCAAAAATGTAGAAATTATATGAAGTATCTTTTCTGACCACAATGGAATAAAACTAGAAATTAATAAAAAGAGGAACCTCAGAAACTTTATAAACACATGTCAGTTAAATAGCATGTTCCTCAATGATACATGGGTAAATGAAGAAATTAGACAATAAATTTTAAAATTTATTGAAACAAATGAAAATGGAAATACAACATATAAAAATCTATGGGATACAGCAAAGGCAGTACTAGAGGGATGTTCATAGCAATATACCTCAAAGAACTACAAAAACAAGGATAAACCAAACCCCAAATTAGCAGAAGGAAACAGTAAAGATCAGAGTAGGAATACATATAATTGAAACAACAAAACATACAAAAGATCAACAAAACAAAAATTTGATTTTCTGAAACGATAAAATCAGGAAACGTTTGGCTAGACTATAAAAAAGAGAGAGAGAAGACCCAAATAAATAACATTTAAAACAACAAAAAATGATATAACCACTGAGACGTCAGAAATACAATGAATCATTTCCGACTATTATGAACTTTACACCAACAAACTGGAAAACCTTGAAGAAATAAATAAATTTCTAGATACATAAAATCTACCAATACTGAGACATAAAAAAATAGAAAATCTCAATAAACCAATAATGAGTAACGTGATTGAGGTTATACTAACAAAGCCCTCAGAAATAATGCTGCATATCTACAACCATCTGATCTTTGACAAACCTGACAAAAACAAGAAATGGGGAAAGGATTCCCTATTTAATAAGTGGTGCTGGGAAAACTAGCTAGCCATATGTAGAAAGCTGAAACTGGATCCCTTCCTTACACCTTATACAAAAATTAATTCAAGATGGATTGAAGACTTAAATGTTAGACCTAAAACCATAAAAACACTAGAAGAAAACTTGGGCAATACCATTCAGGACATAGGCATGGGCGAGGACATCATGTCTAACACACCAAAAGCAATGGCAACAAAAGCCAAAATTGACAAATGGGATCTAGTTAAAATAAAAAGAGCTTCTGCACAGCAAAAGAAACTATCATCACAGTGAACAGGCAACCTACAGAATGGGAGAAAATTTTTGCAATCTACTCATCTGAGAAAGGGCTAATATCCAGAATCTACAATGAACTCCAACAAATTTACAAGAAAAAAACAACCCCATCAAAAAGTGGGCAAAGGACATGAACAGACACTTCTCAAAAGAAGATATTTATGCAGCCAAAAGACATGAAAAAATGCTCACCATCACTGGCCATCAGATAAATGCAAATCAAAACCACAATGAGATATCATCTCACACCAGTTAGAATGGCCATCATTAAAAGGTCAGGAAACAACAGGTGCTGGAGAGGATGTGGAGAAATAGGAACACTTTTACACTGTTGGTGGCACTGTAAATTAGTTCAACCATTGTGGAAGTCAGTGTGGTGATTCCTCAGGGATCTAGAACTAGAAATACCATTTGACCCAGCCATCCCATGACTGGGTATATACCCAAAGGATTATAAATCATGCTGCTATAAAGACACATGCACACGTATGTTTATTGCAGCACTATTCACAATAGCAAAGACTTGGAACCAAGCCAAATGTCCAACAATGATAGACTGGATTAAGAAAATGTGGCCCATATACACCATGGAATACTATGTAGCCATAAAAAAGGATGAGTTCATGTCCTTTGTAGGGACATGGATGAAGCTGGAAACCATCATTCTCAGCAAACTATCGCAAGGACAAAAAACCAAACACCTCATGTTCTCACTCATAGGTGGGAATTGAACAATGAGAACACATGGACACAGGAAGGGGAACATCACACACTGGGGCCTGTTGTGGAGTGAGGGGAGGGGTGAGGGATAGCATTAGGTGATATACCTAATGTTAAATGACAAGTTAATGGGTGCAGCACACCAACATGGCATATGTATACATATGTAACTAACCTGCACGTTGTGCACATGTACCCTAAAACTTAAAGTATAATGAAATAAATAAATAAGAATTTAAAACAGAAAAAAAAAAAAGCTTCCGATTAAAGAAAAACTCAGGACCTGACGGCTTCACTGCTGAATTCTAACAAACATTTAAAGAGCTAATACCAATTTTACTCAAACTCTTCAAAAAAATTAAAAAGCAGAAAATACCTCCAAACTCATTCTATGAGACCAGCATTACTCTAATACCAAAATTTGACAAGGGAACAACAATAAAGTACAGGCCAACATCACCGATGAACGTAGATGCAAAAATCTTCAACAAGATACTAGCAATCTGAATTCAACAACACATTAAAAAGACCATTCACCCTGATCAAATGGGATTTATCCTAGAGATGAAAGGATGATTCAACATATGCAACTCAATTAATATGCTACATCACATTAACAAATTTCAAGAAAAAAATATGATTCTTTAAAAAGATGCCAAAAAAAAGCATTTGATGAAATTCACCATCCCTTTATTGTAAAAATCCCCATCAATCTGCATATAAAAAGAACTTACCTTAAAAATAACAAAATCTACATATGACAAACCCACAGCTAATATACTGACTAAGGAAAAAACTGAAGGCCATTTCTCTAAGCTCTGGAACAAGAGAAATATACCATATAAAAGACAAAGATTATCAGGATGGATTTAAATAAAGTGAAAAAAAAGAGACTAAATACCTGTTGCATAGGAAAAGAACAACTTTAAATACAAAGACTAAAGTAATTTAAAAGTAAAGGAATGGAGAAATATATACCATGCTGATCACAACAAAGCTGGAGTACCTATGTTAATTTTGAGACAAAGCAGATTTGACTAAAAGAAAAATTATCAGGGTAAAGAAAGACTAAAACATAGTAACAAAGAGATCAGTTCTCCAAAGGACATAACAATTCTTAATGTATATTGACCTAACTATAGTGCATCAAAATATGTGAGGCCAAAAAATTATCAGCACTCCTCTTTAGTTAATAGAACAAACAGGCAGAAAGTCTATAAGGACATAATTGACCTGAACAACGCTACTAATCAACTTGATTTATTTGATATGTATGGAATACTTCGCACAACAACAGCAGAATGCATATTATCCTCAAGATCACAAAGAACATTCATCAAGGTAGACTATTCTGGGCCATAAAACACACCACAACAAGTTTAAAAGAGTGAAAAGATACACAAAGTGTATTGTCTGACCACAGTGAAATAAACAAGGTATCAAAAACAGAATGATAGCTAGAAAATTTGTACATTTGGGAATTCAACAACATGCTTCAAATTTATGCACAGATCTGAGAAGCCTCCAGAAAACCTTTAAATGTTCTGAATTAAATAAAATGTCAATTCAACGTATCAAATTTTGTGGGATTCACTAAAAGCAGTTCTTTGAGGGAAATTTACAGGATTGATGTATATATTTTAAAAAAGATTTAAACTAAATAATCTAGAATTTTACTTTAGGAAACTGGAGAAAGAAAAGCAAATTAAGCCAAAAACAAGCAAAAGAAAAAAAGAAATAATAAGATTAAAGTAAAAAGTATAAAATCGGAAACACAAAAATTAGAGAAAATAACAAAATACAAGTCTGGTTCTTCAAAAGATCAATAAAATTGGTAAGCCTCCACCTAGGCTAATCAAGAAATTTTAAAAATTCATACCTTATTAATATAGAAAATGAAAGACAGATTATGACTACTGATTCCATGGTCACTAAGGATAATCAGGGAATGCTCGGAACAATTCTCTGCCCACAAATTTAATAATTTAAATGAAATGGAGAAATTTATTGAAAGACATGAACTACCAATACTCATCTAAGAAGAAATAGATAACCTGAATAGGTCTATATCTATCATTGAACTTTGAATCAATAATTAGTAACTTTTTTAAAAAAAGAAAGCACTAGGCCCAGATAGTTTCTCTAGTGAATTCTACCAAATATTTAATACAGAAATGATACCAATTCTGCATAATCTAGTCTAGAAAATAGAAGCTGAGGAAATGCTTTTGTACTCATTTTGTGGGGCCAGCACTACCCTAATACCAAAAACAGATAAATTTTCACTATGAAGAAGAGGAACTACAGATCAATACATGCTATGAACATAGATGCAAAAATCTTTAACAAAATATTAGCAAATCAATTCCAACAATATATACAAAGAATTATAGATCACAATCAAGTGGGATTTGTTTCAGGTATAAAAAGCTATATCTATTTTTAAAAATTAACAGATTCAATAATCTACCATATCAATACACTAAAGAAAAAAATGAACATATCAGTTGATACAGAAAACAAATCACACCCATGTAGGATAAAAAAGAAACTCTCAGCATAAAGAACATTCACAAAAAAACTTTAGCTAACATTATACTTAGTGGTGAGAAGGTGGGTGCTTTTCCCTTAAAATCAGGAACAAGGCAAGGATGTACTTTCTCACTACTTCTACTCAACATTGTACTGAAAGTCAAGGAAAAGAGAAATAAAAACATACAGAAGAAGAAAGAAAAAAGCTTTTGTTTACAGATATAACTGTGTATGTAGAAAATCCTACATAATTGATAAAAAAAATCTCCTGGTACAAATCAGCAATTATAGAAAGTTGCAGGAAGGATATGAGTTAATACACAAAAGTTAATTGCCTTACGGTCTTGAATATGCAGAAATAAATAACTGGAATTTGAAATTCAAAAACCAATTTGAAATTACAGTTGTACTAGCGAAATAAAAACAGTATAAACCCCAAAAATATTTTAAAACATTTACAGACTCCAAGACCAAAAACTACAAAACTATGATAAAAAATTTAAAATATCTAAATAAATAATCCATGTTCATAGAATGGAAAACCCAAGTTGTTCAGATATTAGTCCTTCCTTCTTGTTATATAGATTAAATGCAACCCCATTGAATCTATATAACCTATTATTCTATATATCCAATTATCCTATCTACCACACATATGGATGTCCACTTATTCCAATACCCTATGCTTTGTCTGTATTCCTTTTTAACGGTCAGTTGAACATCTTCATGTGGTTCTATTTCTGGGCTCTTTTGATACCTATGTGTTTATTCTTTCACCAGCACAATTCTGTCTTGATTACATAGCTTTATAGCAAGTCTTAAAATCATGTAATGTGAGTCCTTCAGCTTTGTTGTTTTGTTTTTTTTTAAGTATTGCATTCCCTATTCTAGGCTTTTTGCCTTTTGTATAAAGTTTAAAATCAGTTTATTGATGTCTACAAAATAGCTTGATGGTATTTTGTTGCCTTATGTGATAAAAGGGATCCTGCAGATGTGATTACATTGAAGATTCTGATATGGGATGTTATACAGGATTATCCAGGCCAAAGTAAGCAATCATAGTGTGTTATGAAAGGGAAACAGGAGGGAAAGAATGAGAGAATAAGATGTGAAAACAGAGGCAGAGATTTGAATATGTCACACTACTGCTTTGAGGGTGGAGGGAGTGTCCATGAGCCAAGAAATTGAGGTGACCTCTAGAAGCTGAAAAGACGAGGAGACAAATTCTCCCTTAGAACCTCCAGAAGTAACACAGCTGCCAAAAGCCATTTTGGATTTCTGATTTCAAGAACTGTAAAATAATAAATTTGTGTTGTTTTAGGCCAGCAAACTTGTAGTAATTTTTTACAGCAGTGATAAGGAACTAATACTGTATAAAATAATGCATCCTAATGCAGACCTTATACTGTCATAAATATTAAGTCAAAATGAGTCATTGAATCATAAGGCTAAATAGAATACAGCATGTTATAAAACTTACAGAAGAAAACATAAGAGAACACCTAGGTGATCTTTGGTTTGATAATTAATTTTTAGGTACCATACCAAAAGCAAAATCCATCAAAGAAAATTTATAAAATGAACTCTGTTAAAAGTTTTAAAACAACTTCTTTTGGAAATAGGCTACCAAGAGAATCAAAAGAGAAGTGTCAGATGTTGAATGGCCCCCAAAGATGTCCACATTCTAATCTCCAGATCCTATATGTCACTTTACATGCAAAAGGGATTTTGCAGATGTGATTAAGGATTTTGAGATAGAGAGATTATCCTGAATTATATGGGTTATCTCAAAGTAAACACAAGGGTTCTTATAAAAGGAGGCAGCAGAGTAAGAGTCAGAGAGAGAGAGACTGCAAAATACTGTACTGCTGGCTTTGAAGATGGAGGATGGGGCCATGAGCCAAGAAATGCAGGCAGCCTCTAGAAGCTAAAAGAGGGAAGGGAACGAATTCTCCCTTAATGCCTGTAAACAGAATATAGCCTGGCAATACCATGTTTCTGAGACTTCTGACCCCCAAGAAATGTTAGTGGATAAGTTTGTATTATTTAAGTCACTGACTTGTTATACCAGCAATAGGAAACTGAAGTCCCCAGCCACCAACTGGGAGGAAACACTTGCAAACATATGGCTGAAAAAGGATTTGCATCCAAAATACGTCAAGAACTTTTAAAACTACGCAATAAGAAAAAAAAAAAAACAAATTTTCAAAAATGGGCACAAGATCTGAACAGATACCTTACCAAAGAAGATAATCATATAATTTTAAAGCATTTTGGAAGAAGCTCAGCACATTTGTCATCAGGCAATTGCAAATTGTATTATCATACAATCTGGAAACTGTGCTCCTGGGTAATTATCCAACTAATTGAAAAAATGTATGCCCAAATAAAAACCTACATATAAGTGCCTATAGCAGCTTTATGTAAAATAGCTAAAAACTGGAAGCAAAAAAGATGACCTTCAATAGGATAACAGCAGTAGTATAAACGAAACATACAATCATACCTAAAACACCCAAACAAAATACCTTGAAATTACCCCTTAAAATTGACAAAATCTTCAAAGACAAGGAAAATCTGAAAATGTCAATCTAGAGGAGCCAAAGGATGCAAGACAACTAATTATAATGTGGTATCCTTGACATGAATATATGTATATATGTACATAGGTATGCACACATCTATCAGATGGTCAGCATTACATTTAATAGAAAAATAATGAGTTAAAGCCACTAATAAGTTATGGACAAAACAGCAAAATTTTAAAACAAAATAAAAGATGAAATAATATTTACCAAAAATACAAGAAATTAAAATGAAACCATTAAAATTATTCCACTGAAGTGTCTAGATACAAGAAAAAGTTATTTTCACATTATAGAGGCAATCAGAAAATACATATGGAAATATATTTTAGTCACATGAAAATATGTAACATAATCCTACAAAAAATTGTTTGAGCTATGTAAATAAAATAAAGGGAGAGAGAAAAGAGGTTCATACATAAAGTAAGTATGCCAAGCGCTGCACTGGAATTTCACCTTCAAAATAATTCAGTAAGACAGATATTATATTACCACTACTGATGTGGGTAGTCAGGCTCTGAGTAACTAATTTGCACAAGGTCATAAAATTTGAAAGTGTTTGAACAAGAATTCAAATCTTGAACTGAAAAATGCCAAGGTCTATGTTGTCTCACAGCACTGTGCTACAGAAGTTAAAGTTTTCTCATAGTCTCTTCATATTAAGCTATCCCAATGAACGAGAATTCATTTTATTTTTATTTTTTTACTATGTTGGTGGAAAATAAGGAGCTTGTTGCTTTTGTGGACGCCTACTTTCCAATCTTTGTGGATGTAATCTGCAGTTAAAATCCTAACATTTTCTTGACCTTTTTTCACATTATAAAACTTTAAGAAACTATTCTAATAATTAAATGTGTATATTCTTTCGATCCATTACTTCATTGTCCTAGTACCTCTATTCTGGTAGGCATTCAAGAAGGTTTCTGAGATTTTTTTTTTTATTCTCTTTATAGAACATCTTTTGTTGACATCTTGTATTAATACATAGTTTAGAAATCTTGAGTTTTAATCTTTAAAATAAAAAACAGCTGTATGTTCCTTTTTCCCCCTAACATTTAATGTTGTGGAGTAGTCAGACAGGAATCTGGTTTTTGTTCTTTTGTGTTTAAAGTGGACTTATTCTTGTGGGATTCATCTATGCAGTTTGAATATTTTTTGAGATTCCACATAATGGTGTTTTTCTTTATTTTAAGCTTTGCTTAAAATAACGTACTCTATTTCAAAATTAAAAACTTTATTTAGATTTGGAAAATTTTTATTAAGTGTTTTTGCATACTAGCTGCAGTGCAAGAAAAGTAAAAGCAAGAGGAAAAGAATAAAAACGAGAAAAATCAAAGACCAAAAGATTTAGAACAAAAATAAGTGATAACTTATAAGTTCCAGTTCTTCCCCGTTAGTTGTGCATTTTAGAGAAAGTTGTGTAATTCCTAAACTTTATTTTCCATACCTATGAGGATTATAATCCCTGCTCTATGAAATATGTGAATTAAATAGGAAACCAGATATGATGGTGTCTAGCATACTACCAGGTCTGAATGTCCAACCATTAGTGAAAAGGAGAAGAAATGACATTTTAAATATGACCTATGAGGAAAGAATTTTATATTGGGAAATTCAGTATCGTTAGAAGACTGCTGAGAAATCTGCGAGAAAAATTCTATTAACACATTGTTTAAAACCCAAGCTTCATTCTGCTGTTTAAGACCAGATCTCATTTTGTTCTCTGAGATTTTATTTGGTGTATGACCATATTTTACCCTCACAATTCAATTATTATATAAGCATATTTTAAAAGAATTCTGCCTTTTTTAGAGAACAATAGTTATTTTCTTTCCTGTGAAATATAAATTCAAGTGTCCTTCAAGCCTCAAACATAGCAATGATTTGGGTCCCACTGTCATTCTCACTTGTCTATACCTATAGGAGGCAAAGCTGTTTTCATTCAAAACAATAGGAGTACAAATATACCAGTCCCTGATATCTGGTGCTGTCATTTTACATTGCTGCAGTCTGAATGCACTGTCATTTAATAGCACCAACTAAATTGATGTCTATTTTTTTATAATTCAGAAAAAAATATGCTAACAGGATTTGGATCCATGAAGAATTGTAGTTCATAATGACCAATTTTAACATGCTTTACAATCCATCAAAATCGGAATAATACCTTAGGTACAACTTATTTTTCCTTATCATAAAATTCTGCCATAGTTAGAATGGTCATATACATTTAAAAAAAATGATTCCCTTGCAGAGGTAATGAAAGGGAACCCATTTGATATTCTTTCCAATGTTTTATTCTGCCTTTTTTGACAGCTGAAGATACTGAAGTGCAATCAAATGCCTTTAGCACAGTAATGAAAAACATAAGCATTAAGCAAATTTGTCCACATGAAATAATTGACAGTGGTACAAAGTGATTCAATTCAATAGTTTATAAAATATAAGAATCTGATTTAAATTAATGTGGAATGGCAACCATGAGAAACATATGCTACATGGCAAATGAAGGAAATGGATTCATGTGCTTTGCCTATATTCATTCCCATTTAAAAGAAATAAAAGCATAAAGCATGTTATGATTTTTAAAGAATGTTCTTAGTTCTTCTTCTCTGGTACTCTATAGAAGTATATAAATGATCCTACTCTCTGAGAACAAACAGCCTCATATATAAGAAGCAGGAGGCCAAAAAAGAAATAAAATACAAAGACATAGAATATTGATTGACTGAATCACTAGATTTAAGTCAGCCTTTCCTGAACATTCTTTCATTATAATTCAACACAGATGCTTATTTGTGCAAAAAGAAAAAGTTATTTGAATGTAGGCGTGTTTATTTTAAAAGTTTGGTATTTTTCTTTGAATAGCAATCTTTAATATACTGATATAACTCAGAATGAAGATTTAAAAAACAATTTTTAAATGATACACAGAATAACTACAGTATGCCAAGAAAATTAACTTTTTTAAGCTTAGGACTTTCAACAGGATGAAAACAACATAAGTTTGTTTGTACCATGGGATTTTAGGCACAATGAATATACATAGAATTTTATATATGTGCAGAATTATGTGCTGTTGATCAAGATAACTAATTTCTCTGTCTGCCAAAAATTATACTCACTGTAAAAGCAGAAGAAATTTCTCAACCAAAATTGATAAAACACTATAAATGATTTCTGCTCATTTCAACAAGATAAAAGAAAAAGGCATAAATATTGAACATGATGCTTGAAAATATTTTAAAAGTCAAATTAATACTTTATTTGCAACATAAAATAAAACACCTGGTTATTTCATTGTTCACTGTTGAGGCAATAGCAAGTGGCTGATATGGAAAATTTCAATGACTTCTTCTAGTAACCCATCTGTCTGCAGTGTAGCTAGTACACAGCTTTTCTTTATTGGCATTTTATGTCAATGTCAAGTATGTTTGAGGACCATTTAAGGTTTCATTATTACAAAGTTTCCCAATATTTCTTTGATTTAAAATCTTCTATCATTTGCATGATTCATTTACATGTCAGTAAGATCCTAATTAATTTCATTATTTGACCTAGGGGTATAACAGATGGTTTTTGTTGTTTGTATTTATTTACTTGCTTTCCTGATAGTTTCTTTTAGAAATTATTTAACAAAAATTAAATATTTTAAATACTTGCTTATTATTATACCCATCAGAATTTTTTTTTTTTTTTTTGAGATGGAGTCTCTCTCTGTTGCCCAGACTGGAGTGCCACACCCACCAGAATTTTTAACATAGCTTTTTACTTCAGCAGTTTATAAGTCATGAACAAAACACAAGGAAACATGAACTAATGTTTACGGAAAAAAAATTTCTAAAAGTTAGAGATTTTATATGCATTGTAATTCATCACAGTAATACAGGACAGTTTTTGTTTTATTCCTGATTCATAGATGATGAAACTGAGTATCAGAGAGGTTAAGAAACTTGCCCAGGATTGCATACAAGAAAAGGCAAGAACTAAGGCAACAGCCCAGATCAATCTAGCTTTAAAGATTACATACTTAATGTAGGCAATACCTTAGTTGATGAAAGAAGAAAAGCCATATGATTTTTTATTTCAACAGGTACAAAAATATTTAATAAAAGTTAATAGCTATTTTCAATTGTTTTAAGAAGAACTGTTAGGAAGACTAGAAATAGATTAAAATTTTCATAACCTGATAATGTACATTTATCATAAGCCTACAACAAACATTATATCAAATGGTAATGAATTCTGTAAAATCAAGAACAAAATAAGGACTTCTATCACCATTTCTATTAAACTTTGTCCATAAAATACCAGTCAGGCGATTAAGAAAATAAAAATGCATAACAGATACAAAAATGGAAAAAGAATAAAAAGTGTCATGGTAAAAAAGAACCTCTAGACAAACGAAGAATTAGTAAGGGAGTTCATTAAGTTTACTAGACATACAATCAAGAATCAGAACATTAGTGGCTATTCACAATAGCAAAGACATGGAATTAACCAAAATGCCTATCAATGATAGATTGGATAAAGAAAATGTAGTACATACACACCATGGAATTCTGTGCAGCCATAACAAAGAATGAGATCATGTCCTTTTCAGGGACATGAATGGAGCTAGAGGCCATTATCCTTAGCAAACTAACACAGAAACAGAAACCAAATACTGCAGGTTCTCACTTATAAGTGGGAGCTAAATGATGAGAACACACAGACACATAGAGGGGAACAACACACGAAGGGCCTATCAGAGGGTGGAGGGTAGAGGGTAGAAGGAGGGAGAGGATCAGGAAAAATAACCAGTGGCTACTAGGCTTAATAGCTGGGTGATAACATAATCTATACGACAAATCCCCATGACCGTTTACCTATGTAACAAACTTGCACACATACCCCTGAACTTAAAAGTTAAAACAAAAACAAAAAAATCAGTGGCAACTGTATATACCAGCTAAACACAAAATATAATGCTCAAATATATCATTTACTATGACAATATAAATATACACATAAATTACCTACGGAAAAATTGACTAAAAATGTTCAACACTTTACACAGAAAATTATGGCACTGTACCAAAATACGTCAAAGAAAACTCGATGTATTCATAAATAAATGGAGAAATATATCAAAATCATAGATTTAAAAAGTTGATCTCATATACACGTCAATTCTCTCCAAATTAATCAGTATCATTCCAATAAAAATCCAATCAGATTTTTATAGAATTGTTAAGCTGATTTTAAAATCTATATGGAAATGCAATGACTCAAGAATAACAAGAGAATTTTTGGCCTAGGAAATGTCAAACATTATTAAAAAACTAAAATAATTTGAGCGTCTTGGCACTGGTGTAAAGATACATAAATTGAACAGAATAGAGCACAGGTCTGCAAACTACAGCCTGGGGGGTAAAACATGTTTTTGTAAATAAATATTTTTTTGGAACATAGCCATACTCATTCATTTACATATTATCCATGGTTGCTTTCCCACTACAAAAGCGGTATTGGATAGTTACAAGAGAGACCATAGAATCACATAAATGTATAACAATTGCTATCTGGTCTTTTAACTTAAACATTTTGCAAACTCCTAGGATAGAGAGTCCAGAAGCAGACCCATGTACTCATCAACATATGATAAGTGGGATAAATGTTACTGCAGGTAGGTGGGGGGAAACAGACTTTTCTCAGACCATTTTTAATAGAAAATATAAAAAATTGGTTGTCTATGGACACATTAAACACAATTTTAAATGGATTAAAGAACTGTAATTTTTAATAGAAGAGTATCTTCATGAAGCCAGAATAGAAAACAATTCCAAACAAGACTTCAAATCACAAACCATAAAGGGAAAAATTTTGTTAATTTTGACTACATTAAAATTAGTAATCAGAAAGACTACAATGTGCCTTTGCACATGCTGTACTTGCAACTTGAAATTACCTTCTCCTAGATATCTAAAGGTCTAAACTCCTTATATTAGGTTCTCTCTGAAGCAAACTCCAGAAGATAGAATTCAGAGCAAGTAGTTTATTTGGGAAGTGATCCCAAGTAGCACAGGTAGATTAGTTCCTTGAACAGGAAAGTGAAGGAAATCAATAAAGTTGTGTAAACAAACAGGTTGCTGCTATTGAAAACTGGGGCTCAAGCCTCTTGGAGACCTCTGAGGGACTGTGTGGAACAAAGAAACTGGGGACATTATCCACTAATCTCAGCCAGCATTACTTGAAGGCTATTTCTGGGGATGTTATGACCACAACACTTCTAGTATAACCCATATATAGACCAAGCACACTCTTGCAACAAGATAATGCTCACACTCAGAGAGTCCTAGTTGCAGTAAGAAGGTGCCAGATGTACATAAATGGTAATTGCTGAGGGGACATTGATGAGCCATGCTCAGTTGAGCCTCTGCACAAATATCAGCTCATCAGAGTGGATTTGCCTGACTATCCCATATAAAATAGCATCCCAGTTCTATAGGCGCTATGCTCTTACTCTGCTTTGTATTTATACATCTCTTTGTTCATTTTTAGCCACTTCCACTAGAATACGAATTTCATAGAAACAGATGTTTTAGAAAGTGCTTTATCGGCCAGGCGCGGTTGCTCACGCCTGTAATCCCAGCACTTTGGGAGGCTGAGGAGGGTGGATCATGAGGTCAGGAGATCAATACCATCCTGGCTAACACGGTGAAACCCTGTCTCTACTAAAAATACAAAAAATTAGCTGGGCGTGGTGGCGGGCGCAGGTAGTCCCAGCTACTCCGGAAGCTGAGGTGGGAGAATGGCATGAATCCGGGAGGTGGAGCTTGCAGTGAGCCCAGATTGTGGCACAGCACTCCAGCCTGGGTGACAGATTGAGACTCCATTTCAAAAAAAAAAAAAAAAAAAAGAAAAAGAAAAGAAAGAAAGTGCTTTATCTCCCACATGTAGCATAATGTTTGAGACATAGTAAGGATTATGTGCTGAATGTTTACGTCCTCCCAAAATTCATATGTTGAAGCCCTAATTCTTAATAGATGGTACTTGGGGGTGGGGGCTTCTGAGAAGTGATTAGACTTAGATGAGGTCATGAAAGTGAGACTTCCATATCCATCTCTCTCTTCCTGTCTCTCCATGCACCAAGGAAAGGCCTTGTGAGAACATCACGAGGAAAAGTTCTCTCATTAAGAACCCACCCAGTCGGCGGTAATTTATTATAGCAGCTGGAACTGACTAATAAAATAGGTGTTCAATTACTTTTTGTTAAGTGCATAAATTAGATGCCACTTCATACCCATACAAAAAGCAAAAAGTAAAATCTGAATATATCCGTTATTGTGAGGAGGTTAGGTAAAGAAAATTCTTATACATTGTGGTGGAAGTGTGAAATAACCTAAGAATTTTAAAGACCAATTTGGCAACTTTAAGCATAATGAAAAGTACGCTTATCCTAAGACCAAGTTACATTAATGATGTAGCAAAACTCCCATTTCTGGCTTTAATTTGCAGCAATTTCTGCCCATGTGCAGAAGACATATAGAAGGAAGTTAATCACAGAGAAATATTATAAGTCTTTTTTTTAATCTTGAAAGTCCTTTTATAAATACCAAGCACTATATTTTTGGTGTCTTGAATTTACAAATTCTTCTTTCTCCTCCAACCAATAGAAATGCTCTTGGCGGCCGGGCGCGGTGGCTCACGCTTGTAATCCCAGCACTTTGGGAGGCCGAGACGGGCGGATCACGAGGTCAGGAGATCGAGACCACGGTGAAACCCTGTCTCTACTAAAAATATAAAAAAAAAAAAATCAGCCGGGCGTGGTGGCGGGCGCCTGTAGTCCCAGCTACTCGGAGAGGCTGAGGCAGGAGAATGGCATGAACCCGGGAGGCGGAGCTTGCAGTGAGCCGAGATTGTGCCACTGCACTCTAGCCTGGGCGACAGAGCGAGACTCCGCCTCAAAAAAAAAAAAAAAAGAAATGCTCTTGGCTCTTGAACAACATGGTTGTGAACTGAAAGGTCCAACTATATGAGAATTTTTTTCAACCGAACGTGGATCGAAAATACTGTATTTGTGGGATGCAAAACTTCCACACATGAAGGGCTAACTTTTCATATACACAGGTTTCACAGGGCTGACTGAGGGACTTGAGTATAAGCAGATTTGTGTATACTTAGGGGTCCTGGAACCAATACCCCAAGTATCCTGAGGGGCTGATGTAGATATCATCACAAGAACAACAACTTAGATTTGTAAAATATTTCAGTTTGCAATGCACTATTCCACTGGATCTTCATAACAATTTAATGGCATTCTTGGTACGAAGGACAGACTGGTAGACACAACCTAGCCTATGTTACCAAGAAGCTTACTCTACAGGGGTTGAACAATCTAGGGAGGAAACTAGGAGTCTATTTTACAGGTAAATAAATGCAATCTCAGAAAGATTAATTGCACTGTCCAATGTTAGTGCCAGTAGATGGCATAGTCAGAATTTAAATATAATTTCTCCCACTCCAAATCCATGCTCTTCTCATTGTTGTAAACTAGCTATATTTTAGTAACAGTAAAATAAGTCCTCAAATAATAAAAATATTTAAAGTAATGATGGAACTATTTAAAACTTGCTGGTGATTTCTATACAATTATGGCCAAGTGAGAATCAGAAATCTGTCTTTATAAAATATAAAAGGCTTGGACATTCATGTAAAATAAAGAGATGGAAGCCCAAGTTTTCCACTCATGAAATTGAAAATATATGTAAAAGTATTCTACACTCCAGAATGTGTGTGTGTGTGCATGTGTTGCGTATGTGTGTGTTTATGCATAGTTTTAGTTGGTAATATTTATGCAATATAACTTCCTTTTTCTTTATGTGATGATATCTAAGTACCAAATTTTTAAAAAATTAAATTTAAAAAGTAATTACACCATTAAAGAAAACAGGTGTAGCCACTGCTTTTTTTTTTTTTTTTTTTTTTTTAAGAATCTCTATTTAATTTTAAATGTGAGAGAAGGTAGTTTTATTTTTCTGTAAAGGTCAGTCAAGGATTAGAGGCCTGAGTTGAAATTCAAAAATTTCTTCCAAGATTGAATCTAAGATTTTTTATTTCTGGAGGCACTGGATAAAAACTTTGTTACAATAATTAGTCCAAGGTATCACAGCTAGAAATACTGTCTTGCATTTAATGCCACATAATGTAGTTGCTTTACTAGTACTCTTCAAGAAGGATCATTTGCTATTTCTAGAATGTTTTGAATCTTATAGTCCTCTAAATGTGAAATGCACTAAGTTGAAGCTACACTGCAGTACAGAAGCAAGGGTAAAGGAGAAGTAGAAAAAAATATAAAATATTTATTTGGGCATCAAAAAACCTCATATTTTCATCCATATCTTTCTTCCACTAGTTCTGTGGCTTTGGATACATTTACTTAAATTTACTAAATTCTATTTTCTCATTTATAAAATTGAAATGACAATACCTAGTTTATCCATAAGCAAAGTCTGCTATTAGCACTGGATAAGCTACTACATGTGAATGCATTCTTAATTTATACAAATCTTTCAATATTCATTGAAAATGTTATTATAATAATACAGAAAGCACACCCCATAGAACATCTTGTAAATTTTCAGTAAGCTAATGAGTATGAAATGCTATCATTCATTCATGAATGCATTCAATCAACCAACGTTATTGAGCACCTGAAGTATGTTGGATCTTATGTGAGACAATGGAAATTTATAAATCAGGAGAGTATGGCTTCTTGAACTCAGTCTAGCATGGGAAAAGCAAGCAGATAATAATAAAAAGCTTGCTAAACGGACTGGTTGCTCTGGAAGCACTTAATGCAACTGTGAGATTTCACATAAGAGATGATGATTGAGCTGAATCTTAAGGAAGAGGTTTAGGCAGGCCAAGAAATAGAGAAAGGTCAGTTCACTTGCAGGAAACAACAAACGCAAGATGACATGTGGCAAGAGAGGTGTGGTATCTTCTAAAGAAACCACATAAAATTTAGTGGCACAAAAGGTATCTGTCGAGAAGGAAAAAGAAATAAGCAGGAACTAACTTGTATATCATCTTGCATGTTATGAAAATAATTTAAAGCTTTACCTTGAAATGATAAATTGTTACTGAATAATTCTAAAGAAAGAAATGATAATTTGATGTGTGATTCTAGTAATCTCACTCTGTACAGTAGGAAGGATCAGCTGTGCAGGAAGAAACCTGGAGTTTTAAAACCAGTTTAAAGACAACCATAATAAAGTGAAACATAATGAACTTCTAAACCAAAGTGTTGGCATTGAGAGTAAAGAAAAGAGGTAAAATTATAGAAAAATCAGGAAGAAGAATCAGTAGGGACTAATTGGATTGAGGAAAGAAAAGAATCAAGGGTGACATAAAACCAACCATAAAAAGATAAATGAGTATGATTGAATCCATCTTGATAGAATGAACTATGTTTAATTCACTGATCACCTAAAACCTAAACTGAACTATACATATAAGTATAATGACTGCATTTGGTTCCAGTGATAGCTACTACTTCCTTCTTACTGCAGATTAGTTTACTCAGATTCATGAAAGTGTTCCTGCTTAGGACCTATGAGACTCACAGTAGTTGTTCCTTCCATTGACCTTTTTCTACCTCATTTCCTGATTGTTTTATTCTGTCAGTATGCAAGTCCCATGCTGGTTTACCTTAGAATGGTGACTTATAAAGATTTACTTACTACTATTTTTATAATTTATATTACATATATCCAAATAAAGTTTTAAAATAAATATTTTCTTCTCTGCAAAAAAAAAAGTTCTGAGAAATATTAACTCTACCACACTATTCCAGAAATGGCTCCTCTGCTACCTATGTAATCAGATTTGTTCTGTACCACTGTGACATATAGTTCTTCCTCAGAAGAGATTTTATTTTGCACCTTGACTCTTTGCAGAAGAAGGATTTCCAGTTTAAGTATGACCTTTAAAAGTCTCTACCACTACACAAACATCCTAGGCATCACAACTTAGCCAATGATGTGATTTTAAATGTTCTCCCCCGCTGCTGCCTCTTAGACTTTTAAAACTTAATAGGTTAACACTAAAAGTTGAGGTAGCAATATTAATACTATTTTATTGTGAGTAGTTTCTGACACAGAAGCACTTTACATAATCAATAGTACTAAATATACTTAAGGTAGTATTTTGGTTGCTATTTCAATCCAGTTTAATAGTGTGGTAAAATTACTAGTACATAATTGCATGATAAGTATACACTGAATAAATTCATTGTTGAGTAAATGTCAATGTTGTAAAACAATTGGTCATTTTTATTCAGACTATTTAATATATGCCCAGTTGGCACCATGTAGACATGATTTTAAAATCCTAATGGCATTTATCACAGTTCCTGCTGATGTGTAAAAGATACCAACTCTGATTGTCTTAAGCGGTATTCACAGAATCAAAGACAGGCTTAGCAAAGGAGAGGGAACTAAGTCAGCTCTGGGGTGAGCCAGCAGGAGGAATATTCCATCACTCTAGTTAACTCCTATACTGTGTGCCATTATCCTTGCTTAGCACAACCACTGCCACTGGATACTACTGCTGTATCCCACACTGCCATTGCAGGCTATCCCAAGATTTTGTCCATTCTATTCTCTTTGTATCCTTCACCCAAGGAGACAGGAGAGAGGGAAACTTCTCTGGGGATAATTTGATTGGCTGATAAGTCAAATGCTCAAATCCTGACTGGCAGGATTTCTCCTCTCATGTTCTATGGTGGAAGGCGAGGCATTGCATCCCTTCAGAACTACACACAATAGAGATGACTTCACAAATGGGGGAAAGATAGTATTGTAGGATGCAAGGAGGTAGTACATAAGGAAATAGTAGTTACAGGGTGCCATGTATGTATATGGGGCACAGGTGTTAGAGTTGGTAGACATTAACAGGACCATAAATCATCCCTGAAGCTTACTGCTTTTGTTACACCACTAGTCACAGTGGGGCATATTAAGGTATGTATCTGTATCCTCAAGTGAATTTCTTTAAATCAGGGAAGATGCATAGATACTTTAAAAAGTTATATTAATTAATACTAATATTAATTATCAATAAAATAACCTGTTTCTCCTGTACTTGATGTACAATATGTGCCCCATTTTATATAAGAATTCATGGTTACTTCCAATACAGCTGAATAGGAACAGCTCCGGGCTATAGCTCCCAGCAAGATCAATGCAAAAGACAGGGGATTTCTGCATTTCCAACTGAGGTACCTGGTTCATCTCATTAGGATTGGTTGGACAGTGGGTGCAGCCCACAGAGGACAAGCCGAAGCAGGGTGGGGTGACGCTTCACATGGGAAGTGCAAGGGGTCGGAGGATTTCCCTTTTCTAGCCAAGGGAAGCTGTGAGTGACTGTACTTGGAGGAATGGTATGCTCCTGTCCAAATACTGGGCTTTTCCCATGGTCTTTGCAACCAGCAAATGAAGAGATTCCCTCCCATACCTGGCTCGGCGGGTCCCACGCCCACGGAGCATTGCTCACTGCTAGCGCAGCACTCTGAGATTGACCTGGGACTCTGGAGCTTGGCAGGGGTAGGGGCGTCTGCCATTGCTGAGGCTTGAGTAGACGGTTCTATGCTCACAGTGTAAACAGAGCTGCAGGGAGGCTCAAACTGGGCGGAGCCCACCACAGCTCAGCAAGGCCTACAGCCTCTCTAGATTCCACCTCTGAGGGCAGGGCATATCTGAACAAAAGGCAGCAGACAGCTTCTACAGACTTAAACGTCCCTGCCTGACAGCTCTGAAGAGAGCAGTGGTTCTCCCAGCATGGCGTCTGAGCTCTAATAACGGACAGACTGCCTCCTCAAGTGGGTCTGTGACCCCTGTGCAGCCTGATTGGGAGACGCCTCCAAGTAGGGGCCAACAGACACTTCATACAGGTGGGTGCCCCTCTGGGATGAAGCTTCCAGAGGAAGGATCAGACAACAATATTTGCTGTTCTGCAGCCTCCGCTGGTGATACCCATGCAAACAGTGTCTGGAGTGGACTTCCAGCAAACTCCCACAGACCTGCAGCTGAGGGACCTGTCTGTTAGAAGGAAAACTAACAAACAATATCAACAAAAAGGACATCCACACCAAAACCCCATCTGTAGGTCACCAACATCAAATACCAAAGGTAGATAAAACCACAAAGATGGGGAGAAACCAGAGTAGAAATGCTGAAAATTCCAGAAACCAGAATGCCTCTTCTCCTCCAAAGGAACACAACTTGTCGCCAGCAAGGGAACAAAACTGGATGCAGAAAGAGTTTGATGAGTTGACAGAAGTAGGCTTCCAAAGGTCAGTAATAACAAACTTCTCTGAAGCTAGAGGAGCATATTCTAATCCATTGCAAGGAAGCTCAAAACCTTGAAAAAAGTTTAGACTAATGGCTAACTAGAATAAGCAGTGTAGAGAACAGCTTAAATGACCTGATGGAGCTGAAAATCATGGCATGAGAACTTTGTTAAGCATACACAAACTTTGATAGCCAATTTGATCAAGTGAAAGAAAGGGTATCAGTGATTGAAGATCATATTAACAAAATAAAGCTAGAAGACAAGATTAGAGAAGAAATGAACAAAGCCTCCAAGAAATATGGGACTATGTGAAAAGACCAAATCTACATTTGATTGATGTACCTGAAAGTGATGGGGAAGAATGGAACCAAATTAGAAAACACTCTTCAAGATATTATCCAGGAGAACTTCCCCAATCTAGCAAGGGAGGCCAACACTCAAATTCAGGAAATACAGAGAACACCACAAAGATACTCCCTGAGAATAGCAACCCCAAGACACATAATTGTCAGACTCACCAAAGTTGAAATGAAGGAAAAAATGTTAAGGGCAGCCAGAGAGAAAGATCGGGTTACCCAAAAAGGGAAGCCCATCAGACTAACAGCGGATCTCTCAGCAGAAACCCTACAAGCCAGAATAGAATGGGGGTGAATATTCAACATTCTTAAAGAAAAGAATTTTTAACCAGAATTTCATATCCAGCCAAACTAAGCTTCATAAGTGAAGGAGAAATAAAATCCTTCACAGACAAGCAAATGCTGAGAGACTGTATCACCACCAGGCCTGTCTTACAAGAGCTCCTGAACGAAGCACTAAACATGAAAAGGAACAACCGGTACCAGCCACTGCAAAAACATGCCAAACTATAAAGACCGTCGACACTGTGAAGAAACTGCATCAATTAATGGATGAAATAAACAGCTAGCATCATAATGACAGGATCAAATTCACATATAACAATATTAACCTTAAATGTAAATGGGCTAAATGCTCCAATTAAAAGACACAGACTGCCAAATTGGATAAAGAGTCAAGACCCACCAGTGTGCTGTATTCAGGAGACCTATCTCATGTGCAGAGACACACATAGGTGCAAAATAAAGGGATGGAGGAAGATCTACCAAGCAAATGGAAAGCAACAGAAAGCAGGGGTTGCAATACTGGTCTCTGATAAAACAGAATTTAAACCAACAAAGATTAAAAGAGATAAAGAAGGCCATTACATAATGGTAAAAAGATCAATGCAACAAGAAGAACTAACTATCCTAAATATATATGGAGCTAACTATCCTAAATATATATGCACCCAATACAGGAGCACCCAGATTCATAAAGCAAGTGCTTAGAGATCTACAAAAAGACTTAGACTCCCACACAATAATAATGGGAGACTTTAACACTCCACTGTCAATATTAGACAGATCGATGAGACAGAAAATTAACAAGGATATACAGGACTTCAACTCAGCTCTGGCACAAGCAGACCTAATAAACATCTGCAGAACTTTCCACCCCAAATCAAGAGAATATACATTCTTCTCAGATTGCACTTATTCTAAAATTGACCACATAATTGGAAGTAAAACACTCCTCAGCAAATGTAAAAAAAAAAAAAAAAAAAACAGAAATCACAACAAACTGTCTCTCAGACCACAGTGCAATCAAATTAGAACTCAGGATTAAGAATCTCACTCAAAATCACATCATAGCAACTGAACAACCTGCTCCTGAATGACTACTGGGTAAATAACGAAAGAAAGGCAGAAGTAAAGATATTCTTTGAAACCAATGAGAACAAAGACACAACATACCAGAATCTCTGGGACACATTTAAAGTAGTGTGTAGAGGGAAATTTATAGCACTAAATGCCCACAAGAGAAAGTAAGAGAGATCTAAAATTGACACCCTAACATCACAGTAAAAAGAACTAGAGAAGCAAGAGCAAACAAATTCAAAAGCTAGCAGAAGACAAGAAATAACTAAGATCAGAGTAGAATTGAAGGAGATAGGGACACAAAAAGCCCTTCAAATAATCAATGAATCCAGGTGCTGGCTTTTTGAAAAGATCAACAAAATAGATAGACCACTAGCAAGACTAATAAAGAAGAAAATAGAGAAGAATCAAATAGATGTATTAAAAAATGATAAAGGGGATATCATCACCGATCCCACAGAAATACAGACTACCATCAGATAATACTATAAACACCTCTACACAAATAAACTAAAATATCTAGAAGAAATGGACAAATTTCTGAACACATACCCCCTCCCAAGACTAAACCTAGAAGAAGCTGAAACTCTGAATAGACCAATAACAGGTTCTGAAAAGGAGACAATAATTAACAGCCTACCAACCAAAAAAAGTCCAGGACCAGACAGATTCACAGCCAAATTCTACCAGAGGTACAAACAGGAGCTGGTACCATTCCTTTTGAAACTATTCTGATAAATAGAAAAATAGGGAATCCTCTCTAACTCATTTTATGAGGCCAGCATCATCCTGATATCAAAGCCTGGCAGAGACACAACAAAAAACGAGAATTTTAGGGCAATATCCCTGATGAACATCAATGCAAAAATTCTCAATAAAATACTGGCAAAACGAATCCAGCAGCACATCAAAAAGTTTATCCACCACAATCAAGTTGACTTCATCCCTGGGATGCAAGTCTGTTTCAACATATGCAAATCAATAAATGTAATCCATCACATAAACAGAACCAATGACAAAAACCATGTGATTATCTTAATAGATGCAGAAAAGGCCTTCCACAAAATTCAACAGCCTTTCATGCTAAAAACTCAATAAACTAGGTATCAATGGAACATATCTCAAAATAATAAAAGCTATTTATGACAAACCCACAGCCAATATCATACTGAATGGGCAAAAACTGGAAGCATTTTCTTTGAAAACTAGCAAAAGACAAGGATGCCCTCTCTCACCACTCCTATTCAACATAGTATTGGAAGTTCTGGCCAGGGCAATCAGGCAAGAGAAAGCAATGAAGGATATTCAAATAGGAAGAGAGGAAGTCAAATTTTCTCTTTTTGCATATGACATGATTGTATATTTAGAAAACTCCATCATCTCAGTCCAAAATCTCCTTACACTGATAAGCAACCTCAGCAATGTCTCAGGATACAAAATCAATGTGCAAAAATCACAAGCATTCCTATACACCAATAACAGACAGAGAGCCAAATCATGAGTGAACTCTCATTCACGACTGCTAGTAAGAGAATAAAATACCTAGAAATACAACTTACAAGGGATGTGAAGGATCTCTTCAAGGAGAACTACAAACCAATGCTCAACGAAATAATAGAGGACACAAACAAATGAAAAAACATTCCATGCTTTTGGATAGAAGGAAAGAATATTGTGAAAATGGCCTAACTGCCCAAAGTAATTTACAGATTCAATGCTATCCCTGTCAAGCTACCACTGACTTTCCTCACAGAATTGGAAAAAACTACTCTAAACTTCATATGGAACCAAAAAAGAGCCCACATAGCCAAGACAATCCTGGGCAAGAAGAACAAACCTGGAGGTATCATGCTACCTGACTTCAAACTATAGTACAAGGCTACAGTAAGCAAAACAGCATGGTATTGGTACCAAAACAGATATATAGACCAATGGAACAGAATAGAGGCCTCAGAAGTAACACCACACATCTACCACCATCTGATCTTTGACAAACCTGACACACAAAAGCAATGGGGAAAAGATTCCCTATTTAATAAATGATGTTAGGAAAACTGGCTAGTCATATGCAGAAAACTGAAACTGGACCCCCTCCTTACACCTTAGACAAAAATCTACTCAAGATGGATCAAAGACTTAAATGTAAGACCTAGGACCATAAAAATCCTAGAAGAAAAACTGGGCAATACCATTCAGGACATAGGCACGGGAAAGAATTCATGTCTAAAACACCAAAAGCAATGGAAACAAAAGCCAAAATTGACAAATGGGATCTAATTAAACTAAAGAGTTTCTGCACAGCGAAAGAAACTACCATTAGAGTGAACAGGCAACCTAGAGAATGGGAGAAAATTTTTGCAATCTATCTATCTGACAAAAGGGCTAATATCCAGAATCTACAAATAACCTAAACAAATTTACAAGAATAAACCAAACAACCCCATCAAAAAATGGGCAAAGGATATGAACAGATAATTCTCAAAAGAAGACATTTATGCAGCCAACAGACATATGAAAAAATGCTCATCATCACTGGTCATTAGCGATATGTAAATCAAAACCACAATGAGATATCATCTATGCCAGTTAGAATGGTGATCATTAAAAAGTCAGGAAAAAACAGATACTGGAGAGGTTGTGGAAAAATAGGAACGCTTTTACACTGTTGGTGGAAGTGTAAATTAGTTCAACTATTGTGGAAGACAGTGCAGTGTGGCAATTCCTCAGGGATCTAGAACTAGAAATACCATTTGACCCAGCAATCCCATTACTGGGCATATACCCAAAGGATTATAAATCATTCTACGATAAAGACACGTGCACACATATGTTTATTGCGGCACTATTCACAATAGGAAAGACTTGGAACAAACCCAAATATCCATCGGTGATCGACTGAATAAAGAAAATGTGGCACATATACACCCTGGAATACTATGCAGCCATAATGAAGGATGAGTTCATGTCCTTTGCAGGGACATGGATGAAGCTGGAAACCATCATTCTCAGCAAACTGTCACAAGATCAGAAAACCAAATACTGCATGTTCTCACTCATAAATGGGAGATGTACAATGAGAAAACACGGACAGAGGGACGGGATCATCACACACTGCGGCCTGTGGGGGTGGGTGGGTAGTTGAGGGATAACATTAGGAGAAACACCTAATGTAGGTGACAGGTTGATGGGTGCAGCAAATCACCAAGGCATGTGTATACCTATGTAACAAAACTGCACATTCTGCACATGTAACCCAGAACTTAAAGTATAATTTTTAAAAAAAGAATTCAGATATATATGATTTTAAGATGCTTTGGCATTTTCTATCCAATTAGTTTTATAAGATCCTACAATAACTCATCAAAAGAGGCTTAAGAAAATTGAATAATTTTATTTTATGAATTCCAAATAATTTACATCCCAAAATGTCTTTGCATCACAAACTTCCAGAAATCTCAATATATGAACCCCACATTGAAATTTTACCTGGCAATCATTTGAGTCTTAACATTGGAAGCTGATATTTTCATCCTTTAGCTCCGATGAGGCTTCACTGGGCTCCTTTTTTTTAAATTTTTTTATTATTATACTTCAAGTTCTAGGGTACCTTTTATTGTTTGTTTGTTGTTGTTTTTAATTGAAATGCATCACCCTTACCTCTCAGTAACGCTCTTTATAAATTGTCTGTTGTGTTATATTTGTGGTCTCTTTAAAAGGAAACAGATTCAAATCATATTTGAGAGCTGAAAGTTCAGCCAAGAATTCAATTATGTAAATTAGAAAACAAATGCCAGTGAAAAGAAACTAACCACTCCAGTGTTCCTTAAGTCAGGTGGGGGCTAGGGGGAAGATGTAAATAAGGAGAGGAAAAGAGCTTTGCTCTAACACTGAGAGGAAGATAAATATTTTTTCCATTCAGTCTTATAGCAAGTAAAGACCATCATCTGTGGTATCTTCCATCCTAAACATATCTGCAGCCAATCATTTGAACCATTGAACTGCAAGTGTGCTTTATACTCTCAGGTGGCTGTGCTTCACAAAGGGCGCTGTCTTCTCATTTGTGTGGGTATAGATCTGTACTGCTGAACAAACAACACAAGGCAGTAAGCAGTCAATGTACCCTGGGGAGTGGGGAGGGTTTGAAACATAGACAACTGGATGCTTTGGCTTTGGTACACAGGCTGGAGGGTTTATTTCAATTAATGCACACCTTCAGATTGTAAAGATCTTTGGAAAATTAGTTCTGGAAGGAACCTTAGAGATACTTATTTTTTCTTTTCTTTTGTTTTAGTATTGGCTTCTACGGATTCTATGAGAGTGTATAAATGTGTCTCAGGGCTGCTGCAGGGGATGGAAACAAAGTAAGCTGGACTCAGGGGTCCTCATCACCTTACCTTAGCCAATACAGCATTTCTTTTATCTGTTGATCACTTTTCCCACTTAATTTAAGAATGCATTTCTCTGTTAAGAAATTGTTTTTAAAATCACCAGTCTAGTTCAAGTGAATACTTCATTTTACACTTAAAGGAAGAGGCCAGAAAGATTAAGTCAGTAGACCAAGGTCACACAGCAGGTATTAATAGAGATGAGACTAAAATCCTATGCCCCTTTCCCGACCTGTGTGTTTACCACCAGGTCACATTATTGATCTTTTATTCAATTCACTAAATTCTAGACTTCCCATCCTTGATAACCAGTCAAAGCATTCCCAGCACACAAAATTTCAAAAAGAGATTTTGAACTCAGTGATTTTAATCCAAAGAAAATAACAGAATAATTGATAAATGTATGATTATTAGTAATTTTCAAAGGATGTATCGATATGTATGAAACTTTTGTTAAAATAAGCCCCAATGGCTCTCAAGTTTGCCTCAGTAATACTCTAGGGAGAGCTTTATAAAGAATGGGATATTTCTAAGAATAAAGAATGGGTAATTAAAAGAAAGGCAGTTGCTAACAGAGGAAAGAGCATACAAAGATAGGTAAGCATAGTAAGTACATTGATGTATTTATAAATGAGAAAATAAATTATATTCAGTAACTCAAGATAAATATGTGTTCAGAGGACATGGACAGATGCTATGAAATACAGTACGTGATTCATATAAGATACTATCTTACTGAACTAATGCTGACATATAAGGAAATGGTAAACTCCCAGAATGCTTTTTTTGCATTCAGGTTAACAGCTGTGGTCTTGCCGTATGGGAAAATGTTTAAGTGAGCTTTTGGAGACTATGTTATTTCCTTAGTATAACCATAAGGACTATAAGCCATTTGCCACCCTAGAGGACGGTTTATGCCCCTGTCCTTTCTAAATAGCATGCATATTTTACTACTAGCTCCCACCAGTCTGGTTCATCTCGATAACTGATGAACCGAAGTAACCATGCCACTCAATTTTAGTCAATCAGGCTCTATTTTCATCCCTTCAGGTCACATTTGCTTTATTTAATGCAGCTGTGTTGAATCAGCTGACATGCAAAACATTCAATGGAAGCCTTAAGCATGTGACTAGAGCTTCACATAAATATCTCTAACTTGAAGCTTTAATATAAACCATTGCACATATACACACATTCAATCAGTAAACAGGTTAGAAGCACTGCTCAAGTAGATAACAGTTGTCTGTGTGGTGAATTAACACTGCTCTTTATTCTGATTAAGGGCAATCCTAGAGAAATCATAGCATTTTATCACAGATTCTCCTTTTTTTAGGTAAATGATTACAAGCTAAAAAACAGTCCTGGCTAATAAAAATAAAGAACCTAACTTTAGGGTCCTTCCATTTTTCCTCACTAGAACTATGCCAAATCCAACAACTAATCATCTAAAATAACTGAGGAAATAAGCAGAAAAAAAAATCTAATGGCCTATAAGAATATTCCAGTAGTTTAACATATTGCAGTTGCTTAAATTATTAATACTTGTGTGTCCTGAGCCCATATACTGAAATTAAAAAGCATTGCCATGACATGGAGGGTGAAAAACAAAACCTAACATAGAAGATCCACACGAGACTTTTTTTGATCAAGCAGTTAGGATTATCAGCCCTCTGATATCAAACTGGGGCATGATGGTAGCACAGCCAAAAAGCCAACTCTAACAGAGTGCAAGGTGGATCCAGGGTACAGGACTACAAGGAAACTAATTTAGTAGAAGCCAAGAAGAACTGCATCCACAGATGGTGATAAATTTGATATATGTCTAAAAGACGGAGATAAGAGGGGACTTTGTGGTTTTTGCACTTTGTTATTGATCTGCTAGCTGGGCTATTTAATGTGTCTGCTAATAATACATTATTTCTCCAGCTTCAGACTTAAAATGTGATAGTAAAAATTAATAGAGTAAAGACTATTTTTCTCCTTTCTTGTGCATTTTTACTATACTACATTTGTCATGAGAATAGTAAGAAGTTACACACATTAAATAGCTCTCTTATGAGCTATGATGATTAGTAGTTTGAGCATCAACAAAAAGGTGTGGATAATCCTAACAATTCAGTAGGGAGCCTTAGACTACTCTCTTGAATTCTAAGCACGCTTAACTCTGTGAATTTGTGATGTGAACATAGGCTTTGGAGTCAGACAGAGAAAACTTAGGCAAGTTATTCAACCCCACTGAGTTCCTCATAAAATGGAAATAATGAGATAGAACTCATAGGGTCATTGGGTGGATTATAATAATGGAATGTTGCAGAGAAAGTCCTTAACAAGTACCTGACACAAAATAGTATTCATCAGTATTCCTTAAAGGAGCAGATGACAATGAATAAGTTTATATAAATCAGTGTTCTAAGCCCTGGCTTGCATCAGAATCAATTGTGGAACAATTTTACAATAGAGATGCCAAACCCTATCTTAAGAGATATTTATTCAGTATGCACAGTACAGTCTTTCCTATCTAAGAACTCCATGGGTGATCCCTATGTCCAGCCAGCACTGATAGTCACTCTTATAAAAGTATTTTTCATAGCCAAAGAACTTGAAAAGTTGAAAATGAAGAGGACTTTTATAAAGAGTCAGCAACTCTTCTGCCTTTTTGCCTATTGCCATCCACCATTGTTTACAACATATAGAAAAGAGTGTGTATATACAGATAGATGCTATGATTCTATAATTTACATATAATTGCATGACACAAAGGAATATTTCTAAGAATAAGATAAATTATTTGAAAAATCTTCCAGGGAACTAAGCAAGTTCATCTCTACATGACTCTGAGCATTATTAGGTCTGGTTGGAATGCTGTCCAAGATGAAAAAAAACAGGAGCCTGAACTCAGACCATCTCACCTGTGCTTCTGCCTTGGATTTGAGAGTTGCAAAATATGATGGTGCAAATTATTCATGCACATCCAACACACGCTGCCTCTCTCCTCCTGCATGACCCTCCCATTACGTTTCAGAATAGCATCTGGAGGCTGACCAAGTTCATAACCATGATCCAGGTAAAGAGAAGCCAAAATTGAAAGGAATCCAACTGTGAATCACTATTAAGCTATATGCTGCCGAGGTGGAGCCAAGATGGCCGAATAGGAACAGCTCCGGTCTCCAGCTCCCAGCCTGAGCGACACAGAAGACGGGTGATTTCTGCATTTCTGCTTGAGGTACCGGTTTCATCTTACTAGGGAGTGCCAAACAGTGGGTGCAGGACAGTCGGTGAAGCGCACTGTGCGCGAGCTGAAGCAGGGCAAGGCATTGCCTCACTCGGGAAGTGCAAGGGGTCAGGGAGTTCCCTTTCCTAGTCAAAGAAAGGGGTAACAGACGGCACCTGGAATATCGGGTCAGTCCCACCCTAACACTGCATTTTCCAACGGGACTGGAAAACGGCACACTAGGAGATTGTGTCCCGCACCTGGCTCGGAGGGTCCTATGCCCACGGAGTCTCGCTGATTGCTAGCACAGCAGTCTGAGATCAAGCTGCAAGGTGGCAGTGAGGCTGGGGGAGGGGCGCCCGCCATTGCCCAGGCTTGCTTAGGTAAACAAAGCAGCCAGGAAGCTCGAACTGGGTGGAGCCCACCATAGCTCAAGGAGGCCTGCCTGCCTCTGTAGGCTCCACCTCTGGGGGCAGGGCACAGACAAACAAAAAGTCAGCAGGAACCTCCACAGACTTAAATGTCCCTGTCTGACTGACAGCTTTGAAGAGAGTAGTGGTTCTCCCAGCACGCAGCTGGAGATCTGAGAATGGACAGACTGCCTCCTAAAGTGGGTCCCTCACCCCTGAGCAGCCTAACTGGGAGGCACCCCCTCCCCCAGTAGGGACAGACTGACACCTCACTCGGCCGGGTACTCCTCTGAGACAAAACTTCCAGAGGAACAATCAGACAGCTGAATTTGTGGTCTCACGAAAATCCGCTGTTCTACAGCCACCGCTGCTGACACCCAGCCAAACAGGGTCTGGAGTGGACCTCTAGTAAACTCCAACAGACCTGCAGCTGAGGGTCCTGTCTGGTAGAAGGAAAACTAATAAACAGAAAGGACATCCACACCAAAAACCCATCTGTACATCACCATCATCAAAGACCAAAAGTAGATAAAACCACAAAGATGGGGAAAAAACAGAGCAGAAAAACTGGAAACTCTAAAAAGCAGAGCACCTCTCCTCCTCCAAAGGAATGCAGTTCCTCACCAGTAACGGAACAAAGCTGGATGGAGGATGACTTTGACGAGTTGAGAGAAGAAGGCTTCAGATGATCAAACTACTCTGAGCTATGGGAGGAAATTCAAAACAACAGCAAAGAAGTTAAAAACTTTGAAAAAAAATTAGAAGAATGGATAACTAGAATAACAAATGGAGAGAAGGGCTTAAAGGAGCTGATGGAGCTGAAAGCCAAGTTTCAAGAACTACGCGAAGATTGCAGAAGCCTCAGTAGCAGATGCGATCAACTGGAAGAAAGGGTATCGCTGATGGAAGATGAAATGAATGAAAAGAAGAGAGAAGGGAAGTTTAGAGAAAAAAAGAATAAAAAGAAATGAACAAAGCCCCCAAGAAATTTGGGACTATGTGAAAAGACCAAACCTACGTCTGATTGGTGTACCTGAAAATGACGGGGAGAATGGAACCAAGTTGGAAAACACTCTGCAAGATATATCCAGGAGAACTTCCCCAATCTAGCAAGGCAGGCCAACATTCAGATTCAGGAAATACAGAGAACGCCACAAAGATACTCCTCGAGAAGAGCAACTCCAAGACACATAATTGTCAGATTCACCAAAGTTGAAATGAAGGAAAAAATGTTAAGGGCAGCCACAGAGAAAGGTCGGGTTACCCACAAAGGGAAGCCCATCAGACTAACAGCTGATCTCTCCACAGAAACTCCACAAGCCAGAAGAGAGTGGGGGCTGATATTCAACATTCTTAAAGAAAAGAATTTTCAACCCAGAATTTCATATCCAGCCAAACTAAGCTTTATAAGTGAAGGAGAAATAAAATACTTTACAGACAAGCAAACGCTGAGTGATTTTGTCACCACCAGACCTGCCCTAAAAGAGCTCCTGAAGGAAGCACTAAACATGGAAAGGAACAACCGGTACCAGCCACTGCAAAAACATGCCAAATTGTAAAGACTCTCGAGGCAAGGAAGAAACTGCATCAACTAACGAGCAAAATAACCAACTAACATCATAATGACAGGATCAGATTCACACATAACAATATTAACGTTAAATGTAAATGGGCTAAATGCTCCAATTAAAAGACACAGACTGGCAAACTGGATAAGGAGTCAGGACCCATCAGTGTGCTGTATTCAGGAAACCCATCTCACATGCAGAGACACAAATAGACTCAAAATAAAGGGATGGAGGAAGATCTATCAAGCAAATGGAAAACAAAAAAAGGCAGGGGTTGCAATCGTAGTCTCTGATAAAATAGACTTTAAACCAACAAAGTTCAAAAGAGACAAAGAAGGCCATTACATAATGGTAAAGGGATCAATTCAACAAGAAGAGCTAACTATCCTAAATATATATGCACCCAACACAGGAGCACCCAGATTCATAAAGCAAGTCCTGAGTGACGTACAAAGGGACTGAAACTCCCACACAATAATAATGGGAGATTTTAACACCCCACTGTCAACATTAGACAGATCAATGAGACAGAAAGTTAACAAGGATATCCAGAAATTGAACTCAGCTCTACACAAAGTGGACCTAATAGACATCTACAGAACTCTCCACCCCAAATCAACAGAATATACATTTTTTTCTGCACCACACCACACCTATTCCAAAATTGACCACATAGTTGGAAGTAAAGCTCTCCTCAGCAAATGTAAAAGAACAGAAATTATAACAAACTGTCTCTCAGACCACAGTGTAATCAAACTAGAACTCAGGATTAAGAAACTCACTCAAAACCGCTCACCTACATGGAAACTGAACAACCTGCTCCTGAATGACTATTGGGTACATAATGAAATGAAGGCAGAAATAAAGATGTTCTTTGAAACCAACGGGAACAAAGACACAACATACCAGAATCTCTGGGACACATTCAAAGCAGTGTGTAGAGGGAAATTTATAGCACTAAATGCCCACAAGAGAAAGCAGGAAAGATCCAAAATTGACACCCTAACATCACAATTAAAAGAACTAGAAAAGCAAGAGCAAACACATTCAAAAGCTAGCAGAAGGCAAGAAATAACTAAAATCAGAGCAGAAGGGAAGGAAATAGAGACACAAAAAAACCCTTCAAAAAATTAATGAATCCAGGAGCTGGTTTTTTGAAAAGATCAACAAAATTGATGGACCGCTAGCAAGACTAATAGAGAAGAAAAGAGAGAAGAATCAAATAGATACAATAAAAAATGAAAAAGGGGATATCACCACCGATCCCACAGAAATACAATCTACCATCAGAGAATACTACAAACACCTCTATGCAAATAAACTAGAAAATCTAGAAGAAATGGATAAATTCCTCGACAAATACACCCTCCCAAGACTAAATCAGGAAGAACTTGAATCTCTGAATAGACCAATAACAGGTTCTGAAATTGTGGCAATAATCAATAGCTTACCAACCAAAAAGAGTCCAGGACCTGATGGATACACAGCTGAATTCTACCAGAGGTACAAGGAGGAACTGGTACCATTCCTTCTGAAACTATTCCAATCAACAGAAAAAGAGGGAATCCTCCCTAACACATTTTATGAAGCCAGCATCGTCCTGATACCAAAGCCTGGCAGAGACATAACCAAAAAAGAGAATTTCAGACCAATATCCTTGATGAACATTGATGCAAAAATCCTCAATAAAATACTGGCAAACCGAATCCAGCAGCACATCAAAGAGCTTATCCACCATAATCAAGTGGGCTTCATCCCTGGGATGCAAGGCTGGTTCAACATACGCAAATCAATAAATGTAATCCAGCATATAAACAGAACCAAAGACAAAAACCACATGATTATCTCAATAGATGCAGAAAAGGCCTTTGACAAAATTCAACAACCCTTCATGCTAAAAACTCTCAATAAACTAGGTATTGATGGGACGTATCTCAAAATAATAAGAGCTATCTATGACAAGCCCACAGCCAATATCATACTGAATGGGCAAAAACTGGAAGCATTCCCTTTGAAAACTGGCACAAGACAGGGATGCCCTCTCTCACCACTCCTATTCAACATAGTGCTGGAAGTTCTGGCCAGAGCAATCAGGAAGGAGAAGGAAATAAAGGGTATTCAATTAGGAAAAGAGGAAGTCAAATTATCCCTGTTTGCAGATGACATGATTGTATATCTAGAAAACCCCACTGTCTCAGCCCAAAATCTCCTTAAGCTGATTAGCAACTTCAGCAAAGTCTCAGGATACAAAATCAATGTACAAAAATCACAAGCATTCTTGTACACCAATCACAGACAAACAGCCAAATCATGAGTGAACTCCCATTCACAATTGCTTCAAAGAGAATAAAATACCTAGGAATCCAACTTACAAGGGATGTAAAGGACCTCTTCAAGGAGAACTACAAACCATTGCTCAATGAAATAAAAGAGGATACAAACAAATGGAAGAACATTCCATGCTCATGGGTTGGAAGAATCAATATCGTGAAAATGGCCATACTGCCCAAGGTAATTTATAGATTCAATGCCATCCCCATCAAGCTACCAATGACTTTCTTCACAGAATTGGAAAAAACTACTTTAAAGTTCATATGGAACCAAAAAAGAGCCCGCATTGCCAAGTCAATCCTAAGCCAAAAGAACAAAGCTGGAAGCATCACGCTACCTGACTTCAAACTATACCACAAGGCTACAGTAACCAAAACAGCATGGTACTGGTACCACAACAGAGACATAGATCAATGGAACAGAACAGAGCCCTCAGAAATGATGCCACATATCTACAACTATCTGATCTTTGACAAACCTGACAAAAAAAGAAATGGGGAAAGGATTCCCTATTAATAAATGGTGCTGGGAAAACTGACTAGCCATATATAGAAAGCTGAAACTGGATCCCTTCCTTACACCTTATACAAAAATTAATTCAAGATGGATTAAAGACTTAAATGTTAGACCTAAAACCATTAAAATCCTACAAGAAAACCTAGGCAATACCATTCAGGACATAGGCGTGGGCAAGGACTTCATGTCTAAAACACCAAAAGCAATGGCAACAAAAGCCAAAATTGACAAATGGGATCTAAATAAACTAAAGAGCTTCTGCACGGCAAAAGAAACTACCATCAGAGTGAACAAGCAACCTACAGAATGGGAGAAAATTTTTGCAACCTACTCATCTGACAAAGGGCTAATATCCAGAATCTACAATGAACTCAAACAAATTTACAAGAAGAAAACAAACAACCCCATCAAAAAGTGGGCAAAGGACATGAACAGACACTTCTCAAAAGAAGACATTTATGCAGCCAAAAAACACATGAAGAAATGCTCATCATCACTGGCCATCAGAGAAATGCAAATCAAAACCACAGTGAGATACCATCTCACACCAGTTAGAATGGCCATCATTAAAAAAAGCAGGAAACAACAGATGCTGGAGAGGATGTGGAGAAATAGGAACACTTTTACACTGTTGGTGGGACTGTAAACTAATTCAACCATTGTGGAAGTCAGCGTGGCGATTCCTCAGGGATCTAGAACTAGAAATACCATTTGACCCAGCCATCCCATTACTGGGTATATACCCAAAGGACTATAAATCATGCTGCTATAAAGACACATACACACGTATGTTTATTGCAGCACTATTCACAATAGCAAAGAGTTGGAACCAACCCAAATGTCCAACAACGATAGACTGGATTAAGAAAATGTGGCACATATACACCATGGAATACTATGCAGCCATAAAAAATGATGAGTTCATGTTCTTTGTAGGGACATAGATGAAACTGGAAAACATCATTCTCAGTAAACTATTGCAAGGACAAAAAACCAAACACCGCATGTTCTCACTCATAGGTGGGAATTCAACAATGAGAACTCATGGACACAGGAAGGGGAACAACACACTCCAGGGACTGTTGTGGGGTTGGGGGAGGGGGGAGGGACAGCATTAGGAGATATATCTAATGCTAAATGACTAGTTAATGGATGCAGGAAATCAACATGGCACATGGATACATATGTAACAAACCTGCACATTGTGCACATGTACCCTAAAACCTAAAGTATAATAAAAATAAAAATAAAAAAAAAAAGCTATATGCTGCCAAGCCTCTCAGACTACAACAATGGAACCCATAAGAGCTTAGTTCAGGATAGTGGATCTGGACAGGAGAACTTGGAGCAGCTGAGACCAACTCTATGATTTAAACCTGAATGAAGAGATATTCAAACAGATTAGGGTAACACTTATATTTTTCTTCTGTGTATTATTTTACCACATGCAATAAAGGAAACATTTCAATTTGTTAAATATTACTCTTTTTGGATGCTATTAGGAAAAACATTTGATGAAACCACTAAACATAAACATGTCAAAACCAACCTGTCAGTGCCTTATTAATGTTCTCTATTCAATTATTAAGAAAAATAGCAGCAATAATTATACAATGTTTACTATGTGTCAGATGCTGTTTCAAGTGCTATTTACACATTGACTCAATCTTACTGACCACTTTATGAAGCAGACAATTTTTTACACCCCTAGGTGGTATGTCACCTAGATTCTCCTTAAGGAAGCAGGACATTCCCCTGGCTCCTGGGAGTGCTGCTGGAAGTTGGCCTGCAGCTTTCAAACGGATGGATCAGGCAGCCCTGATCAAATGGTTAATCATCATGTGAGTGTCAAGTCTGACCCTCTTGCCCCAAGTTAGGAAAACTGCAAGGCTATCCCAGTTTTAGATCTCTTCATGGGGTTGTCTGAAGACTTCCTCCAAATTCCATCATAGCTCAACTTCTCCCTCTGCCCTATCCTGCTTCCCACCCTTTCTACCCACATTCTGAAGAGGACTCCATAATAAATGTCCTGAGTCGGCTTCCCACGGAATGCAATCTGCAACAAGTCACTTAGGCAATTTGATCATCTTGAAAATCTCTCAGAAACAGGTGTCATACTCTAATATGTCAGTAACACATTCTAACTCAGCGTTTCTCATCTCTACTTCTCACTCCATTTTAAGCATGTCACTTCATCTTTTACTACCTCTGTGTTTATTGGTCTTACATTCAGAACTTTTAATATCTGACTGGTTACTTAGTTATCATCCAACACGGTTTTTCTCTATAAGTAGACTACATCTTAGAGAGTCTAGATTCCCTATTTCTAGCCTGTAAGTAATTGCTGATGCTTAGAATTCATATTTCTCAGTCTAGTATATCCTGGCCAGGTTAACAGGAACGTAAACAAGACAACTGAGAATTTATGCTTAAGTAACTATCCCTAGTTACTTAGTGCAAAGAAAAGACTTTAGATGTAATAGGCATTGAGATTTTCATGAGTTCCCTATTATTTTTTTAATTTTGAGATTGTAATGTGATTTTATTGTTTTCCACCAATCTTCCAAATTCCAAATAATTATAAAGTATAAAATTCTGCATAATCTCTTCCATTGACTCCTGTTGTTTTTCCACCCAGTTCCCTGCCTTCTGCTGAGTCTTCTTTGGGTGAAACTACTTCTCATTTGTCAGCCATATGGTAGTGGTTGGGCCACCATGTTATTATATTATCCCATCTCCCCGGCTACAATGATGACAAAGGGGTGATCTCTGGGAAGCCAGTAAGATTCCTCTTCAGCATTCTCCTAGCTGGAACTGAGAAAGAACATTATTGCAGCTCCAACATAGAGCCATCAGCCAACAAATTCCTCAACTTGCAGAGATTACTAGTTCGTTATGTGAGAGACTAGAACCCAAGAAAACAAGAGAAAGTATCAAAGATGATGACCCTAATTCCAGTTGTTTCTATGGTCCAACTCTGGCTCTCTTTTCAAAGTTTATTTATTCAACTTTGCTTGCATTAACACTCCCATTACCTGTAGGATTAATTCCAAGCTCCTTACTATGATATATACAAAGTCTTTCACAGCATTAAGCTAACCTACTACAGTCTAACTTCATCTTTACAAACTACATATGCTCTATCCTTCCCTCCACCATACTCAGTGTTAGAGTGATATTATAAAGTGCCTGAATGGTGATTCAGGACATAACACACACTGTGCCTTTTTGGAAAAACACTCCCCAATTCCTCCTGTCAGGATTAGTCATTAATTCTTCATGTCCTGATGACCCTATCATCATTCATTTGTAGTTCTGTGTCCTCTACTATTTTATGAGTCATAGAAAGTGTGAAGGTAATGTTAAATCTGAATGGAAGAAAAATCACAAGGAAAAGATGTCTTGTATATATTATCTCACAGACTCTAAGGATAAGCAAAAGATACATAGAGTTTTTTTCAATTTGTACAAGGCACCAATAATAGAAAAATGCTTAAACTAACACTAAAAATAACACCTACAATAGTTCAAATGTTTTGTCATGCCAAAGAGCTGCTTCATATCTACTGTGACAACTCCAGTTTTTATCAAGGCAGTCACCTGGGACAACTGCTTATTGATATCACGCTTTCTCCCAAATGTTTATTTTGTTTTGTTTTCTTATGTTTACTTTATGCTTAATTTGTATTACTTTCTTTGGTCTCCTAAGGTGAAAGCTTAGGTTATTGAGCTTAGGTTTCTTTTTCTAACATGCATTTAAAGCTATAACTTTTTCTGTAAGAACTTGATTTCTCAATTCCCACAAAATTTAAGTTGTATTTTCTTTTACATTTATTTTTAATTTCATTTGAGACATCTTATTTGACTCAGGTGTTTAGAAGTGTTCTGTTCAACCTCCAAGGATCTGTGAATTCTTCAAGAATCTTCTGTTTTGGTTTCTAGTATAACTTTAATGTGGACTGAGATTATTTCCATTTTTAAAAATTTACTAAGGTGTATTTATAGCCCAGAATGTGCTCTATCTTTGTGAATGTCCTACACAAGCTTCAGAAGTATGTGTATTCTACTGTTGTTGAGTGGAGTATTTTACAGATGTCAATTGAAGCAAGTTGACTGATGTTGTATGTCTCTATATGCTTCCTGACTTTCTGCCTGCCTGATCTATCAATCATTGACAATGGGGTGTTGAAATCTCCAACTATACTAGTGGGTTTTTTTGTTTCTTCTTTTAGTCTACAGTTTTTGACCCCCCGTATTTTGATTATACATTGTTAGATGCAAACATCTAGGATTATTATGTCTTCCTGTAAAATTGACCACTTATTATTATAATGCCTCTCTCTTTCCCTGATAATCTTTCTTTTCCTGAAATAGGCTTCGTCTGAAATTTATATAGCTACTCCAACTTTCTTTTGATTAGTAATAGCATGATATAGCTTTCTCCATCTCTTTTTTTTAACCATCTGAATCGTTATATCTTAAGTAGGTTTCTTTTAAATAATATGTACTTGGTCTTTTCTTATATTGATGTTTAAAATCTGCCTTTAGACCATCCATACTGAAAGCGATTGTTGATATATTTGAATTAATATTTGTCATGTTTGTAACTATTTTCTATTGGTTGCATTTGTTCTTTTTTTTCCTCTCTTATCCAATTTAGTTTGGTTTGATTGAAATTTAGTTGAATGTTCAATTAGTATGTGTGTATGAATTATAATTCTTTTTGAAAGTTTCTGAATAATTTCCTTACAGTTTACAATATGAATTTTTAATTCATCAAATTCACCTTCAACTAACATTATGCCACTTTACTTGTAGCATAGATCCTCTCTCCCATCCCTTGTGACATTGCTGCCACTCATTTCACTGACTCACATGCTTTAGCACACAATACAACATTACTAAGATTACTTTCAACAGTTTTCTTTAGAGCAGTTAAGAATAAGTGAAATGTTTTGTTTTGCCATTATTTATTCTTTCTCTGTCATGCTTCCTTTTTTCTAGATACATATCATTTTTCTTCTCCATGAATAACTTATTTTAACCTATCTTTCAGGGTTGTCTGCTAGGAATGAATTCCCTCAGATTTTGTTTGTCAAGGAAAAGTCTTTATTTCACTTCCATTTTGGAGGATAATTTCAGGAGATACAGAATTTTAGGTTGGTGGACTTTTTCTTTCAACACTTTAAATATTTCACTCCACTCTATTCTTCTTCATGATTTATGATAAGAAATCCATGTTTTTCATAGATAAGGTTCACCACCAACATTATGACATCATCAAGATTTCCTCCTTTTAACTTGGTTTTCTGTAGTTTGAATACGATATGTCCAGGTATGACTTTCTTTGGTATTTATCCTGTTTGGTGCTCTCTGAACTTCTAGAACCTTTAGTTTGGTATCTATTAGTCATTTGGGAAAGTCCTCAGGCATTATAACTCCAAATATTTTTTGTCCTTCATCTTCTCTTTTTCCTCCTTCTGATATTTCAATTATGATCATGCTATATCTTTTGATATTGCCCCATTGGTCTTGATATTCTGCTCTGTTTTATTCATTCTATTTCTCTTGGCTTCACAGTTAGGGGTATTTCTATTTGGCCTATCTTCAAGTTACTGATTCTTTCCTTAACCATTTTCTGGACTATGATCAACCAACCAATGGCATTCTTCATTTTGTTTACACTGTTTTTGGTTTGAAGCACTTCCTTTTGATTCTTTTTAGAGTTTCCCTCACTCTGTTTTCACTACCAATCTCTTCCTGCATGCTGTCTGCTTTTTCTATTAGAACCCTTAACATATTAAATACATCATTATTTTAAATTGCCTGTCTTCCAACATCTGTGTCCTATCTATATCTGGTTCTGATGATGGCTTTGTCTCTCAAGGCTGTGTTTTTAATTGTCTTTGGAATGCATTAAAATTTTTTGCCGTTGTTAAAAACCATACATGTTGGAATGAGTAATAGGAGCTGAAATAAAGTGATCTTTCACATGAGGGATTATGGTAACCCGGGTAGGAGTTGGGCTGTATTTAATGTTTGCCATAGCTGTAAGTGCCAGAGGTTTCAAATTCCTCTAGTGCCTTCGTTTTGTCTCTTCGCTTGACTTCAGGCTTCCTTAAGTCACTCTCTTGTGGGCAAGTCTGTATTTCTCAGCTTTTTCAGATGTCATCCACTGTTGTAGTACACTGTTGTTGGTATGTAGTAGCAATCTTATAACCTTATATCAGTATTTTTGTGAATCTGTGCTTTGGAGCTGTGACCTTAGCAATGTTTCTCCAGTAGAATAGATTTTCCACTTGCCTCCTATTTCTACCTCTGACTACAATGTTTCTAGGATTTTTTTTTTAATTTCTAACTCCTATTTACTAGATTTCTTTCTTCCTGCCTCAGGTGAAAAAGGAAGGCTGGAGGTTCCTGGAATGGAAGGAAATCCCTCCCTAAACTGGGATAAATCTTTAGCAAAATCATTTTCCCTGGAGAGTGGGCATTTTTTATGGAGAAGTCTTTAGACATATTTTATAAGGATAATAGTTGTCCCTCAGTATCCATGAGTTCTGCATTCCTGAATTTAACCAATGATGGATTGAATATATTTGGAAAAAAAATAAGGATAATTATCTGTAGTAAACATGTACAGACTTTTTTCCTTGTCATTATTCCCTAAATAATACAGTATAACAAATGTTTACATAGCATTTACATTGTATTAGGTATTATATATAATCCAGAGATTAAAGTATATGGGAAGATATGCATAGGTAATACACAAAAACAACATTTTATATAAGGAACTTGAGCATCTGCAGATTTTGATATCCACAAGGGTTCCTGAAACCAATGCCCCGTGGATACAGAGGGACAACTATACCATCCCTTCCCCTTCCCAGATTCACGAAATTTTTCTTCATCTTTAACCATCAACCTGGTATGGTTCCCAGTGTTAAAGCCCATGAGAGTGTGAGAACTATTTTTAATAAATAAGAAAAGTTAATAAAAGTCTGCTTTTAAAAAACCCACAAAAGTTGATACCAGTGATAATACTTATTTTATCTAAAAAGACTCCTGATTCCAAAAGAAGTATCAGAGAGGGTTTTGAAATCAATTGGCCATTAAAAGTTTATGTAATGTCACAGATAATAGGAAATTAGATGTGGTAATGTACCTCAGGGGTGATAATTTCATGTCCTTTAAATATCAAATTGCATCCTAAATTACACAACTTAATACAACATTGATCTGCTATTGAAGTTTGCACTTGTTATTTAATATAAAAATAAATTCCATTTTATATATTTTTGTGTACGTGAATTTTGTTTTTCAAGTTTTTAGAAACCTTTGACAGTATATCTTATTTATTTATAATAAAATATCACCATCTGATTATATAAATTTCAAAATGCAGGTAAAAATCCTATAGAGTCTTGCATTTAACAACTATTTCCTGAATGCCTTCTGCATTCTTTCCTACAGACCCTGTGCTAAGAACTATTGCTATAAAAATAAATAAAGGTCTCTGCCACTGAGTAATTTACATTGTAAAAATGAGATATGTAAAAATATTACACCACTATAAGTGCTATAATAAGAGCTTGCAATATAACCTGTTCATTAACTGGTTCAACTGATATCTTTTTAGTGCCTACTATTTATCACGCATTGTTCTAGACACTGGGAATGCCTTATTGAATAAATAATAAATATATATATACAAAAACATATAGGAAAATGACACAAGAAATGGGGATAGAGAGTGCTAAAGATAAGAGTGAAAAATTAAATAGAATGATGGTGGAAGGCTTTGTTGATAACTTTGGTAACATCTGAGCAAAGATCCAAAAGACTTAAGAAAGTGAGACTTACAGCTAACTTGGAGAACATATGCCAGGAAGAGGAAACAGTAAATGCAAAAGCCCAAGAGAGGAAGCTTCCCTGGCACGTTTCAGGAAAACATAGACCTATTCAGCTAGAATGAAGTGAGCAAGAGGCAGAGAATAAGAATGACATTCAGAGAGGAAATAGGAAAGACGGAATGTATAAATCATGAAGGTCATTTAAGGACTGGATTGTACTTTAAGTGAGATTTAAAGCCATTGGGATATTTTGACGTGATCTACTACATGTTTTTAAAATGGCTGCTTAGACTGCTATAATAAGAATGAAACATCCAAGAGAACACATATTCTTCCCAAGTGTACATGGAACATTATCCAGGGTAGACAATATATTAGGCCACAAAACAAGTCTTAAAAAATTTAAGAAGACTGAAATCATATTGAATACTTTTTCTGACCACAATGGAATGAAACAGACATTAACAATAGGAAAAATGTTTAAAAACTCGCAAATATGTGGAAATTAATTAATGCTCCTGAACAACCATGGGCTCAAAGGAGGAATTACAAGAGAACTTTAAGAATATCTTGATACAAACAAAAATGGAAACAAAACATACCAAAGCTTATGGGACGCAGCAAAAGAAATCCAAAAAGGGATATTTGTAGCAATACACACACCTACATTAAAAGAAAACAAAACCTGAAAAATAACTTTACATTACACCTCAAGGAACAAAGTAAGCCCAAACTTAGCAGAAGAAATGCAATAACAAAGATTAGAGAAGAATTAAACAAAATAGAACTAGAAAATATAGAAATATAGACAATATCAACAAAAACTGGTTTTTTGAAAAGGCAAAACCAACAAATCTTTAGCTACACTAACAAAGAGAGATGACACAAATAAGCAAAACTTGAAATAAAAGAGAAAACATTACAATTGATACCACAGAAAAACAAGGTATCATAAGAAACTATTATGAATACCTAATGCATCACCAAATTGGATAACCTAAAAAAAATGGATGAATTCCTAGAAAATGCAACCTACCACTGAATCAGGAAGAAATAGAAAATCCGAATGGACAAATAATAAGTAAGGAGATTACATCAGTAATCAAAGTCTCCCTTCAAAGAAAACTCAGGACCTGATGGCTTTACTGCTGAAATCTACCAAATGTTTAATCCAAACTAATACCAATCCTTCTCAAACTCTTCCAAATATTGAAGGGAAAGGAATACTTCCAAACTCATTTTACAAAGCCAACATTACTTGAATACAAAAGCCAGACAAGGACACTACAAGAAAAGAATACTGAAAGCCAATATATCTAACGAACACAGATGTAAAAGTCCTCAACAAAATCCTAGCAGACCAAATTCAACAGCACATTAAAATGATCACTCACTGGGCCAGGTGCAGAGGCTCAGGCCTGTAATCCAAGCACTTTGGGAGGCCGAGGTGGGCGGATCACGAGGTCAGGAAATTGAGATCATCCTGGCTAACATGGTGAAACCTCATCTCTACTAAAAATAGCTGGGCATGGTAGCATGCACCTGTAGTCCCTGCTACATGGGAGGCTGAGGCAGGAGAATAGCATGAACCCAGGAGGCAGAGGTTACAGTGAGCCAAGATCACACCACTGCACCCCAGCCTGGGCGACACAGCAAGACTCCATCTCAAAAAAAAAAAAAAAGATCACTCACTATAATCAAGTGGGATTTACTCCAGGGATGCATAGATGGTTCAACGTATGCAAATCAATAAATGTGATACACCATAGTAACAAAATGAAGGACTAAAACCACTTGATCATCTTGATAGATGCAAAAAAAAGTATTTGACAAAATTCAAAATGCATTCATGATCAAAATTCTTTCAAAAAAGGTAGAGAAGGAATTTACTTTAACATAATAAAGGCTCTGTAAGACAAGTCCACAACTAATATTCTCGATGTTCAAAGTTGAAAACTTTTTCTCTAATATCAGAAATAAGAGAAAGATTTCCACTCACCACTTCCATTCAATATAGTACTGGAGGTCCTAGAGAAGGCAACTAGGCAAAAAAAGAAAACAAAAAAAAAGAAATGAAAAACATCCAAATTGGAAAAAAAAAGAAGTGAAACTGTCTGTTGGTGATGACCTGATCTTATATATAGAAGACCCTAAGGACTCCACCAAAAACCTGTTAAAACAGAAAACCAAATTCAGTAAATTTGCAGGTTATAAAATAAACATACCAAACTCAGTAGCACTTTTTATACACTAACAACGAGTTATCTGAAAAAGAAATTTAAAAACAATTTACAATAGCATCAAAAATGAAATATTTAGGACTAAATTTAATGAAGTGAAAGATCTATACACTGAAAACTATACAACATTCATAAAAGAAATTGAAGAAGACATAAATAGAAAGCTATTCCATGTTCACAGATTGAAAGAATTGAAGTTGGTTAAGTGTCCATACTACCCCAAAGGATCCACAAATATAATTCAATTTCTATCAAAACTTTAATGTGAATTTTTATAGAAATTTAAAAAAATCCTAAACTTGTAATGAACTTTTTCATTCAATCAGAAAAGATTCCAAATAACTCAAGCAATTTTGAGCAAAAAGGACAAAGCTGGAGGCATCCCACTCCCTGATTTTAAAATATAGTATAAAGCTATTTTAAGCAAAACTGTATGGTATTAGTGTATTAGTCTGTTCTCATACTGCTATAAGTACCTGAGACTGGGTAATTTATAAAGAAAAGAGGTTTAATTGGCTCATGGTTCTGCAGGCTGTACAGGAAGCATGGCAGCTTCTGCTTATGGGGAGCCCTCAGGAAATCTACAATCATAGCCTAAGGCAAAGGGAAGCAGGCATGTCTTACATGGTCAGAGCAGGAGCAAGAGAGAGAGCAGATAGGTGCTACACACTTTTAAACAATCAAATCTCATGAGAACTCACTATCACGAGAACAGCAGCTAGAAGGATGATGCTAAACTATTCATGAGAAACCACCCCCATGATCCAATCACCTCCCACCAGGCCCACCTCCGACATAAGGGACTACAATTTGACATGAGATTTTGGCAGGAACATAGATCCAAAACATATCAACTGCCATGAAAACAGACACATCAATCAACAGTTTACAAACAAAGTCTCTTTAATAAATGATGTTGGGACAGCTGGACATCCACATGCAAATAAAATACAATTCGACACATATCACATTATATACAAGAATTAACTAAAAATTTGACAAAAGACTAATATGTATGAACTGAAACTATAAAGCTACTAGAAGAAAATATAGGGAAAAATCTCCATGACATTGGTCTGGGCAATGTTTTTTGGATTTGAGCCCAAAAGCACAGGCAACATAAGCAAATATGGAGAAATGGGATTGCATCACACCAAAAAGTCTCTGCACAGCAAAAGAAACAACAGAGTGAAGAGACAGCCCATGTATTAAGAGAACATATTTGTAAACCATACATCTAATAAGGGGATAATTTCCAAAATACATAAGAAATGCAAGCAACCCAAATTAAAGCTACAATGAAATATCACCTCATTCCGTTTAGAATGGCTACTGTCAAAAATATGAATGATAACAAGTATTGGCAGAGATGTAGAGAAAGGGGAACCCTTGTACACTGCTGGTGGGAATGTAAATTGCTACAGCCATTTTGGAACATAATATGGAGGTTCTTCAAAAACCAAAAGTAGAATTACCAGATGATTCTGTAATCCCACCCCTGGGTATATATTCAAATAAACTGAAGTTGGTATGTTCATATCTTCACTCCCATTTTTATTTCAGCATTTTATTCACAATAGCAAAGATATGGAAACAATGTAAGTATTTACCAATGAAAAAAACAGATAAAGAGAATGTGCTATATAAACACAGTGGAATATTATACTGCCCTAAAAAGAAGGAAATCCTGTTATTTGTGACAACATGGATGGAACTGAAGGAGATTTTGCTATGCAAAATAAACCAGACAAAGAAAGACAAATAAATACTGTGGAATCTAAAAAGTCAATCTCATAAAAACAGAGAGTAGAAAGGTGGGTTGAGGAGGAGTTGGGAAAAGGGAAGGTGTTGATCAAAGTGTACAAAGTCTCAGACTGGAGGAATAAATTTTATTGATCTACTGCACTATTGCACTGCATGGTGACCAGCGTTGATAATCAGGTATTGTATATTTCAAAATTACTAAAAGAACAGATTGTTAAATATTCTCACAGCAAAAAAATGATAAGTTGGTGAGGTGATAGATATATTAGCTTGATTGAGTCTTTCTACCCTATTCACAGAATAAAACATCACATTGTACTCCATAAATATATGAAATTATTTGTCCATTAAAAATTTTTAAAACAAAAATAAATAATAAAATAAAATTTGAAACAGTAAAAAAAAAAGAATAAAATATGGGAAAGGCTATAAGTAGAAAAGACCTTTAGGACAGGGATACTCAAAATACTAGTTCACAGGTAAGATATTTATGTCAAAAAGTAAACCAAAGAACTGCTTCCTGTGTCAAGAAAGTCTTACAACAACAACAAACTCAACTGTATGTGTAGTAATAGAGTTCATTTACATTAGGTATAAGCTCTTTCTCTCCTTGTGGACCATGAGGCCTTTGATGGGCCATAATTTGTGAAGCATTGCTTTACAATATGACTGCAATGAGCCAAGTAAAATAGGATGGCATCTTAAATCCTGGTTGTGGTGTGAGTCAAGGAAAATGACTCATTTCTATATAGATAGATACAGGTATATATATGCCCACATCCTCAGAGGATTTGATGATGGATTAAATATGAGATATAAGATAGCAGTAACTACAACAAAATCAACAGCAACACCAGTTTCTGAGCCTGAAATACGGGAGTTGCATTTACTGAAATAAGGAATATAGAAGATAAGACAGATTTGGGGAAAAGATTGGGATTTTACTTTCAAGCATATTAACTGTGAATGTCCAAACAGAGATACCAAGTAGGCAGTTAGATCCTGGAGTTCAGCAGGGCCTGAGCTAAGTATATACTACTTAGGTATACACTAACATTAAATATATGAAATTTAAAGCCTTAAAATTGCATGATATCACCAAGTGCATGAATGATCTTTACTCTACACATACCAGAGAAGTGATCCAAGGACTAATATCTGGGACCATTTGATAATTTAGAAGTCTAGAACAGGAGCTGGCAAACTATGGCTAGTGGGCCCAATCTCATCTGCTGTCTGTTTTTGCGCAGCCCACAAGCTAAGAATGTTGTTTTTACATGTATTAAGTGCTGTGAAGAGAAAGAAAACAAAAGAATATGCAACAGCAACCATAGGTAGTCCAAAAAACCTAAATATTTTACTATGTAACCATTTACAGAAATAGTATACTGACTACCGGTCTAGAAAATATGATAGGTGTGATCAATAAAATAAAAACCAGGGGAGTGTGGCATCCTGGAATTCAAGTGAAGTCAGCATTTCATAGAGAAGGGAATAATATTTTTGTCAAATAGGGATGATAGAAGAGCAATGAAAATATAGAACTGACTAGTGGATTTAGCAATATGGAGGATACTGATGGCCTTGACAAAAGAGTAGTGTTCAGTAAGTTATGTGAATCAAGGCATGACTGGGAAAAGAGAGATTGAGAACAGAAATAGAGACTACCCTTCCAAAGAGATTTTCTGTAAAGAGGATCTGAGAAAAGAGGCAGTGCATGGTGGGTGAATGGGTTAAAAGGGATTAAATGGTTAAAGTAGGAATAATGAAAACTTGTTTTTTATGCCTATAAGAAAGACACAAAATGAATGGAAGTTTTCATGATGCGATGTTGGGAGGGAACTGTTACTGCAGAGATTCTCTCTAGTAGGTGAGAGCCAATAGGATCCAGTGACAAGTACACACTTAGATAGGGGCATGGGGGCGGTCCCTCTTCAGTAACATGAAGAAAGGGAGAGAACAATCTGGAGGCAAGGATACTGCCAAGTAGGAAAATGCTGTGACAGGAGCTTGTGAAACTATATTCTGATAACTTCTATGTTTTTAGCAAGTAGAAGAAGGATCATTAACTGAGAATGAGATGAGAGAAGAGATGTTGGAATTTTTAATAAAGAGCTGACAAAAATACTTGTTCCCAAGAGTAGGAAAGAGAATTTGGTATTTTTACCACCCAGCACTAAATGCCAATTTAAAGGAACTGGCCATGAATTGAAAGTAATACAGTCATCAAGGTTTACTATGCAGGAGGAGGAACTGGGTAGGCATGGAGCTTGATTTAATCAGAACTGGGGTTTTGCCAAGTGCACACAAAAAATCTAGAGGGAGCAAATTAGTTGAATGTGATGAAAAAGAGTGATTATAATGGTGGACCATGGACTCTAAGCCTAGTAAAGAAAAAGAAAGGACATGGTAGAGTCTATAAAAATCCAATGAGTTATAAATATATGCTATATGCAATTTTTCCACATGTTATACCTCGGTACATGTTTACCAAGTCTTAAAAAAAAGAAGACTCCAGCAGGATAAATATAAGTACAAAAGAGAAAACACTGATTGGAAGCATACTAGTTGAGTTATGAGAAACAGACCAAGTGAGGGATATAAGCACAATGGGGAAATAGGTTCTAAGGGAGAACGTTAAAATATAAGACTAGAAGACTGACTGCAGAGAGTAACTTAATAAAAAAAGTCTCCATTCACTCTAGAAATTGTATATATAATATAGTCAGCAAAAGTATTTATAATTCACATAATGACTTTGAACTAGTAGAATGGAAACTGATTATATTTCTTATATTTGCAGAATTTAGAATAATCATGGTAAGTTACTTAAGAATTAGAATTCGAAATAATCATAAGATGCAGAGAAGTTATAAAACAGAAAAATTTGTATTATGCTAAGTATCCATGGGAAGTAAAACCAAGTGCACAAATTAAAAGAAAGGAAAAGGTGGTTTTATGACCACATGGTGAAAATGGTCTAAAGGCCCAAAGTAGATGAAAGTTGAGTCTTGTCTCACACTTAAGATGCCCTTGTACAAGGTAAGGTATAAATCTAAGAACACTCACATTTAGTTCAAAGTAGATCTGCAACCCCTGATTCAGTGCTATCTGGAGATTAATACGTGGTCATAGAACAGGAAGGAATGAGTAAGTTCTATCTGCAGTGCATGCAGCACAGGCCATGGGTGTGATAACGATATTATCCTTATCATGGATTTGTTTTTGGTACCACACAGTATGGAGGGAACACTGATGGGTTCACATTTGGCTACGTAACAATAAGAGAGGGGTCATGAGCGAAAAGCTAAAGAAGCTGATTTACTCTTCTAGGAGACCTTTAAAATAATTAACTGAATATTGATTATTTAATATGAAACAGGCAGGCTCTTTTAAGTCTTTTTTTATTTATTGAGTGCCCTTTATAAAGATAAGAAAAGAAGTGAACTTGAGCTTCAGTTTGCAAAATTAAGTACAGATATCAGAATAAGTAGAGAAGATAAACAGCCACATCCTGATAGAACAGGAGCTGCCTCCCTTTGTGTCTTTCTGCTTCAGCTTATAATACAGTTACCTATGACTAGAAATAAAAATGAGAAAACTATTGTGTCATCAACAAGCCAGAAATCAGTTCATCCTGCCCTAGCCAAGTTCACAGGCTGTTCCAGAAACAATGGCTGCAGCGCTACCCATCAGGAGTTTTATTATGTGGGACCTCATTTTCTTTCCTGACAGGCAATGCTGAGCTTCTCCTGCCAGCATAGACTTCTCCCTGCTGCTGTTTCTCTGCTTTGGGCACCATTACATTGCTTTACTCTCCGCTTCCACATGAATTTGGAGCTTTCCTTCTTCCTGTTTCCTATGGCTTGCTGGGTCCTCACACATATCCTTGAATACTTAGGACATAAACAACACAACAGAGGAGAATGATGAAGCCACTTAGAGAAGATCTATAGTCCAGCAGTTGCTGTGAGTAAAACTTCATTCAGCCTGGAGCTATGGAGAATATCACAAGTTTGTAAATCTTTCCTATAATAACTCATTTTTGAAAACCAGGAAAACCACAATCCAAGTTTTATAAAGTCAAAGATGTCTCCTAGATCCTTGCCAAGCTGAAGTTGGCACTAAAGAGGCCATTGTCTCACTTCCACTTGCTTTCTATCTCCTCTAGTTAGTCATTCTGTACAATAAGTTCATTAAATTGTACACTTCAAATCTACTTCCCTTCTTACCTAAGAATCTACAGGTGACAAATAAAAGTGAATTCATACACCTGATAATTTTTGTATTTCTTGAAATTATTCCCAAAGACTCATGACATTCCCTTGCAATAAACACCTGATTAAGCCCTGACCTATAGCACATCTAACTCCCAAATAGTTGTAGAAGGGAATTTCCATTCTAACTCCCAAATAGTTTTCTAATTTTTTTATCTTCCATTCCCTGCAATCATCCCCCTAAATCATTCCCCTGGGCTTTTCATGTTAAATAGGCTCAGATTTCTAAAAAAAATTTGTTGAATGCTTATTGTTTGCCAGATTTCATGCTAGCACTTCCCCACACATTATTTGATTTCATCTTTAAAACAACCTATGAAAAACAGCACATACCATTATAATCATGCCCTTTCAGATGAGAAAAACTGAGCCCTTCATAATGGTTAAGTGATTTTTATCAAGGACTCAACAAGTACCAGAACCTGGGTCTTCCCAAAAAGGCACTCCTCTCTCCTATAAATTTATTTAAATTCTTTATAAATATATTTAAATTTTATGCATGTAACATCCCTTGAGAGAGTAGGTTCTTAATGTGTTTTTTTTCTTTTTATAAAAATGTTCTTTCATGTATTTATAGCTTGCCACCTTTAAGGTTCTATTGTTTTCCTGAAATTCTTTCAAACATATGCTCATTCTTTATGGTATCCTCAAAGCCACGAATGTCAGTGTTACAGGTCTTCAATTGCTAAGAAATGTGAACTTCTTTGCTTCTTATGGTCTGGTCTGCATGAGTGAGAACCTGCAAAGAATAGTAATTCTCTTCTGGAATACAAGAAAGATAACTGAGCACAATATTCAGTAAGAGGAAGATCATTTTACTAATGATATTAAAAACCAGAAGCTAGTCAATCCAGGGAGGATTGTACAGTTTTACATTGAGGTATAAACATTTTATATTATGTCTTACACCACTTCTAAATTTTATAAGGGATTTAGGATCAAATAGTTTAATAGTACTATTTATTAACCCTTTATATACGTAAGAAAACTAGAACAAGATTAAAGATATCAAAGTAATAAATAAAATAATACATTTTTAAAAGAATGTAATTTATTTAACTGCCACAATGAGTAAGACATGGATACATCATTCCTTAGTAATACCCAGCAGGCTGTAGTTACTATGAAAATATTTTTCCCTTTGTTTTCGAAAATATTCTAAATGTAGTCAAAATGTTAAAGTATCTTAGTCCATTTTTGCTGCTGTAACTAAATACCAAATATTGGGTAATTTATAACAAACAGATGATTACTGGCTCACAGTTCTGGAAGCTGGGAAGTCCAACATTAAGAGGCCAAGATCTGGTGAGGCTCTTCTTGCTGTCTCATCCGAAGACAGAAGGGCAAAGGCAGGGGAAATAACCTGTGATAATGTCATTAATTCATTCATGAGGGCTCCACACTCATGACCTAAACACTTCTTTAAGGTGCCACCTTTTAATACTATTAGAATGGCAACTAAATTTCAGTATGAGTTTTGGAGGGGACAAACATTCAAAGCCTAATAAAGTAGAATATTCAGTCTAAACTAGAATGATGTCTAGCAAATGAAAGATACTCTCTGAATCTAATATACTTATTATAGTTATAATGTGACTTTCTAGTAGAAACCTGTTATAAACTGTAACTTTTTTGGTAAAATGTGTTTCCATAGCCATCTAGACAAATCAAACCCAAAGTCATAGAATTAGGTACTATTTTAGTGATTTAGATTAATCCCCTTTTTCATAAGTGAGGAAAAATGAAGGTCTGAATCATTCAAGTCTTTTGTTCAAGGTCAATATTTGTTAGTAGTTAAGTACAGGTTAGAACAAGTTACCTAATGTAATGTCTAAGGGTGGCTCAGTTAAAAGCTATTCTTTACTCATTCACTTATGGATTCACTCAACAAATAATACATCCAACAACCAATATATGCCAAATTCTGGCCGAAGGACTTGGTATCATAATAAATAAATAGACACAACACTGCTATAATAATAAATAAACAGACACAACCCTGCCTTCAAGTAATTTTTAATTTGGTGGGAATATAGACATTAAATAACTAATAATGTACACTTAAATAACAATTGTGAAAATTTATCCAAAGGAAATATGCAATGTGCAATGAGAGCAAATACTACAAGAATCTTAGAAGGCTGCCCCTAAAAAGTGGCATTAGGAGAATGATTAGTAATTTCCAGAAAGAAAGCAGGGTAGGGATGGAAGACAGAAGTCAGAAAGTGAGAAAACCCAGACTCACAGAAATAAGAAAACAAGAGTTTGTCTGAGGAGTCTGAGCTAGGAAGGAGCTTAGTAAGTAAGAAAAATGAAAGAGGCTAACATGACTGGAATCCCATGGGCAGAGGGACATGTAACATAAGATAAGGCTAAAGAGGTGAGCAGTTATCCTTGTGACTGTGACCCCAGTTATGGACTTGGGGCATTATTCTAAGTGCTCTGGGGAATCCATTGAATGGTTATCAGCAGGGTAATAATAAGATTATATATATTTTTTTAAGAAAAATTTGCCTATTTTCTTTTATGGGCAAGAGGCTATGGAGATTCCAAAATTTATGATGCAAAGCCAGTTACCAGAATCCAAAATTCAAGGAAGAATGCAAGAGTCCAAGGACAAAGTGATAGTGGCTTTGATTAGCAGAATGTTTGTAGGAATGAAGAGAGGTAAAAATCCAGGGAATTATTTGGAATTTACAATATTCCCTTCTAAAACTATTTGAAAGTTAGAATAAATATTGTTTGATTTTAAATTAGGGTCTAGGAAATATTAATGTGCCAGTTCTGGCTTTCATGCCTGGAAGCACAATGTTACCAATTATTGGAGGTACAGAAAAATTGATAAGTGATTTGTTATTTGTTATATTTTGGGGGAGAATGTCAAATTTGAGCTAACTCTGAGACATGCACAAGGAAATATCAGTTGAATATATGGCTATGAAATTTAAAACAAGTCTGAACTGTAAATTTGGCATAAAGGTCTCATTTCAAACATGGAAGTAAAAGAGGTTTCCCCAGAAAGTAAATGTAGTTAACAAAGATTGGGCCCTGAGAATGTCCAAAATTTAACATTCAAGTAGAGGAAGTAGAGTTGAAAATGAGTCTAGAATGATCAGTTAAACAGGAGGGAAACTAGAAGAGTGTAGTGTCATGAAAGTCAGTGGAAAAGAGTGTTTAAAGTTTTTCAGCAGAGAAACCATGAGCTAACAATGTGAAGCTATGCAAGTGAGATGAGCTCTCTAAGGTTCTTACCAAAAGACATTTCAGTGGCATGATGAGAGCAGTCAAATTGCAATGGATTGAAAAGTAAACAGGAGAAAGTCACAATAACTCTAGAAAAATTGGTGGTGGCAGGAGCAAAGAAATAGGACAGTAACTACAGGAGGCTATGGAGGCCATAAAAGTCTGTTTTAGATAAGTTCTAGAACATCTTAAATATAAGAGTTCTTCAAATAGATCACAGAAAATGCATATTATCAAAACATTATAGGTGGATTTCAAGAACATTTTGTACCAAAATAAACTTGTATTAATGTGTTAAAGTATGTCTGAACAGGATCTAGTTTGACGCATTAAGAAGGCTACGACATCATTTTGAAAAGAACCTCTATCAGAGCAACATAAATTTTATTAAAATTGAAGCAAGAACAAACATCAAATTTATGGTGAAGCTTGGGTAAAAGAACAATAAAATCATTGATGCTTTATGAAAACTTTATAGGGACAGTGCCCCAAAGAAATCAGCCATTTACAAATGGACAACTCATTTTACAAAGGGATGAGATGATGTTGATGTTGAAGCCCATGGTGTCAAGCCATCCACATCAATTTGTGAGGAAAAAAATTAATCTTGTTCATGCCTTAATTGAAGAAGACCTACAATTAACGGTAGAAACAATAGCCCACAACATAGAATATCTCTATTGTTTCAGCTTACAGAATTCTGACTGAACATGTTGAGCAACCCTTCCACTCAATGGGTGCAGAAACTGTTGTGCCCAGATCAACCGCAGACAAGACCAGAGCATTCAGTGGAAATTTTAAACAAGTGGAATCAAGATCCTGAAGCATTTCTTCAAAGAATTGTAAAGAGACGAAACATGACTACCAGTACTATCCTGAAGACAAAGTACAATTAAAGCAGTGGCTAGTGAAAGGTGGAAGTGGTCCAGTCAAAGCAAAGTGGTCCTGTCAAGAGCAAAGGTCATGGCAACAGTTTTTTGGGGAACACTCAAGACATTTTTCTACTTGACTTTCTGGAGGGCCAAAGAACAATAGTATCTTCTTAGTATGAGAGTGTTTTGAGAAAGCTAGCCAAAGATTCAGCAGAAAAAATTCCTAGGAAATTCACCAGAAGAGTCTTTCTCCACCATGACAATGCTCCCGCTCATTCCTCTCATCAAGCAAGGGTGATTTTGTGACACTTTAATTGAGAAATCACCAGGCATGTATCTTAGTGTCCTAATTTGGCTTCTCCTGACTCCTTTTTCTTTCCTAATCTTAATCTGTAAAGGGCACCCATTTTTTTTCAGCTAACAATATAATAAAATATTTTTGTAAAGATTGCATCGAGGGTCCCAGGACCTTCAGTTCTTTAGGAATGAACTAAGTGGCTGGTACATTGCTTATAAAAGTATCTTGACCCTGACAGAGCCTATGTTGAGAAATAAAGGAGTTTTTTCTTATTTTTATTTTTTAATTCCATTTTTCTATGAACTTTTTGAAGTCCCCTCCTATTGTTTCCCATTTTCTCAGATTATTCAAAATCAAGCCAACATCATTTTTAGTTCTGATTTCTGGTCTCTCAGTTCTAATCTCTAGGCTCCTCCTTGTTCCTGTGATGAAAAATCACAACTTATTCCCCAGTTCTAAAAATTGGATATCATTTTGTTTCCAGATATCACAACAGTATCTTGTTTTATTATGTACTACTTTTAGTAACAGAATCTCCATCCACTTCAAATGAAGACCAATCTGTAAAAAAAAAAATTCAAAATGGTAATATACGAGTTTATGCTTATTTATCACTACATTCTGAAACCTCTTTCTTCCTCATCTGTCATCTCCATTCAAATTCCTTTAGCCTAACTGGGCCCAAGAAATTTCTTCATTGAACCTCTAGGATTCTATAAACACTTTTAAATAACTACTGCCTGAGTCCATTAGCTTGAGACTTTTATTCAACTGTTCTGCAGTGGGAACTATATCTACAAACTGAGGAAACATGAGGTGATTTGGATTTAGGAATGAAATTATTAAACATTTTATTTAGTTGTTTCACTTATCATATATTTTCAACAAAAATAAAAGAGAAATGATAACTTAGGAAACAGAGGGCATTTTTAATTCCAAAAGGTCAACAATGGCATTTCCAGAAGTCTTAGCTTATGTAAGAATTTCTATTTTTTTTAATTTCAGAGACATAGAAGGGACAAAAGAAAAATAGTACCAATCTGTCTGTTTCGAAACCACTTCTTCAATATATTTATTTTGAAAGTTTGAAAAATATAGAAATGTACTCAAATTATAAGAATACAGCTCTGCGAATTTTTACAATGGAAACCCAGATCAAAAAATAAAACATTAACAACTAGAGAGAAAACCCCCCACTTGGCCTCTCCCAATCTCTAGCTATACTTTCCAACAGGGTAATATCTAAACCAACTTACTATATATTAGTTTGCTGGTTTGGGGATTTTTTAATTAATAAAATTAAATATATGTACTTTTTAAGTACTTGACTTTTTTTTGCTAACATTTACGTTTGTGAGATTCATCCACATTATAGTTTATTGCTTGGTAATGTTAAATTATATTAATTGTCACTATGAATTTATTCATTCTACTGTTGATAGAAATTGGATTCTTTCCAGTTTTGACTATTATAAATAATGCTTCTATGAGTATTCTTATGTCTTTTGATGCATATATGCCTGGATTTCTATTGAGTATAAAGTTGGGAGTTGGAATACTGGATCACTGATTATGTATATGTTCAGTAGAAGTTGCAAAATATTTCCCAATAATTAAAATAATTCATTCACCATCAACAGTGAGACTTTTAGCACCTTCCCAACACTTGGTATTAGCAGAACATTGTATTTTAGCAATATTGGAAGGTGTATAGAGGTATCTCACTGTGGTTTTAATTTTTGTTTCTCAAGTGACTAATAAGATTGAACAATATTTATATATTTACAGAAATTTGCTTTTTTATCAAGGGGGCCAAGATGGCCGAATAGAAGCAGCTGCAGTGAGTGACACGCATTGACAGAAATGAAAGAGGTGAGTGAATACAGCACCTTCAACTGAAATATCCAGGTACTCGCATTGGGACTGACGAGGAAACAACTCAACCCAGGGAAAACGAATAAAAGTGGGGGCAGCAGGGAGCAACAGCCCACATGAGAGAGATACAGAGCCAAGGGAACCCCCACTCCACTGGCAAAGGAAGCAGTGAGTGAATGTGCAACACCAGCAAAAACCACACTTTTCCCAAAAATCCTTGCAACCTTCAGATCAGAAGATCCCCTCATGAGCCCACACCACCAGGGCCTTGGGGCCAACACAGAGCTGTGTGGAGTTGCAGCAGAGCAGCTGCTTAGACATGCACAGAGACCCGGGAGCTTTACACACTCCAGCCCCAGAATCCTGACAAAGTCACTGAAACTCAGGCAAGGCAGGAGGGTCCCTACACACCCCTAGGAAGGGAGCTAAAACCAGGGGGCTGAGAAACATTTGTCTATAGGCCCCACTTCCACGGCACCTCATGAGACCCCCTGACTTTGAATTCTAGCCAGCCACTTCCAACAGGGTGGACCTGCCTGAAACAGGACAGAGCCCCAGAGGGAAGGGGCAGGCCACCATCTTTGCTGTTTGGAAGAATCCATCCATCCAGCCTGAGGACTTTGGAGATTCCAAGCTGACTAAGGCAGAGGTGATTCCCCAGCACAGCACAGCTGTTTTCCTGAGGTGTGGCCAGAATGCTTCTTTAAACAGGACCCTGATCCACTCCTTCTCACAGGGAGGGACCTCCCAGCTGGGGTCTCCGGCCACCCCCACAAGTATTCTACAGAGTTCTGATTTCTATCTGGGATGGAGTCCCCAAGGGGCAGGGCGGGTCGCCACCTTTGTTGTTGGGGTGTCTCACCCAGTCCAGCCTGCGGGCTTTGGAGCACCCAGACTGATGGGGGCTGAAGGGATCCCCAGCACAGCACAGCTGCCCTACCAAAATGCAGCCAGACTGCTTATATAAGGGACCTCTTATCCCATTCCTCCTGATTGAGTAAAAGCTCCCACTGGGGTCTCCAGCCACTTCCTACAGGTGCATTCAGACTGGCAACAGGTCAGTACCCCCCTGGGAGCTCCCAGAGGAAGGGGCAGGCTGCCCTCTGATGTTTCTCAACCTTCATTGGTGATACCTCCAGTTACTGGAAAAACCGAGGTGACTAGGGTCTGGAGAGGACCCCCAGCAAACCGTCGCAGCCCTGTGAAAGACAGGCCAGACTGTTAAAAAAAACAACAACAACAACATCAAGAAAAAAACACAGAAACCCCATCCATAGGTCAGCAACCCCAAAGGTTGAATGTAGATAAACCCACAAAGATGAGAAAGAATCAGTGCAAAAATGCTGAAAACTCAAAAAACCAGTGTGCCCCCTTTCCTCCAAATGACTACCACACCTCTTCAGCAAGCATTCAGAACTAGGCTGAAGCTGAGATGGTGAAATGACAGAATTAGTCTTCAGAATGTGGATAAAAGTGAACTTTGATGAGCTAAAGGAGCACATTGTAACCCAACACAAAGAAGCTAAGAATCGTGATTAAACAATGCAGGAGCTGACAGCAAAAATAGCCAGTATAGAGAGGAACATAACTAACCTAATAGAACTGAAAAACACACTACAAGAACTTTACAACGTAATCACAAGGATTAATAGCAGAGTAGACCAAGCGGAGAAAAGAATCTCAGAGCTTGAAGCCTGTCTTTCTGAAATGAGACAGGCAGACAAAAATAGAAAAAAAAAAAAAAGAATAAAAAGGAATGAACAAAACCTCCAAGAAATATGGGATTATGTAGAGATCAAATCTACCACTAACTGTGGTACCAGAAAGAGATGGGGAGAATGAAAGCAATTTGAAAACATATTTCAGGATATCATCCAGGAGAACTTCCCCAACCTACCTAGACAGGCCAACATGCAAATTCAGGAAATGCAGAGAACCTCAGTAAAATACTCCATGAGAAGATCATCCCCAAGACACAGAATCATCAGATTCTCCAAGGTCAAAATAAAAGAATAAATGTTAGTGGCAGCTAGATAGAAAGGCCAGGTCACCTTCAAAGGGAAGCCCATCAGACTAACAGCAGACCTCTCAGCAGAAACCCTACAAGCTAGAAGAGGACTGAGGGCCAATATTCCACATTCTTAAAGAAAACAAATTCCAACTCAGAATTTCATATCCAGCCAAACTAAGCTTCATAAGCAGAGGAGAAATAAGTTCCTTTTCAGTCAAGCAAATGCTCAGGGAATTTGTTACCACCAGACCTGCCTTACAAGAGCTCCTGAAGGAAGTACTAAATATGGCAATGAAAGAACACTATCAGTCACTACACAAACACACTTAAGTACACAGACCAGTGACACTTTAAAACAACCTCATAAACAAGTCTGATGATGACAGGATTAAATCCACACATAACAATATTAACCTTAAATGTAAATGGAAAAATGTAGGCAGGCCAGGATGGCTGGATAGAAACAGCTGCAGTCCATGGCTGTCACAGAGAAGAATGAAAATAGTGAGTGGATTCTGCATCTTCACCTGAGGTACCCAGATTCTCTCACTGGGACTGACTAGGTGAATGGCTTGACCCATGGACAGTGAGGAAAATCAGGGTGGGGCGGTAGGGAACCAGGGGAGCCCCTACCCCCAGCCAAGGGAGGCAGTGAGTGACTGTGCCACCCATCTCGGGAAACCACACTTTTCCCAGTTTTTTGCAACTCACAGATCAGGGGATCCCCTTGTGAGCTCATGCCACGAACAACTTGGATCTGAAGCACAGAACTGTGCAGAGTCTTGATGGGGTGCAAGGCAGCCAGTCAGACACGCATGGAGACCCAGGAGTGGTTTTGCCTACTCCTGCCCCTGGAATTCTGGCAAGGTGGGAGATCCATCCATTTATTCCTGTAGAAAGGGGGCAGAATCCAGGGAGCCAAGCAGCATCATTTTGGGGGCCCCGCTCCCACACACCTCACAAGTTAAGACCCAACAGTTAGGAATTCCAGCCAGCCAGCAGTAGCAGGATGGAGACTGCCTGTAATGGACTGAGTTCCCATGAAGAAGGGCAGCCCCCGTCTCTGCTGTTCTAGTCGGCTGTTATAGCCTGCCTGCTCTGGGGAGTGCTGGCAATTCAGACCAGGAGGAGTTTTCCACAACGCAGCAGATCATGGCCAGATTGCTTTTTAAACTGGGACCCCAATCCTTCCCTCCTCACTGGGCAGGTCCTCCTTGTGGGAATTTCAGCTTCAACAGCCAGGATTATATGAACAAATCTCTGATCTCTCCCTGGGATGGAGCCCCCATGGAGAAGGACAGCCACTGTCTCTGCAGTTCAGTCAACAGCCTTTCCAGCCTGCTGGCTCTGGAGAGTCCACGTGGTCTGGGTGAGGGGGGTTCCCCCAAGCACAGGGCACCACTCTACCAAAAGCAACCAGACAGCTTCTTTAAGCGGCTCCCTGATCCCATTCCTTCTAAGTGGCTAAGGCCTCCCAATAGGGGTCTCCAGACACCTTCTACAGGGGTGTTCAGGCCGGCATCAGGTCAGACCCCCCTTGGGATGGAGTTCCCAGAGGAAGAAACAGGCTGCCATCTATGCTGTTTCACAGCCTTCAGTGGTGATACCTCCAGATGCAGGAGGGACCAAGGTGAATAAGGTCTAGAGTGGACCCTCAGCAAACTGCAGCAGCCCTACAGAAGATTAACCTGACTGTTAAAAGAAAAACAAACAAACAGAAAGCAACAACAACATCAACAAAAAGATCCCACAAAAACCCCATTCAAATGTCAGCACCTCAAAGATCCTCAAAGAATATTACCACTGACCCCATACAACCAACCATCAGAGCATACTATAAATACCTCTATACATGTAAACAAAAAATCTAGAAATGGAAACATTCCTGGGCACATATACCCTCCTAAGATGGAACCAGGAAGACACTGAGTCCCTGAATAGACCAGTAATGAGTTCTGAAATTGAGGCATTAATAAATAGTCTACCAGCCAAAGAAAAGCCCCAGACCAGACAGATTCACAGCTGAATTCTACCAGAGGTAAAAATAATTGCTGGTATGATTCCTACTAAAACTATTTTTAAAAACTGAAAAGGAGGGACTCCTCCCTAATCCATTCTATGAGGCCAGCATCATCCTGATGCCAAAACGTGGCAGAAACACAACAAAAAAAGAAAACTTCAGGCCAATATCCTTGATGAACACCCATGCAAAAATCCTCAACAAAATACTGTCAAACCAAATCCAGCAGCACATCAAAAAGCTTATCCACCATGATCAAGTAGGCATATCCCTGGGATGTAAGGTTGATTCCACATATACAAATCAATAAATGCAATGCATCACAAAAACAGAACTAAAGGCAAAACCACATGATTATCTCAATAGATGCAGAAAAAGCCTCTGATAAAATTCAACATCCCTTCATGTTAAAGGCTCTTAATAAACTAGGTATTGAAGGAACATACCTCAAAATAATAAGAGCCATCTATGACAAACTGACAGTCAATATAATGCTGAATAGCATTATATTGAATAGGCAATGCTGAATAGGCAAAAGCTGGAAGCATTCCCCTTGACAACTGGCACAAGACAAGGTTGTCCCTTCTCAACACTCCTATTCAACATAGTATTAGAATTTCTGGCCAGGGCAATCAGGCAAAAGAAGGAAATAAAGTGGTCCAGCATGGTGGCTCACGCCTGTAATCCCAGCACTTTAGGAGGCTGAGGCAGGCGGATCATGAGGTCAGGAGATTGAGACCATCCTGGCTAACACGGTGAAACTCTGTCTCTACTAAAAATAGAAAAAATTAGCTGGGCATGGTGGCACACGTCTTAGTCCCATTAAAAAGAAGGCAAAGGATATGAACAGACACTTCTCAAAAGAAAACATACATGCAGCCAACAAACATATGAAAAAAAAAAAGCTCATCACTGATCATTAGACAAATGAATTTAAATCAAAGCCACAATGAAATACTATTTCACACCAGCCAGAATGGCTGTTATTAAAAAGTCAAAAACTAATAGATGCTGGTGAGGTTCTGGAGAAAAAGGAATGCTTTTACACTGTGGGTGGGAGTGTAAATTAGTTAAACCATTGAAAGGCAGTGTAGTGATTCCTCAAAGACCTAGAAGCAGAAATACCATTCAACCTAGCAAGCCCATTACCAGGTATATGCCCAAAGGAATATAAATCATTCTATTATGAAGACACATGCATTTGTATGTTCATTGCAGCACCATTCACAATAGCAAAGATATGGAATCGACCTAAATCCCCATCAATGATAGACTGGATAAAGAAAATGTGGTGCATATACACCATGGATTACTATGCAGCTACACAAAGAAACAAGATCATGTCCTTTGCAGGGACACGGATGGAGCTGGAAGCCATTATCCTCAGCAAACTAATGAAGGAATGAAAAACCAAATACCACCTGTTCTCACTTATAGTTGGGAGCTAAATGATAAGAACACATGGACACATGGTGGGGGGAACAGCACACACTGGGGCCTGTTAGAGGGCAAGAGGTGGGAGGAGGGAGAGGATCAGGAAGCATAGCTAATGGATGCTGGACTTAATACCTAAGTGATGGGATGATGTGTGCAGCAAACCACCACAGCACACGTTTACCTTATGTAATAAACCTGCACATCCTGCACATGTACCCCTGAACTTAAAATAAAAGTTGGATATTTCAAAAATGAAGTTTGCATGTGGACAGTTAAATGAACTTACAGATTACATTATTTGGCTTAAAGTAACCATTACAAAAAGGAATTTAAATCCAAATGAACCAAGAATTGAAAGTAATATTCATAAAGCATCAGAGAAAACCAAGAAAATGGCAAAGACAAATACAGGCTCTTCCTAAGCTACATATCAAGATGAAATAATGATTTCATCATATCTAACAAAAAATTTGCAAAAACAAACCATCAAGACTACCTAAAATGTGGATTGACTGTTACTATTTTTAATGATGAACTCCTACTTTATTATACATTGTGCCATTGGATATTAACTTATTCCTATCATTAATATTTATGTTACATAAACAAATATATACATATTGAATGTGAATGCTTGTTTTTGTTTTATTGTTAGTGGTATAGATTCAAAAAATGTTTAATGATCTCTGAACTATGGTGTTGTTTCACACCATAGGATATAGATGGGGCTATCTCTGCTATCAAACCTCTTTGATGTTGATCACAAAGTGTCTGAGTTCACCTTTGCGAATTTCTTGCTTTTAGGCTCCTCAGTATGATGCTCATCCCTCCATGCCTTTCCCTGTTATTAACCTGTTCTCTGTCAAGGCTACCAAGCAGCCCCTAGCAGGTTTCTCTTCAGATGCCAGGCTCCACTGGCATGACTGCGCTTTGTCCTCAAACCTGCCAATGAGTTTACCTCAACATCCATATTTCTCAAATGGACATGTCACATTTTTAGGTTAGTGTTTCCCTAATAAAGCCTATCTAACTCAGTTCCTCAAATGCCTGTTCCGAAACCCTAGAACTTAGATGACATTTACAAGATACAGTGAAAATAACTTATTGACTTCATGATAGCAAAAGTATACCCATCATAGATATTTAACTCCATAAAAGGAAGTGCTAAAATGAGAAACTGCATTAGCCTATTATTGTTTCTTCTTTTCAGTTGAAGTTATTTCTCACATCATCAAATGTTATAACTCAAAACATTAACTTTTAAATGGATCAGACCAAAACATGTATTTTAGAAATCAAAACTTGTCAAATTCCTATGTGCTTGCTAAATATTCTACTTTTTTGTTGGCTATTGTTTAATTTTAAATATTCTATGTTGTAAAGCTGCTATAATTATGACAATACTTTTTAAAAATTTTTTAAACCCTAATGAATTTTTACCACTTGATTATACCCCCTTTTCTACTAGTGGCAATGTATGATTTCATCTCAGAACACATTAAATAATCCCCACGTAGTCTAGCTTTTGAATTTAATCTTAATTGAAATACTTGCAAAAATACCTCACAGTTAATTTTGATTTTTCATTAATAATTGAATTTGAAACTGGCATTGGGTCAGCAGAGGGAAAATGCTCTGCATTTGTCACTGAAATGAACACAAATAGAATATAGTCCAAATGCACTAATTTAGCTCTGTGCGTAATATAATACTTTCCTAGTTTAATGTGATCCTCCACGTAGACACAGTTTATTTATAACTTTAACCCACAATTATGGAAAAATAAGACTTTCCTCCGAAACTGTTCTTTCCCTAAAGTAGTTTCTGGTTGTGGTAGGAAAAACTATGATGAGTTCTAAAAGACTGGATTCCAAACATTCAGGGAATACACACTCAGATCTTCCTGATAGGACTCTTTAAAAAAGTTTTGCTGAATTTTCATTGCAAATAAGAGATGAATCAGACATTTTTTCTTTATAAATAACAGAATAGGTTGCAATTCAGTAAATACATTTAAATATCCTTTATCACACACCAGAAAGCTGATATGTGCAGAGTTTGACTCCCTCTCCCGTCCATTATCCACGAAAGACAGAATTGTTGAATTACACTTCTTTTTATCAGCCATAAACTCTTAGTTTTCAATTTGGGGCATAATTCGGAGTGTTGTAAAAGATTTTTATGATCTTTTTTCCACAGTCTCAGAGCCAATTATTGTGCTATTTGTATATGCAGCAAATTATTCAAGTATTAGTCATTTCTCTTGTTATTTTCTTCCTGCTCAAATTGTGTTACAATAAATTCAGGCTGCATTTGCAGTTGTTTACTTTTATTTTTCATAATGTACCTACAAGTAGCCAAACTCAGTTGTTTAAACAGGTGGTAGTATGAGGGTGGACTATTATTCCTGAGAAAGGGTAGTCTTGGGCCTGATGTCAAAGTGTCCATGGTCAAGTTTGAATGGGGCAAAAGTTTCCTTTGGGGCAGTAACTGAAGACAGAGAAAGAAAATTGCTACATCAAATTTTAAATAACCTTAAATGCCAAAGACAAATGAATGCTAAAAGGCTTGGAATTACTAAAGTCATCCCATAGTTGCAGCTCAGGTAAGCATATCTAATTTTGGGAGGCAGAGAGTTCAATTATGAATCTTTCAATTATCTAGGCTTGAAATACAGGTATCTAGAACTAGGTGAAAGCAGTTGGAACATAAAGGAAGAAATAGTGTCATAAGAAATTTTGTGACATAAGAAATTTTGTCATAAGGAATTTTGTGTGTATTAAGAAATTTTGGCAACTGATTCCACTGGGGACTGTGATCAAATGTGGCTTCCAATTTTAGAGGTGCAGTGCCTAAAAAATTATGTACTAACATACATAAGGGAATCAGAAAAGAACACAAATAGGAGAGAAGATGATAAATTTGCTCTAAAAGTTAAATTTGAGGTAGCCCTAAGACATACAAATAGGAATATCAAACAGGCATGTAAGGTAGTTGGAGAGGCCAAAAAAAGAAGAAAATTTCCTCTTCCACCTTGATTTTCAGTACACAAAGAACAAAACAATAAAGTAGGAAAATGTGTTTATGCAAGGCTACCTTCCTTCGTCAAGCCTTTCAGTGAATGCTTGAATTAGGGTCACGATATTCTCTAATTGAGGGCAATCCAATCTTTTGCCTTCCCTGGGACAGATTGGAAGAAGAATTGTCTTGGGCCACACATAAAATACACTAACATTAATGACAGCTGATAAGCTAAACAAAATTGCAAAACAAAACCCATAATGATTTAAGGAAGTTTACGAATTTGTGTTGGGCCACATTCAAAGCCGTCCTGGGCTGCATGTGGCCTGCAGGTCGTGGGTTGGATGAGCTTTCTAATCCATTCATTCTTTGATTCAAAAAGCACTTATTGATCACATGTTATAGATCAGGAAGAAGAATGGTAAAAAAGAAACATACTTGAGAAGTAGTTAAGGGGTAGAAACAACAGAATTTGTTACCAAATCTATAGTAGCAAAGACTTTCCAAACATTCTAGACTTCTTGATTTATAGATTAAAATAAATTAGGAGGTGACAGAAAAAATACATTTAAAAAAATATTATTTGAGTCCTGGGGAACAACCTTTCCAGAGCTGTTCCTCTGTTATCGTGACACCATGAGAGGAACAATGACCTCTGGCAGCCCAGTGTTTACCATGAAGACTTTAGGGAATTTCATGATATCAAAATAAAATCACTCCCGTCATTTATTTATCCATTAAACAAATGTTTACTTTATGCTCACTATGTGCAAAGTACTGTGCTAGGTACTAGATGTGGAGCAGTAGATGAACAGATAGGATCTCTGCTTAGTAGTGTTTACAATGTAGTATTGAAACGGGAAAAGTTCCCTTGTTGCCCTCGCAGGGCAAGTTATGGGAGTGTGGCTCGCTTCTTCAGTGCCCCACTGTTCAAACTTCTATGGAGCATGCAGATAGGCAGGCTCTGAGGCTCCGACCCCACGGCAGCATCGAGGGGTGAATGTTTACAGCTGAAGCCCCAGTGGGCATGTGTTATAGTATGTTCTTTCAGTTTAGCCATCTGTAGACAGCTTGCGTTAGCTCAATTAGGCCCCCTGCCTTATCACTAGGAGAGAGGGCTTTCTGTACCCAGGGATTTCTTGCCTTGGTGTACTAGAAGAATCAGATCACACGTGGGCTTGGGGAAGGAGTGCAAGCTTTTATTGAGTGGAAGTGGTTCTCAGCAGATGGGGGAGCCAGAACGGAGATGGGGTGAGAAAATGGTTTTCTCCTGGAGTTGGGCCACTCAGCGGCCCAGGCTCTCCTCCAACTGCCCCCACTAAACTCCGCCTCATTCCGCTGGTTGATGGCCTGCGAGCATCTATCGGTGTGCTCTTACACTGGTGCATTCCTGTCGAAGTCCAGCCGCTTGTGTGCGTGCCCACTAGGGTCTCGGGGTTTTTATAGGCACAGGATGGGGGCGTGGTGGGCCAGGGTGGTCTTGGGAAATGTAACATTGGGCAGAAAAACAGAAATGCCTGTCCTCACTAAGGTCCATGGGCACAAGCCTGGGGGTGGAACCCTAGACAGGGACCATGCCTTTCTCTAGCCAGCACTTCCCTGACCCCTCCCATATCAGTATTTTCACCTACCGCAGATCAAACCCACTCTCAAGAGTCTTTCCAGACTCAGCTAGTCACTGGGCGCTGCCTGTTATTTCTTTTGACTACCTGTTTTCATCTTCATCACCTTAACCATTATTTAAATATTTGTAGATATGCCAACACCCAATAGTTAATAATTATCCAAGTCCTCCAGAGGCTTGGAATTCAAGATACAGTACTCCACATACTTGAGATAGATGAGTATGCTCTGCTTAATGTATTTGTTAGAAATAGAAAAACATTGTAAATTTCATACTGTTAATCTGTTAATTTTAAAAAATATTTAAACAATAGTGTTTTATTGATAAAGGATTAGTTTAAATGGACAAAACTGCTGTGTAAAATAAGTATTTTCAAAATACATTTCTATAGGTAGAGATTATCTCTTAGTAAAAGAGCAATTATCTATTATCAAAAGTATATATTTTGATTTGAGGAGCAAAACAAAAAGATTAGAAGTATAACAGTGGAGACCATCCTACCCTGCATGACCATTATTAGGTGACAGCTTGCCCTAAGTAGTACTTTTACTCAAACACACAAGCCTTACATTAACCACTTGCACATGCTTTTTTTCTTTACAGATTTTTCTAGCAAAGTTAATTTTTATTAATTCATTTCTCAATAGCACCTTTTACAGAGGTTACATGAGCTGAAATATTTTTGTTTAAAGTAGATTTAATTTTTAAGCTTTCAAAGTATCAAAAAGTTAACGACTTTGCAAAACATGCAGTTTTATTGCAGGGAGCTTTCTTTTCCTACCCAAATTGCTAGGAATGTATTTTTAGGTTTCCGAATGAAATTATACTATAGAAGTTTTCTCTTTTTCCTTTCTGAAAACTCACTTATGTATCAGAACTAATTGAAGACAACTGTCCACTGACATTCTGGCCAACGTCTTCTCTGTTTTTAGATTGGACCTAAAAATAACTAAAGGAAGTATTTTTTGCATGCCTGTAGGCAAAAGATCATCCTGTTCAGGAGAAAAGACCACTGGGTAAATGCCTTTAGCTTTTAATTGATTAAATTCCCAACTGTTTAGATGTGGTACACCCTTTTTAAAGGTTAGAAC